>NC_029787.2:22378203-22403641 GCF_000816755.2 Arachis ipaensis
ATGCTTGGCTGTACTCCAAGGTTTCAGGCGTGAAATTCATCCTTTTGTTGATTATGTTGAGTGTGCTTTGTAAATGAGTAAAATCTAGCTTCTTTGACGTAGATTTCTTCACTCCTTTGGTTGCACTCAACTCTTTTTGACTTTCGACTACATCCAACCTTGGCATAATTTCCTCCTTGTCATTACGTGCTGCACCTTGCATCTCATATTGCTTGTGTTCATTTACAATCTATTGTCTCTTGGCTTTAAATTGTCGAAGCAAATTCTTACTTTATGTTGCTTTAAGATCAATAAATTCTTTATTCCTACGCAAATAAATTAGTTAACTCGAGTTAATATAAGCAATAAAGTGACATATCCTATAAGAAACACTAACAAAATGAGAAATTAAAACAAAAATGACTTACAAATAAAAAGGTGAAGAAAACTTAGTTATACATATGTACATATTAAGCAATAAATTGCTTAGGCTAACCCATCGGAATCAGAATCTCCAATGAAATCTGCCTCATATTCTTGGGCGGAAGTCACTTGGGAAACCGTTTCAATAACTGTAGGTTGTAGATCATTCCTCTCCAGAATAAGTTCACCATCATCAGCTGGTATGGCAGGGCTCGTTATATGCTCGTGTTGTTCACTAAAGAAGGTTTGATGGGCCTCAGATTCAGATTCGTCATTTGTTTTGAATAAGTCTCTTGGGATAGTTTCCATAACATAATGTTATGTTCATATAGATCTTGCACATAAAAACATTGATGTGCTTGAGGTGCTAGTATGAAAGGTTCATTCTGGTAGCATTTCTTATTCAAGTGAACAAATGTAAGACCATACTTATCTCTCCCAGCATCATACCACTCACACCGAAACAATACAACCTTAAAACGTCCAAAATAGTCTAACTCTACTATCTCAAACAACCTGCCATAATAAGCTACAGTTTCTTCAATTGGACTTTTATCTTTAGCACTTGCAAAGCTTGAAGTTAAAGCAGTTAATGTGACACCACTATTTTGTGTTTTTCTCCTTGCCTCACGCTCTACAGTGTGAAACCTATATCCATTAATTATATATCCAGAAAATCTTCTTGCAACAGAGCTTAGACCTCAAGATAATTCTTTTAGCCAAATAGGCACATTTGGATCCCTCGCCCGAGTTTCAAACCACTGCGAGAAGGTTTTACTATGAACTTTTGCTTTTCTCCATTTCGTTCCCCGCTAATTGTTAACCTGATCCTCATGCTCTCTGTAGTTAATAATAGTTATGTTTGATCGGAAAAAATCTAAACGCACTTGATTTAGTGAATAAACATAAGTTATATTAAGTTACCTAACATAATCTGCGACTTCTTCACAATTGTGTAATACATACACATGGGCTTGAGCACTTGATATGTCATCGAGATTAATTGGTTCTCCATTTCCCACGCCTAATGAACGACCTTTGTTAGAAAACAACTTTGACGGCAAAACTTCGTCGTCGTTAGGATCATCATCATTCCGAGGTCGCTTATTAAGCCTTGTTCGCACACCTCCATGCAAGTATCGTAAGCAGAAAGTTAAGCACTCTTTAGCCAGATATGCCTCAGCAATAGAACCTTCGGGGTGAGTTTTGTTGCATACATATGACTTTAATGTACACATGTACCTATCTGGAGGATACATCCAACGAAACTGTACCGAACCACCAAATCTCACCTCATTTGCTAAATGAACGGGAAGATGAACCATTATGTCAAAAAAACTAGGGGGAAAGATCATCTCAAAGTGGCATAATGTTTCCACAATCTCAAATTCTAGTCGATCTATCTCTTCCAGTGTGATGAACTTTTTGCATAAGCGACAAAAAAGGAACTTAGTCGAATCAACGGAATGGCCACGTGATCAGAAAGGATGCTTTTAATCAGTATTGGTAATAATAGTGTATCAAAAAATGAACATCGTGGGTCTTATACCCAGAAATTTTTCTTTCTCCTAGATGTACACACCGTGATATATTCGAAGCACTACCATCAGGTAGCTTTGTTGTCTTCAAAATATCACAAAAAATTGACTTCTCTGCAGCAGTCATAGAAAAGCATGCCTTTGCCAACTTTGTTCTCTTGCCATTATTCACCTCCTTTGGTTGAAGTTTTTTCCAGGTCCCCAGATCTTTTAAGTCATATCGAGCATTCAAATGATCGTTTGTCTTTCGTGGGATATCCAAAAGAGTTCCAATTACACTATCAAGTATGTTCTTCTCTATGTGCATGACATCTAAGTTGTGATGCAGTAGGTTCTTGTGCCAGTAAGGCAATTCAAAGAAAATTGATCTTTTTTTCCAATTCCATGGGAAACTATTTGACGTATTTTGCTTCTTCCCAAAAATATTCTCAATATTTTGTAGTAACTCAAAAATTTTCGTTCCTTCTATAACAGGTGGAGGGGATCTTAATTACTGCTTCCCATTAAAAGACCTTGTATTGGTTCTCCATGGATGATCCATGGGTAAAAAGACACGATGGTCCATATAAACTGTCTTTCGACTATGTTTTAGTTGTAGAGAAGAGGTATTCTTGTTGCAACAAGGACAAGCCAACTTTCCCTTTGTACTCTACCCAGACAACATAGCATACGCAGAAAAATCGTTGATTGTCCACAAAAGAGTTGTCCACATTTGAAAGGTCTCATTCTTTGATGCATCATAAGTTTCCACCCCTATTTCCCACAACAACTTCAAGTCCTCTATCAATGGTTGTAGATACGCGTCAATATCTTTGCCAGATGATTGTGGCCTAGGAATAAGCAAAGAAAGCATACAATATTCAGGTTTCATGCACATCCACGGAGGCAAGTTGTATACCATCAACATCACGGGCCACGTGCTCCATGAAATATTCATGCTATGAAATGGGTTAAACCCATCACTTGACAAGCCTAGTCTAATATTGTGTGATTCTTTTGCAAAATCTTCATCCATTTCATCAAAGTTCTTCCATGTTAGGCCATCTGCAGGATGCTTTAACGTCCCATCTTTAACGCGCTCCTCATCATGCGACCTCAGACTAGCTACCGTTTTTTAGCACATAAATAATTTCTGAAGTCTTGGAATTATAGGAAAGTATCTCAAAGTCTTTGCAGGAATAGGACGACCTTTCTTGTGAGGTTGGTTCTCGCTATTATCACTAGAATTTTCAGTATATCGAGATGTTCCACACACAAAACATTGTGTTTCATCCTTTAGTTCTTTCCTATACAGGAGGCAATCATTAGGACAAGCATCGATTTTTTTATAATCCAGACCTAAATCTCTTATCATAGCCTTCGTCTTATGGAAAGATGGAGGTATGTTAATGTCAGGCATTGCCTCTTTCAATAGCTCAAGAAGGGAAGTGAAGGAGGCATTACTCCAACCGTGCAAACACTTTAACAAGTACAGGCGGATGGTAAAAGATAATGTAGAAAATTTCTTGCAGCCCGAGTATAACTTTTGACTTGCCCCATCTATTAAATTATAAAACTTTTTAGCCTCTTCATTTTGACCTGCAGTAACACCCTCAGCGTGATCTCCAAATGCATCATTAAGCAGTCTTTCGATGTCATCGCATGCACCTTCTTCATCATCCGTGTCATCATCAACCACCATCGGGATTGTCCATTCCTCGTGATTGATCCATGTTCTATATCCCTTAACAAATTCGTCGGCTACTAAATGGTCAAATACCACATCTCTTCTATACCACTCAATATTACAACACCTCTTACAAGGACATTGAATTTGTTGTCCGTCCGGTTCTCCCTCAGAGTATGCAAACTCTAAGAAACTAATAACACCATTGATATACTCTTTTCTATACCTCGGTAGATCCATCCAATCCTTCGGCATATCCCAAAACCTAATTGATAATTATTAAATTTTTTTGGAGGAAAATTTATAAGGGGTCATAAAGTGAATATAATAAGAGTAGAGGAGGAAGGGTGTTATGAAATATAAGGGGCTCATAGTCTTGTAGTTTGGTCAGAAAATAGTTCCTAGTCTTAGAAGTAATTCTCTAAACATTTTACTAGAAACTCGCTGAAGCAAAACAAAAAAAGAAAAACAAAGAATTTATAGTGCATAAATAATAAGTTAAATTGCAACTTCATAACTAATAAAATAATCAAGGTGGAGCTACACATGAATTAAGAGCGTAATAAAAAATTGAAAAGAAAAAGTATGCATTGTACCTTGCCATGACACGATCAATGTTTTGACAAAATCCACGTGGGAGCTTTAACCAAAAACTTCAATCTGTTTGTTACCAAGTAAAATTCTAAGAGATTAGACTATAATCATATTTAGTCTTGATTTATTTTCATAAATTCTAAATTGATATAATTAAAATGTAAGAAAAAAATAAAAAAATCCTACATAGAATTAAAAAATTATAATGAATTAGATAGATATTTTTGTGACTATAATTAAATGGATATTATCAACATTTTTGTTATTCATATACAGTATTGTGCCTAAGACAAAGGGTTAAAAATGCATAAGATAAGCATAAAATAAATGTTATGTGCTGAATTTCAGTAGCTGAAAGAGAGAAACAAGATGGGTGAATTTTGGGAGTAACAAGTTTCTTTTGTTATAGTAAAATAGAATCCTCATGAATTGTGATGATCAACACAAGATAAAATGGGTGTTTAGCTTCGCATCATGAAAAACGCGTGAACCAAAGTTTGGGAATTTTGTAATCTAATATAATATTTGTGAAGGAATTTCCCACGGGAGTGAGTAACTAAAAATAAAAGGAAGAATCTTGCTTTTCAAAACTCAATTTAGGTCGGTAACTTATTTGGAAAATAATAGGACGTACACAAATCAAAGTGAAATATCAGAAAAAAAAAAAGCTAAAAATCATAGATGCTGCTACAGCACACATCTCAATTCTTTTTCATAATAATTTTATGTCCAAAAGCAACAAGAACAAAAGGAAAATTTTAAAGGGGAAAAAATTAAATAAAATACAAAAGAAACTGTAGCAAAAGAAAACAAATCCAAATGATAGAGAGAGCACCTAAAAAAAGGATAGAACAAAAGATATAAAGTGAAATTAAAATTGTGCCTATAAAAGAAATTAGGAAAATGGGTCAATTATAACTATAGAAGCAGCATGGCAGGAGTGACTCATGGACGTCGGAAAAGGTGTCAATTAGGGAGTCCACAAATGGCAGGAGATTGTGTGTGTAAGGCCCAAATGAAGGTGAAAAAGTAATTAATAATGGCATCCAGAGATGAGAAATTAAAGAAGGTGAAACTACTATATGAGATATTCATTAAGCTTATTTGAATGGCATTACTTAGCATTCTAAATTCAATAACCTATTGACTATTGTAGCTCAAATTAGGAACAAGCAAATGATCAAGCAGTTGGAATAAAAAAATTTTAATTTGTATAGTATCTATTTCTCAAGCAATCTCATAACAGCCCAAAATTCAAATCCAAAGCATGAATCTCACGAGGAAAAAAGAAGAAGAATCTAAAGTAGAAAAAATCAACAAGTTTTGAAGCAATGCACAAACCAAATAGAGTCTATACTCTAATTTTTTCTTCAAAACATCAACTATAACATAGTATAATTTCTCAAATGATAAAATATTCTAAAGAGTTGAAGTCACAATTCAGAAACAACTATATGAGATATTCATTAAGCTTATTTGAATGGCATTACTTAGCATTCTAAATTTAATAACCTATTGACTATTGTAGCTCAAATCAGGAACAAGCAAATGATCAAACAGTTAGAATAAAAAAAATTTAAATTTGCATAGTATCTATACTAATTAAGTCTGACAACAGCCCAAAATTTAAATCCAAACCATGAATCTCGCAAGGAAAAAAAAAGAAGAATTCAAAGCAGAAAAAACCAACAAGTTTTGAAACCAACTTGGATGCATCTAATCACTTCCTGTGCATGTTAGAAAATTCTAAACTCAATCCACTAAATTGTTCAGGAAACAGTAATTGTAGATATGGATGCAAGTTAGATTCAGAATTCAATTATGTAATCTATGAAATTCGCATGATTAAATTTTTCAGAGAAACTCTATTTCACTCTGTGCATTTTAACTGCTTCAGCTCATCAATTTGCTTCAGCATAAAAAATCTACATTCAAATATTTCATTAGAAAAAATATATAATTAAAAAAACACAAAATTAGCCACCAGATGTCTGAATAAGTTCATTTGATCAAGAAAAAAAAATAACAAAGTCGATGAATTTTCAAAGTAACAACATCCCAATCAACAAGTAAAATAAATAAAAGGACACAAATTTAAGTTTTAATCATTTTCAAGCCGTTAAATGATCCAAAAATTTGAAATGGGCAATAAATTTGATCACAGAAAAATATGAACCGAATCGAAATGTAGTTGAAAAAATCGCAAGCTAAGCCAATAGAAGAACGGACCTAGGGTTTGTGGTGAACGAACCTACAAGAATGAGTTCTCCTACACCGTAATTCATCAATTCATGAGTTCACAGATTATTGTACCAAACTCCCAAATTGAAACCCTAAAATCGGAACTCTACCCTCTCAAATTTCAGAAACCAAATGAAGGTGGATGCATACCTTCTCGACGATGGTGAGCGAATGAAGAGAGGTTTTCAGTTGAGTGCAGCGTCGTCCTGATGTGAGTGCACAGTGAAGCGAAGCGATGGTACGGTGAAGACGAGTGACAACGTTGTGAGTGGTGAAGATGAGTGAGTGCAGAGTCTTCCTAGAGTGGTGAGTGGTGATGGCAAAGTCTTCTCTAATTTGGGGTGATGAGTGGCACGAAGAAAGAAAAAGCTAACAAGGGTGAGGGTTATGCGTTTGTTTCATTTGATTTGGCTGAGTGTTTAGTTTGTATATTATTTTTTCTGATGGGTTTAATTTGTATATTATTATTTGTTGTAAAGTGAAAAAAAGTTTACTAAGGTAGCGTTTATTTTCGGAGACAAGACACAGAGATATGGATAGTACATGTTTAAAATATATTTGGAAGCAGAGACATGGACACGGGACACATTGTCTCCGAAACAGTTTTTTATATTTTTGTGTCCACTCTTTTACAAAAGACAATGATGGACACGAGATTTGGAAGAGTGGACACGGACTTTTTTATAAATTTTGTTTTTCTTTTTGTTCATAGATATTTTTTATTATTCCACTATTATCTCTTCTTATTTTTCCTATAATTAGCCTTGAAACTTTTGAAAGATAAATATTATTAAAGGTAAAATTGATCTTTTAAAATGTTAAAAAATAATTTATAAATTATAATTGATTTTATATAATTTAAAGAAAAATCAGTTTTTAGATAAAAAAAATTTGGTTTTCTAAATAAAAATATATTTTTATGTGTAAAAACTAATTTTTTTCATGTAAAAACGGATTCTTTTTTAAAACTGATTTTTATTTAAAATTAATTTGGCTTATTAACCTAAACAAAATTTTTTATTATTCAAACTCAGATCTATTTTTTATTAATCTTAACTATATGTATTCCTACATATTAATAATAAATTTAAAAATAAAATAAATATATTTATAATTTTTATTTTAATATAAATACTATTATATATTTTTTTATTAAAATTTTTTGTCTCTTCAAATATTTTTTCAAGTTTCGTCTGTACTCCTACGTACTCTCATTCTCTATTAAATTACTTTGTACTTGATGTAGAAAATTTGGAATCATATGGTTATTTTAGTCATTTCATATAATATTTTAGTCTTGTCCATATGTATCCAAACATAATACTGGACATTACATTAGTGTCTTGTACATCGTATCCAAACACAATACACAAACAATAATTTTTAGTGTCTCCGTCCTATTGTCTCTGTCTCAGTGTCATGTTCTGTCGAGTCTCTAGAAACAAACGCAGCCTTACAGCTTTGCCATAGAACGAATCATTCATTGTTGAAGTAGCCAGTAAGACATATTGATCAAGAAAGATAAAGCATCTCCAAATCCTTAATTGATTTCTTATTATTGTTTTCATGTTAATTCAACCTAATCCTTCCCTCCCCCTCCCTAATCCTAATCCCCCATCTCCAACGCACTTCCCCCTCCTCAATCCAAAATCCCACTTTCTGAACCCTAATCCCCTTTCTTTACCCCCTTTGAATTCTAATCTCCTTCCCAACACAGTGTCTCACACTCTCAACTCTCTCTCCCCTTCGTCTTCACTGCTGTCGCCTTCACTACTTGTATGTGCTTGCTGCTAGCCCCGTCCCCTTTCCCATTCTTCTGTGTATAGAAGACGAGGTCTCACTTCTGGCACTGCTTCCTCTCTCGCAAGTAGCTCCCTCCCGTGGTTCCCGTCACTCTTTACACTGCCTCCTCCCTTGTCATTCGGAACCGCTTCATTCGCCGTCCTGCTTCAGATTCTCTTCTCTCCTTCTCGCGAATTTGCTGGTTTTGTTTTTTTTTTTTTAAAATTGTTAAAATCATCTTGCATTCACCATTTCTTCTTCTTCCTTCTGCTAAATCGTGTGATTTTCTCCATGATTGAATTGTTAACATCGTTGAGAATTGCATGAGAAAAAAGTGTTTGATTTTGGAATGTGAAATGCCAAATCACAAAATTATTCAATATATATGGTTTTAATTTGAAATGCTAAATGAAATCTGCAAATCATTTTGAAAGGTTAGCGAAAATTGATGAATTTATTAAAAGGGGTAAGCGAAGGGATTAGGGTTCAGAAAGGGGGATTTTGGATTGAGGAGGGGGGAAGTGCGTTGGAGATGGGGGATTGTGACGGGAACCACGGGAGGGAGCTACTTGCGAGAGAGGAAGCAGTGCCAGAAGTGAGACCTCGTCTTCGATACACGGAAGAATGGGAAAGGGGACAGGGGCTAGCAACAAGCACATACAAGTAGTGAAGGCGACAGCAGTGAAGACGAAGGGGAGAGAGAGTTGAGAGTGTGAGACACTGTGTTGGGAAGGGGATTAGAATTCAAAGGGGTAAAGGAAGGGGATTAGGGTTCAGAAAGGGGGATTTTGGATTGAGGAGGGGGAAGTGCGTTGGAGATGGAGGATTAGGATTAGGGAGGGAGAGGGAAAGATTAGGGTTGGGAAGGGGGAGAATGCATTCAGGAAGGGGAAGGGGGGAGTGCGTTGGGGAGGGGGAAGGAGAAAGAGAAGAATTAGGGTGGGGAAGGGTATTTGCCATGTCATCAAAACACAGTGGCCATGTCAACACTGTGCTTGGTGGAAATGTGCTCCGGTGAACTCGTGGGTACGCTTGTCAAATTTTAAAATCTTTTAAGGACCATTTTGTCATCACAATAGTGAGGTACCAAAATGTCAGCGTTTGAATCTTTCGGGTACTGATTTGGTCATTACCTCTTTTTATTTTAATATAAATACTATTATATATTTTTTTTATTAAAATTTTGGTCTCTTCAAACATTTTTTCAAGTTTTGTCTGTACTCCTACGTACTCTCATTCTCTATTAAATTAGTTTGTACTTGATGTATAAAATTTGGAATCATATGGTTATTTTAGTCATTTTATATAATATTTTAGTCTTGTCCATGTGTATCCAAACATAATACTAGACATTACATTAGTGTCTTGTACATCGTATCCAAACACAATACACAAACAATAATTTTTAGTGTCTCCATCCTATTGTCTCTGTCTTAATGTCATGTTCTGTCCTGTCTCTGAAAATAAACGCAGCCTAAATATTGGACATTTGACCTGAAATACATTAGGCAACACTTTTAAAGCACATCTGAAACCTGACAAATAAGTTATTCTTCAAAAGTGCACTCTTTGGTGTAAAAAGTGAACCCATAGCTCTTAAGATAAGACTATACTTTATAAGTGATATTTATAATATTTATGGAGACACTTTTCAAGTGATACCACAAATGTGTTTCCTATTCTCCTATAAAAAGGAAACACAGAGAAAAGCGTAGCGTATTTTTAGAATAGGCTACACTTTTCAAATGTAGTCTAAAAAAAGTGTGACTGAATAAATATTTTTCTTGTAGTGTAAAAAAAAAACTAACACAAAAAGACAACATAAATTTCTATTAAAAAATAATCCAAGGAAAAAGAAATGATGTAAAAAATATTATTTGTCTAAAAATTGTTAATCATAAGTATATTGAAGAGTTAATATAAAACAAAATAAAATAGGACTTTCAAAAATTAAAATATAATAATAAAATTAATATAGCAATATAATTGATTAATTGAAGAAATTCAAAAATTGATATTAAAACAAAAAATTAAAATATAAACATAGCTCATAATTAGAGTTATTAGCTAATCAAGTCATCAATTCAACATCCATATTACAACTAATCGATTCGTGTTAGGAAACTATTTTAATTTTCTAATTTATTTGAGGACAATATATATATTAATTGTAATCACAAATTATGCTATTTCACTATAAATGACTTATATAATGATGATCTCATTTATTGTTATAAATGCTAATTAAATAAGTCATTATTACTTTTGATTTGGAATTAAATGAGAATAAAACCAGATATTATCTTTTGTTCCTTAGATAATTATCTTTTTTAGATTTTAGATATATTATCTTTTAGGCTTTAGATACTATTTTATTTGGGTTTAAGGGTTTAATGGGTGCCATGCTCAAATATAAATAGACAGTTAGGGTTTCGGTCCCCAATATACCAAAGCCGCCTTTGTTGCTCTTTCCCCATCAAAAGAGTTGCAGTTCAGCCTCCTAGGAATACAGAAGACTTTGGTTGAGGAAGATCGAAAGAACCACAAGATCCAAATTCTTCCATCAATTTCTGATTCTTATTAGTAAAGGTACGTTTCCGCATTATGTTATATTTTTGGTGATTCAATATAGATGATCTGAATTATGAAAATTAATTTATTCCAACAAGTAGTATCAAAGCCATCTATTATTTAGTCATCGAAAATATTCGATTTTTGCTTTTCTATTGTCGAATCAATATATATATATATATATATGTTGTTTACGTTATAAATTGTTGCACGCATATATATAAATTGATACGTAGATATATATCCATCGATATGCCCCCTGTGTGTTTCTATATATATATATATATATATATGATTTTAGTATTGTTTCAGATTACATGTTATTACTGGAGTAAATATCCATAGTCGTCTCTGAGATTCACGTAATTACTCATAGTAATCCCTAAGATCCCGATTTTTTTATTGTAGTCCTCCAGATAGAGCTCTGAGCACTCAAACTAGTCCTTGGCCATATTTCAGGTGATGACTCATCACCGGAACGCTGACGTGGCCGTGGATTACCACATTGGAGGGCTCCTAACGGCTAGCTGAGCTGGCTAATTTGCAATTTGTACCCATATTGGTCCCTCGTACTATATATAACCCTAAATCCCCAAATTCTCAGATACTTCATTCCTTCGTCTTGTTCATCTCTTCTTCTTCTTCTTTCATACACTTCTTCCTGTTCTCACACAGTTCCAGCTAGGGCTATTACTCATGTCGATGATGGGTGGTGGTAGCATTGCAGGTTGAAGCTCTGTCCGTTCCCCATCTTACTAGAACCAGAGTAGAGCGCAAACGAAGAGCAGAAGATCGGTCCCGCCAGAATGGTGTGGCTGTGGCTGCAGGCCAATCCTCAGATGGTCTGGCACAAATTCGAATCCGAACAAACCTTTTTATGGCTGTCCCAACTATAATATAGGTTAGAATAATTACTTGTGTTGTTATGATTCTCCTCCCCTGACTGTTCTTGTGTTGTTCCTCTCTGAACTTTGATCCTTTCTTGGTTACAGACAAGTGGGAAGAGATGGTGCAGACTTTTGTGTGGGCAGATTCTGTGAATGAGGAACAGGTTGAGAAGTCAGAATCGTGTGGTGATGAAGTGAAGATGAACTTTGATTGGAGGCTTCGAAGGTTGGAGGAGGATGTCCAGATGCAAAAAGTGATTACCCAGTTGTTAGTGTTAGCTGTGTTTGTATTGATAGTGTTGTTGGTGATCCTGTATTGTAAATGATGAATGAGTTGGTGGTTTAGGGTTTCCTGTTAGCAACAGATGTAAAAAATTGCTTCTTGATGGAATGAAAAATGTTGTTAACTATGAAACTGTTGTTAAGATAAATTCCATTGTTTATCAAAAAAATTGCTTGTTGATGGAATGAAAAATGTTGTTAACTATGAAACTGTTGTTAAGATAAATTCTATTGTTTATCAAAAAAATAAAAAACTGCTTCCACCTGAATGATAAATCACAAAGCATAGTATATTAAGATAAATTCCATTGTTTATCAAAAAACAACAAAAGATGAAGGTAAAAGGCAGCCTAGAAACCATTATGCTGCTATCTGTAGTTTCATCAAAAGCATGGCATATCAAAAAGGCCTTTGGATCACAATTCACCATCTAGTCATTGTACGATGGAAAAGACTAATTACACAAAATAGAAACTCCTAAATATGGCTGAATGAGCTTCTGGTCCAAGCATCCATCGGCCACTTCTCTAAATATGCCCAAGCATCCTCATTTAACCTTTTGATCTTGTCCATTCCATCTTTGAATTCTTGGTATGTTGTTGCCCTTGCACATTCCCACAAAAGTTTCCGTAGTTGTAAGTCCTTCCAATTCTTGTTGAAATTTTTTCATAAATGCCAGACACAGAAACGGTGATGCATATCAGGCATCACCTCTTTCACTGCTAATATCAGTCCTTGCCAGATTCAGGAAACATTAAACATATATAGCTTCAACAAAATGTACACATATATGACCCTGACTTTATATTCATGACCCATAATAGTCCCTAACGTTTATGCTTATCCCCATAAAGGTCCTTAAAATTTACAATCGATCCCCATAAAAGTCCCTAACAGATATGCATATAATCAGACAATGATTCAGGAGCTAAACTATAAACAAAAAACATGTGTTATAATGCAATTGGAGTGACAAATTTCTTCTAAAAAAAGATGGTATCAAATGAATAAACTTGGTTTACCACAGGCACCATGTAAAAAGTTGGTAAGAATGTGGGGTATGTTACTGTTGAAAAGCTATCATCAATTAAGTATTGAAGCCAAAAAAGAACAGAACATATGAGAAAAAACCTATACCTCAATTTGCTTTGGTCAACTAAGGCAATAGCAATCTATTTCCCTGACAATATGAGAATGAAAATCTCTCTTCCACTAATTAGTCCAGGAGCTACTGCAGGACGGCCAAAAAAAATCACTCCAGGATCAAGTGAATCTCTAAAAAATTAAATTGATATTTGAAAAACTATTCATAAGCTGGGATTTTTTTGTTGGCACCTTGGGTTGGGTAGGAGTCTTTGACACTGGTGGTGGCTGTGTGACTTTAGATGTAGTATGAACTTTGGTGTTGGAGTGTGACATCAACACATCAAGAACACATTTTTGCACCATATCCCTATTTTATTCCGATTAAATATAGCAACCCCACAAATTCCAACCAACCTTCAAACCCTAGACACTACAACGACCCCAAACCCCCCGAACCTCAAACACACAAACAACTTGTATATCAACAACTAACACTGAATCGAAAATGCAAAGTATAAAAAAAGGAGGGAGATTACCTTGAATACGATCACAAAGTTCGAACCTCTTGCTTCTGGTGATGGAGGAGAAGAACGAAAACCTCTTGCTTCTTCTTCTCTCAACTTTTTCAACCCAGGGATTAGAACCCTACGGTTACGCCATTGATGAGTATACGAAAATGGAGTCAGAGGGTGGAAGAAGAAGAGACGAGTGAAGTTTGTATTGGCGAGAAAACTGATATTCATGCTAAATAACGTCAAAATGGCGACGTTTTTGGCTATCAAGGGTGCCAAACTAAAACGATGCCGTTTTGGAGCCTTCTAGCATGGCAATCCGCGGCCACGTCAGCGCTCTGGTGATGAGTTATCACCTGAAATATGGCCAAGGACCAGTTTGAGTGCTCGGAACTCTATCTGGAGGTATCGATATTCTTATTTGATATAGTAATTGATTTATTCTGAAACATTAGCAGAAAGAATTATTATAATTGTCTCGTTTCTCTTATTTTGTGTGTCTTTAATTTGATATAAAATTAATAGATTATCCTCTTAGGATATAAGGATTATTGTACCCATCAATTTTATAAAAATTTAGTTTTGGAATAAATTGATTGAACATTATGCTGTCAAAGTAGCCTCTTTTGTGAAAATTGATTTATTCAAAACATAAGGAATATAGTGTTATGTAATTCATGCGAATATTGATCGGCCCAAAGGAAGGTCTATATTTGGCCAAATTACATACACATATTGATAGTAAATACATGATTGGGTAACAAATTAAGAATAAAGTAATGCTTATTTAAAAATAGTTTGTTAATTACTTTCAGTCATTTAAATTCATCAATTCTATGGCCGAAAAAAGCTCTGCTAGGGTTTCCACCCAAGAGGACGATCTAATGCAGAGAAGTACGAAGAAAGTAAAGACGCGAGGAGAGGTGGATCTCATTCAACCGTCCGACTGTATGGAGATTGTCCCAGCTGAGGATAAATCCATACCAATTACAAAAGGCTCATACAAGGATACCCTTTTGACGGGTCCTGGCCTTGAGGGCGACCATGACGAGTATCTCAGCGTGGATGACCGTGAACCTAACCCTGAGGACAAATGGTATCAAGATGATGAGGACGGGAAAAATGTCGAGAAACCTTTCAACCCTTGCCCTACGATCCCAGTGTCGAAAGAGAAATTTGAGGAGTGGTGCAAACCATGGAAAAATGCTCTCATGGTCAAGGTGTTGGGCAAACGCGTGACTTTTGCGTTTATGGAGCAACGTCTTCGCAGGGATTGGGAAAGCAAAGGTAAGATTCATGTTATTGATATGAATCATGACTATTTTTTGGTTCACTTTTCAGATGAGGAGGACTACACACATGCGTTGATGGAAGGACCCTGGATGATAGCCGGCCACTATCTTATTATTCAGAGATGGAGACCTTTTTTCCTATCAGGTCCCACAGAAGTAAGGAAAATCGCTGCTTGGATCCGCATCCCGAATCTTCCGATTGAACTCTATAACCACCGTTTTCTTTGGAGGGTTGGATCCACTATTGGCCATATGCTAAAAGTTGATCGCACAACATCAATTCATTCGAGGGAAAAATTTGCTCGTATATGTGTTGAAATCGACTTGGCCAAACAACTGGTTCCCCGGATCTCGGTCCTTGGAAGTGAACTTCACCTTGAATATGAAGGGTTGCACCAAATCTGCTTTTCCTGTGGCAAATATGGTCATAGATCAGACCAATGCATGGAAAACCTCGCAGCTGGCGACAAACCCATGGAAGACACTCACGTCGAGGATACCACTCCGGTGGAGGTACCGGTCCGGAGAGAGGGTGACCAAAATGGAAAGTCTGAGAATCCACAAAATCAGCAAAATCACGACAACGACATACCCAACGCGGATTTCGGGCCATGGATGCTGGTTAAAAGATACGTCGACAGAAAGAAAGCTCAATCAAGGCAGAACAAATCTCAAGCCAATCAGGTAAAGAATCCTAGCCATAACTCCATAATAGAGGGGACTCAAAAAAGGAAAGATCCGGAACTGGGATCCCGATTTGCTATTTTGCATGGGGAAAGTGCGGAGATCATGCAGGACACAAAGAAAGATTCAGATAAGGGCCAAGAGCATGGGAAGGAGATTGGGCCGCAAAAACCCCAGGCCCAAGAAGTAACGGGTAGATCCCAAACCCAAAAACGAACCCCCAAACCGGGTGCAGGAAAGAACCCGCAAACTTTGAAGAAAACCACACCCACTCCTAGGGTCTCTCTGGTACAGGGGGAATTCATCGCATAATGTAAACAAGGCAAAGAACTCAGAGAACGATCTAGCTAACCACAAGGGTTTGGAAACGCAATCGAGTTCCATGAAAGGGAAGGAGAAGGACAAGGATTCCGAACTGGAAGGTATGGAGCTGATTGTCAAGGACTACATGAGGAGAATGCAGAAGGATCAATGGAAAGCTTTCAAGTCTTTGAAAGATGCCCGTATGAATCTAGACCAACATGCGGTCCGAGACAACATATTGTTCAACTCAGAGAAGAGCACACAGCCACCAGGTGCTAGTTTGGGGGGTTCTGACCCCAGGGGGAACCAAAGGAAGCATTCGGATGTTTCCATGTTGGAAGCGGGTGACAGGGGCGGGCATAAGGAATCGTCTCTCAGGGACCAGGGGGGTCTGGAACCTCATAAGTAATGTTGGCCTTTGATGGTCTCTCCTCCTTTGTTTTATAAAATGATGAACATCATTAGTTGGAACTGCAGGGGTGCCGGTAGTAAAGCGTTTCCATCGATTATTCGGGATCTTCGCCAGGAGTATGGAACAAATCTGTTCTTCCTCTTAGAAACCCACATCAGTGGTGCACGAGGAAAGCAAATCAAGGATAAGATGGGTTTCGATAAAGCCTTTGTTGTTGACGCTATGGGGCATGCTGGAGGCATTTGGTGCCTATGGGATTCCGCTGTTTGGAGGGTGGATATCCTGGAGCATGATAGACAGTTTATTCACCTCAAAATTTCTGATGCGAGCAGTAATTCAACCCCTTGGCTTATAATAGCAGTTTATGGTAGTCCTCAAAGGATCACCAGAAGAACCCTATGGGCCACAATTAAAGCCTATGCAAGCAGTGTTAATCTCCCTTGGTGCCTTTTGGGTGATTTCAATGCCATGCTACACAACCATGAGAAGCGTGGAGGGGCGAGGTATAACCACCAAAGTGCTTGCAAGGAGTTTCAGGAATGTGTTTCTACGAGTGGCCTAATTGACCTGGGCTACTCCGGCTGGCCGTTTACTTGGAAAAGAGGCACTCTTGCGGAACGTTTGGACAGGGGGCTCAGCAATGTGGATTGGCAAATTGCCTTTCCTGAGGCTTGTGTCAAGCACCTGCCCATGCTCAAGTCCGACCACTCCCCAATCTGCCTGCAACTCTCCAATACTATGGCGCAGAACAGAGGAAGAAGGCCTTTCTGTTTCCTCGCTGCCTGGTTAACTCATCCGGAATTTAGGAATGTCGTTGATGCATCTTGGAATGTCCATGAGTCCTGGAGTGAGGGTATTTCTAACCTGAAAAGCAAGCTCAAGGATTGGAACAACTCGGTGTTTGGCAACATTTTTAAACGAAAAAGCAGAATCCTCAAAAGGCTTCAAGGGATCGCAAACAGGTTGGGATACGCACATAACCCTTTCCTGGATAAGCTGCAAAAGGATCTGTGGCTGGAATACCAACAAATCCTCATCCAAGAAGAAATCCTTTGGTTCCAAAAAGCTAGATGCAAATGGATCGAGTTTGGGGACAGAAACACAAAATTCTTCCATGGTTCAACTATGATTAGAAGGCGCAGAAACAAAATTTCCTCACTTCAAACCGATAATGGGGACTGGGTAAATGACAAAGCAATCCTGGAAAGCATGGCTACTACTTTCTTTATGGACCTCTATACGGACAGCCCAAATTATACTCCTTTCATCCTTGAGAAGTGCTTCCCTCCCCTGAGTAGCCTTGATAACAACATAATGGGGCAGATGGTGACCAATGAGGAAGTAAAGGATGCGATTTTTGGTATCGGTAGCTGGAAGGCGCCCGGCAGAGATGGGCTTCAAGCCATCTTCTACCAGAGTCAGTGGTCTAAAGTAGGTATGGACGTTTGTGATCTAATCAGGAATATTTTCCAAGACCCAAAGCAAATCTCAGAGGTTAACGAGACTCTTATCACTCTCATTCCCAAGTCTAAACCGGTCTCCCATCTAAAACAGCTAAGACCAATCAGTCTCTGCAATGTGTCTTACAAGGTGGTTACGAAAATTCTCGCTAATCGTTTGCGAAGAGTTATGGACAAGCTGGTTATGCCCAATCAATGTAGTTTTGTTCCCGGTAGACATAGTTCAGACAACATCGTAATCACGCAAGAGACCATCCATTCTATGAGGAGGAAAAAAGGAAAAAAGGGGTGGATGGCATAAAGATTGATTTGGAGAAGGCGTATGACAGGTTAAAGTGGGTCTTTATCAAGGAGACCCTCGTCGACATTGGGTTTCCCCAGTCCTTTATTAATCTCACCCTCTCGTGTATCTCGACGGCAAGGATGAGGGTTCTTTGGAATGGCGAAGAGCTTGATAAATTCTCGCCCTCCAGAGGTATTAGACAAGGAGACCCCATCTCCCCATACATTTTTGTGCTTTGCATTGAGAGATTATCCCAACTCATCAGTAAAGCAGTGGACCATGGTTTTTGGAAGCCAATCCTCCTCAAGAAGGATAGGCCGCCGATCTCTCACCTGTGCTTCACGGATGATATCATTCTGTTCGCTGAGGCCAACCTGGATCAAGCCAACACCATCAACAAATGTCTTGAGGCTTTCTGCGAGAGCTCAGGGCAAAAGGTCAGCAAAGACAAAACCAGGATTTTCTTCTCAAAGAATGTGTGTCACAATGTCCGAACGGAAGTGAGTAATGCCTTGCAGTTTGCCAGAACTGAAGACCTGAGGAAATATCTGGGCGTCCCTATTCTGCACTCCAAAGTGTCCAAACATACCTTTGAGGATGTTATCAACAAACTCCATACCAGGCTAAACTCTTGGAAAGCTTCGTCTCTATCTCTTGCTGGGAGATTAACTCTGGTGAAATCTGTCCTCTCATCTATTCCTTTATATCATATGCAATTTGCTGTTTTGCCTACTGCTACCTGTAATACTATTGACCGTGTTTGCAGGAATTTCCTCTAGGGAGATACTGAACAAACAAAAAAGATACATTTGCTCAATTGGGGAAAAGTCTGTGCGCCAAAAATTTTTGAAGGTCTAGGCCTCAGACATGCTTGCCAGTTGAACCAAGCCTTTATGATGAAGGTCGGGTGGGGGCTTATAGAAAGGAGAGATGCTCTCTGGGTTAGAGTCCTCAGGTCTAAATATGGAAGTGGAACTGATCTCATGCCTATAATAGAGAGGAAGCGTAGCAACTCAAACCTATGGAAGGGCATCTATTCTGTGTGGGAAAATGTTAACCGAAGTTCCATTTGGAGAATTGGTGATGGCTCCCAAGTTTGCTTCTGGGAACATTGTTGGGTTCCAGGAGTGGGACGACTAAGCGAGAGCTCAAGCCAGGTAAGTAGCAATTTTAATGATTCTGAAATGGTAATGGACTTCCTAAATGTTGCAGGGCAGTGGGATGTTGTTAAGCTTCAGAGTGTGCTGCCAGAGGACATTGTCAACAAGATTGTGGCTATTTCTCCCCCATCACCGTGGAAGGGACCTGATTGTATGGCCTGGTGCCATTCCTCGGATGGATCCTTCAGCGTTAAAACAGCCTACCAGTCTCTTATGTCGACCCAGGACAGCCCTAATAAGTTGTTCAAGCTAGTGTGGTGTTGGCAAGGACCGGAGCGTATTAGAACTTTTCTCTGGCTAGTTGTGCACAACGTCATCCTCACAAATTTGGAAAGAAAACGAAGACACTTGACCACTGATGATACTTGCCCTCGGTGCCGAAACCAGGAAGAATCAACCATTCATGTCCTAAGAGACTGCTTCTATGCGAAGAGTATATGGCGCCTGCTTAACCCCCCTGACAGCTGTAGATCCTTCTATAGCACTGGCCTCGAAGCGTGGCTGCTTCAAAACCTCACCTCAGATAATAACTGGGCTTGTACTTTTGGTGTTGCTGTATCCTCTCTATGGTACTTCCATAATAAACTTGTGTTTCAGGGAGACCTTGTCCCTACTACCACTGCGTCTCACCAAATCCGGGCCCGGTCCGAGGAATTCCTGAAGGCAGTCAAGAAGGACCTGAATCCAAGAAGCACACAAGTTGCTAGTGAGTGCCTTGTAGGTTGGTCTCGCCCGGATGAAGATTATGTTAAACTAAACGTCGATGGATCCTGGTTCTCTCAGTGGAGGTGTTTTTCGAGACTCGGCAGGAAGGTTTTTGAAGGGGTATTCTTGCAACTTGGGCAATTGTTCAATCATGCACGCAGAACTGTGGGCAATTATCCACGGACTGAACACTGCCACTATGAATGGGTATCTAAACATAGTTGTGGAATCTGACTCAGCTGCTGCCATCAAATTCATTAACCATGGCTGCCCCCCAGCACACCCATGTGCTCCCTTGATACAAGACATCCGGACCTTAGCTTTACGGTTTCAGCATATTACCTGGAACCATGCCCTGCGCGAAGCAAACTTGGTGGCGGATCTCCTTGCCAAGAAGGGTCAGGACTTGGCCCTTGGGTTACACCTCTTCGACAAAGTCCCACCAGACATTAGCTATGCACTTCTTGGTGATAGTTTAGGGACCCTCAGAATTAGGGGATCTTAGAGTTGTTTTCCCTTTTTTGGTTTTGTTAGTTCTCTGTTTTTTCTTTCCTTTCCTTGTTGGGGTTTTTAACCCCCGTAGATCACCAAAAAAAGTAATACTTATTATTTATGCGGACAATAATCGGCCCAAAGAAAGTTTATTGTTTGGCCAAATAATAAGCATTGCACACTTTTGTTTATTTTCTATTAATTATGCGGTCAATAATCGGCCCAAAGGAAGGTTATTGTTTGGCCAATTGATAGAAAATATATGCGGTAATAAATAGGTTGCAAAGTTTAAGTCTCCATGTGCGCATTAAGTCGGTCCAAAGAAAGGCTTCATGTGTGACAGGAATTTTGACAATATTTGATTATTGCAATGAGAGTATCACTTACAGTTAATTTTTCTATCCAAAGTTGAAAATTAATGTTGTTCTAGATATTTCAATATGGATTTTTTCCCATTATTTAACTAATGTTTACTACATGTTTATTTATTCTAATCCAGAAACTATGACTTTAGCTACCAATGTTTATGCACAAATTAGCAGTATTCCTATGCTGAATGGTTCAAACTTTAAAATTTGGAAGGATATCGTGGAGATTGTCCTCAGTTGTATGGATCTAGATATAGCTCTTCGAGAAGAGAAACCCACTTCCACTCTGGAAAACCTCAATGAGTTTAAAATAGAGAAGTGTGAGAGATCCAATCAAATGAGCGTTATGATCATGAAACGCTCAATTCCTGAGGCGTTTCGGGGCTCAATTACTGAGAATAAAGATGCCAAACAGTTCCTGAAAGATGTTGAAAAATTCTTTACTAAGAATGAAAGGGCGGAGGCAAGTAGTCTTTTGAGCAAACTTATCTCCATGAGGTATAAAGGTAAAGGGAACATAAGGGAGTACATTATGAAAATGCCTCATCTTGCTTCAAAATTGAAAGCACTAAAGTTAGAGTTGTCTGAAGATTTACTCGTGCATTTCATTTTGATTTCCCTTCCTGCACACTTTGGGCAATTCAAAGTAAGTTATAACACTCTGAAGGACACTTGGTCCTTAAATAAGCTTATATCTCACCGTGTGCAAGAAGAAGAGAGGCTATAGCAAGATAAGATTGAAAGTGCTCACATAGCTTCATCTTCTCAGTATAAAAGAAAGCGTAATACCACTGCGGATGTGCCTTCTCAGCAGAAAAAGGTTAAGAAACAGGATCAAGTTTCAACCTGTTTCTTCTGTAAGAAGGTGGGACACATGAAGAAGGATTGTATCAAATATGCCACTTGGCGTGTAAAGAACGGTATAATTCTTACTTTCGTTTGTTCTGAGGCTAGTTTAAGTTATGCACCTGTTGATATTTGGTGGGTAGATTTTGCTGCTACTACTCATGTAAGTGTCACTATGCAGGGTTGCCTGTGGAGCCGACCGCCAAGTGATGCTGAAAGATACATCTATGTGGTAGACGGCAATATAGTTGCGGTCAAAGCTATAGGAACCTTTAGATTATGTTCCACGAGTGGATTTTACTTGGATTTATTAGAGACATTTTATCTACCGTCATTTAGACGGAATTTGGTTTCTGTTTCTCGTTTGGACAAATCAGGTTATTTTTGTTCGTTCGGAGACAATAAAGTCAGTCTCTTCTGTAATTCGAATAATATTTGCTCTAGTCATTCGATGGATAATCTATATAGGCTTGACTTAAATTCCTATAATAATGAAATACTGCAAATAGGTACAAAACGAAAACTAAATGAGAATTCGGCATCATTATGGCACAAACGCCTATGTCACATCTCTAAACAGAGAATTCAGAGGCTCGTGTCGGATGAAATTCTTAGACCCCTAAATTTGGCGGACTTTGAAGTCTGTATTGAGTGCATAAAAGGGAAAACGACAAACGAAAGGAAATTAGGTGCCGAGAGAGCTAAACATGTCTTAGAACTGATACATACTGATATATGTGGCCCATTCCCTACTGTCTCTTGGAATGGACAACGGTACTTTATTACGTTCATAGATGATTACTCTCGTTATGAGTATCTATATTTAATTCATGAAAAGTCCCAAGCCTTGGATGTTTTCAAGTCTTTCAAAGCTGAAGTTGAACTTCAACTTGGAAAGAAAATTAAAGCTGTCAAATCTGATCGTGGTGGTGAATACTACGGAAGATATGACGGTTCAGGTGAGAAACGTCCCGGGCCTTTTGCTCTTTTCCTAGAGGAGTGTGGTATTGTTCCGCAATACACCATGCCAGGCAAACCTAGCATGAATGGTGTTTCAGAGCGAAGGAATCGAACTCTTAAGGACATGGTGAGAAGTTTGATTAGTCATTCTTCCTTGCCTGAATCACTCTGGGGAGAAGCCTTAAAGACCGCAGTGTACATCCTTAATAGGGTGCCAAGCAAAGCAGTTAACAAAACTCCACATGAAATTTGGACTGGGAAAAGGCCCAGTATAAAGCATCTGTATATTTGGGGATGTCCAGCTGAGGCGCGACCTTATAGGCCGCATGAAAGAAAATTGGACTCAAGGAAATTAGTTGCTACTTTGTTAGTTACGCTGAGCGTTCACGGGGGTACAAATTTTACAATCCTGCATCAAGGTCTATTTTTGAGACGGGAAATGCGAGATTTCTTGAGGATGTTGAGTTTGGGGGGGAAGGAAATATTAGGAATGTTGCTTTTGATGAGGGTTCTATAACTGACAATGATCAGGACCTTGTGCCTATTATTGTTCAAGATACAGTTATAGTACAAGAGCACAATGAGAATCCTGCTGTAAATCCAGCTACAGTACAAGAGAACAATAAAAATATTGTTGTTGCTCAAGATACTGCTACAGTACAGGAAAATAATGAAAATCCTCCTCAACCCCAACCCATACAGCAAGCTCAACAACCTCAAGAAGTGTCATTAAGGAGATCCAATAGAGAAAGGAGAAAATCCATCTATGGTCTCAAACAAGCTTTCCGTCAATGGTATCACAAGTTCATCAAGTCATTACCTCATGATTTTGAGGTAAATATCATAGATGAGTGTGTATACCGTAAGTTCAGTGGGAGTAAATACATCCTTTTGGTCTTACATGTTAATGACATTCTACTTGCCAGTAGCGATATAGGCTTGTTGCATGAAACTAAGATATTTCTATCGAACAAATTTGAAATGAAAGATCTTGGTGATGCCTCTTTTGTATTAGGAATCGAGATACTAAGAGGTCGCTCTCAAGGTATTCTTGGATTATCACAAAAGAACTATATCGAAAAGATTTTAAGTAAATATAGCATGAAAAGTTGTAGACCAATGGACACACCCGTAGCTAAAGGAGACAAGTTTAGTCTCAAGCAATGCCCTAAAATGATTTTGAGAAGACAGCAATGCATGATAAACCTTATGCATCAGCACTAGAGAATTTAATGTATGCTCAAGTCTGCACACATTCCGATATATCATTTATAGTGGGAGTGTTGGGTAAATACTTGAGCAATCCAGGCATGGATCATTGGATAGCTGTTAAACGCGTAATGCGTTATTTAAAGAGAACAAAGAATTACATGCTTACTTATCGGAGATCAGAAAATTTGGAGATCATTAGGTACTCTGATTCCGATTTCATGGCATATGGTTGCGAAAATTTGTCATTGAGTTTCATATAGTAGATGACATTGAAAGGCCGTTAAAGATATTCTGTGACAATAAGTCAGCAGTACTATACTCCAACAACAGTAAGAGCTTGACAAAATCGAAGCATACAGATATCAAGTTCTTAGTTGTTAAGGAGAAAGTTTAAGAAAAACAGATTTCCATAGGACATATAGGAACAGAGTATATGCTAGCAGACTCATTAACCAAGGAATTGATCCCTAAAGTCTTTCAAGAGCACACTGCTTGAATGGGTGTCAATATTTGTGATGCTTTGGTTTAGTGGGAGTTTATTTTATACTATATGTCCTATGACAGATAATTGAATTATTTTTCTGCAGAATTAAGTTGACGGTTTATTTCATGTTATATGAAATGTTCATTTTGCAATATTTGTATTGTGTTTGATCTCATTAAAGTTGGACCAGCTGGAAATAGACATGCATGAGATCACTTGGCACGTAATTTCCATATTACTCATCCAAATTTGATCTATGTCGTTAAGTATATTAGGATGGTGATTGGCGTGGTTTAGTCGCGACATTAATGTGATAAAAGCTGCGGTAGTTCCATATCTAATGTATGAGACGGACCAGATTGTTAAAGTAATGAGAGAAATAGCATTCAGATGCGCGCATAAAGTTTATAAGGTGTGATTATGTCAAGAAATAATATATGTATAGCTCAAGTGGGAGATTGTTAGGAAATTATTTTAATTTCCTAATTTGTTTGTGGGCAATACATATATTAATCGTAATAACAAATTATGCTATTTCACTATAAATGACTTATATAATGATGATCTCATTTATTGTTATAAATGCTAATTGAATAAGTTATTATTACTTTTGATTTGGAATTAAATGAGAATAAAACCAGATATTATCTTTTGTTCCTTAGATAATTATCTTTTTTGGATTTTAGATATATTATCTTTTGGGCTTTAGATACTATTTTATTTGGGTTTAAGGGTTTAATGGGTGCCATGCTCAAATATAAATAGACCTACAGGTTTCAGTCCCCAATATACCAAAGCCACCTTTTGTTACTATTTCCCCATCAAAAGAGTTGCAGTTCAGCCTCCTAGGAATACAGAAGGTTTTGGTTGAGGAAGATCGAAAGAATCACAAGATCCAAATTCTTCCATCAATTTCTAACTCTTATGAGTAAAGGTACGCTTCCGCATTATATTATATTTTTTGTGATTCAATATGGATGATCTGGATTATGAAAATTAATTTATTCCAACAATTCGGTCATTTCAATTATGCTTTAAAGGGTAATATAGTTATTATCAACTTCACCAAGACCAACTTGTGATAAAAACCTTGTAATACATGGGATATTTCAGAGTGAAACACGGGATAATAATTAAATCAGTCTTTGTATAAAATACATGTAAAATATAAAATATAAATTAAAAATAAGTTAAATAATATATATATTAATTTTTT
>NC_029787.2:22403660-22404245 GCF_000816755.2 Arachis ipaensis
AACTTGCAAAAAGAAAATGAAGTGAAAACTCACAAATAGCTTTATCAACAAATCAATCCTTTATTTTATACGTATTTATTTGAAATTTATCATTTCATCATTATAATATCCAAGGGTAATTCCATTCAAAGTGATTCATCAATCCATCTTAAGATAAAGTTGTGACGAATTTCAAATACACTTTTCTTTTAAAAAATAAATTATCAAAATTGCTCTCAATTTTTTAACACGTTGACAAAATATTTTTCACTTTTATTAACAACAAAAACATTCTCAAGACAATTTTAAAATACAATAAAACTATCTAACGTTAAATATATTTTTAAAAATACTTTAAAAATTAACTTTTGATATGGTTTTTTTGCAATTATAATTATTTAATTAGTAAAATGAGGTTTTTTTATCCTTAAAATTTGGTAATTTTTCACTTAGTAGTTGTTTTGCAATTTATTTTTTTTAATGGCCAAGAAAAAATTCTAGAGTAAATTTTTATTTTTATGTACTTTTCAAATAATTATCTAAAATTCCTACAAAATTTTAGATTAAATATATAAGTAGTTTGCAAATACAAAAATTAATTGTCAC
>NC_029787.2:22404311-22412117 GCF_000816755.2 Arachis ipaensis
TAATAAAAAGGTATTTTTTTAATTATTTTTATTGTATTTTACAATATTTTAAAAATATTTTTATCATCATAAAAAATAATAAATGTTTTTATCAGTATTTTCAAAAACCACCTCTATTTTAGTAGTTTATGCTTAAAAAATAAAAAAAAGTGCCACATACAATAAAGTGGGGTATCTATGAAGTCATTTTTTTTGGAATGCCTGGTTTCATAACAGTGACTATATTACCATGTTCATGCCTTAGTTCACACCTACCACACAAACCCGAAGCTTAATACGTAAGAAACTCTATCATGTTTGACCCTATTAGTACGTCTCTTAATTAAATATGGTTTAATTTTCTTAAAATGCATATTTCTTTGTCCTAAAACAAATGCGCATCTTCATTTTTTAAAACATAAATCGAGTATTCATCATGTGGCATAAAAAATTAAAAAGAATCATGGTATTGTTTGATGTTACCTAATGTTGAATTGTTGATTCTCCAACTGCACTTATCTACATATGGTAATAGACAAGCTAAGCATTTTTAATTATAAGTTATTTAATTTTTTCTAACATTCTACCGATATATATGTTTAAATATATCAGTTCTTAAAGCATATATAGCGTATCATCTGTTACATTTTTAAATTCATTTTTTTCAATAATTAATGTCAAAACTAAAACAAAAATGCTATTTTTATATTAAAAATTTATGTAACAATTTTTACTGTTAGATAAATTATGTGTGTGTGAATCCTATTTTATTTATCTTTATATATGAACATTTTTAAAGTAAAATCCATACATGATTTACTTTATAATAGAAGTTGCTAAACAGTTTTCTAGTTGTCTAAAGAACAAAATAAGAGCAATGTACATAAAGTGATGGATAAACAAAAATGCCTGATGCGTTTCAGCAAATAATTATTAAATATTTTTATTTTATATAGAAATATGAAAGTGAAATGAGACGACATTGATGTAACATTTTCCTTTTTAATGAGAATGAGGAATAATTAATAAATTAAATGTACCTTGAACAAAAATTATTAATTGAAAATAGGTATGCTACACATACAAATTTTTTTGGCTTAGAAGCTATACAAGTTGTTCCAAGTCCAAAAAAAAACACACACATCACTCTTTTAGAATTAAGCGTCCAACGCACGCGCCTTAATCACCATTCCACAACACGTTCACTCTTCCTCTTCTTCCTCAATCAAAACGCAAACCGTAAAAATTCAAGGGACATTCGAAACAAACTATGGTTCTGCAGAAACGTTCCAACTCCTCGCGAATAGTAGAAGAAATCAAGAAGAAAATATACAAATCTCCATAAAAAATCACCAGAAAAAACGAAGAAACATTATTCAAGGTACTATTTTACTGTTCTTTTAGATTTTTCTTCTAGATTGTCTCTGCCATGTGCCTCATCCTTAACCAGCAAAACATTAAAAGATTTCAAGAAGAAATATACTATCTCCCCCTGTTTTGGGTGTATTTCTGTAATCATTTGGGTGTATTTCTGTAACCATTTGGGTGTATTTCTGTAATCCTTTTTGTAATCGTTTGGGTGTATTCTGTAACCGTTTGGGTATATTTCTGTAATCTTCATTTGAGTGTATTTATGTAATCGTTTGGGTGTATTTCTAAAGTTCCATTATCTTCAAAACGATTTCAAAGCTTGATTTCAGAAACCATGAAAAAAAAAAATGAAACAAAGAGAGAACGCATGAAGGATATTCAACAAATTTGACACGAAATTCGAAAAAAGAAACGAAATCTTTTGAAAAATAGAAGTTATATATTTGCGCGTTAATTGATTTGAATTGATTTAAAAGTCTGTTAAAGATGCACGTAATATAAGCAGCGTGTTTATGTTGGGTTTTTTCTCTCCTTTGTGAGGCCCAAGCCCAATATTTTGAGGGTGTCTCTTTGCACCCATTGTGCCACAACCCTAATCAGATTTTGGGGTCATTGTGAGGTAGAGAGAACAGCCACCAAGTGAGAGAGAAGAGAGAAAAATAGAATTTCCGTTTTTATCCAAGGCATTAAATTTCAAATGTCAGTTTCTCATTCGTTCACCGTTGGATCGACTTAAAATTTGAACTAAATGTTTCTCTCATCTTGATCTTCATTTCGGTCGGTGAAGATGTTAATTAGAGGTCTGTAGTCGAAGAAATTAGCTTCGCAAGAGAGAAATTAGGTTTCCCATTTTTACACAGAGCAGTAATCTTTGAATGGTGATTTCTCATTCTTTCACCGTTGGATCAATGTGAAATTTGGAATATAGATTCTTCACATATTTTTCTTCATTCTGAACGGTGAAGATTTTAATTAGATGTCTGCAGAGGGAGAAATTGGCTTCAAAAGCAGCTCTATTTTTTTGGGTATATTTCATCTTCTTACTTCTCATTTGAAAGCTTTGGTGCTTTGATGTTTTGGCTGATTATATGCACATTTTTGTACTTTGTTTGAGACTCTCTTGTACCTCATTTGATTATAGTGGAGCTCTTTCATTGGTCTGGATGACCCGTGGTTTTTACCTCTCACATTGAGAGGGTTTTCCATGTTAAAATCTCAGTGTGTTGTTGTTATTGCTTTACTTGCTATATTTGCTTGTTATAGTTGCTGCCATATTGTGTTGTGAGTGCTTCCATATTATTCTTGTGTTAGATATTTGTGTTATTTCCACTGCTAGGCTCTTTCATACTGGCATCAGAGCTTGTTGGTATTTTTTCTGGGCTTGTGATTCTGTGAACAATGGAAGCTAATATTAATACTAGTAGGATGATCACTCTTAATGGTCCTAATTATGATTTGTGAAAGTCAAAGATGGAAGATTTTCTTTATGTCAAAAATTTTCATCAACCAGTTTTTGGTACAGAGAAGCCTAATGATAAGTCTGATGATGATTGGACTTTGTTGCATAGACAAGTCTGTGGATATATTAGGCAGTGGGTTGACAATAATGTGTTGAACTATATTATTGGAGAGACACATGCTCGGACCCTTTGGATTAAGCTTGAGCAGTTGTATGTTCGAAAAACTGGGAATAATAAAATATTTTTGATCAAGCAGTTGTTGGCTTTGAAGTACAGATGGGACATCAATGACAGATCACTTGAATAATTTTCAAGGAATTATAAATCAGTTATCTTCCATGGGTATCAAGTTTGATGAAGAGGTTCAAGGATTGTTACTTCTTGGCTCCTTACCAGACTCGTGGGAAATTCTCAGAATGTCATTGTCTAATTCTGCTCCTGATGATGTAATCTCTATGGATCTTGCCAAGAACAGTGTTTTGAATGAAGAGATGAGAAGAAAGTCACAAAGTACATCGACTACACATTCAGATGTTCTTGTTTCTGAGTCTAGGGGAGAAACAAAAGTCGAGGTCCTAAAGGTAGAGATCAAAGCAGAAGCAAGTCTCGAGGAAAGTATAAGAATATTGAGTGTCATCATTGTGGTCAAAAGGGACATGTAAAGAAATTTTGTTGGCAGCTAAAGAAGGAGAAAGCCAAGGCAAGTAAAGACAAGAGCACAAATAAAGATGATGGTACCAATGAAGACAAGGTTAATGTAACTCATGGTGATTTTCTTGTTGTTGAGGAGTTTGAATCTGTTAACCTTGTTGATAATAGCACTAGTTGGGTGATTGATAGTGGTGCTTCTATTCATGTTACATCTAGGAGGGATTTGTTTACCTCTTATACTCCTGGTGATTTTGGTGATGTGAAAATGGCTCATCAAGGTGTTGCAAAATGTGCTGGTGTATGTTGGACGGATTTGTTTAGAAACCTCCAACGGTACCAAGTTGACTTTGAAGCGTGTGAAGCATGTTCCAGATGTTCGGTTGAACTTACTTTCTGTTGGTAAGTTGTGTGATGAAGACTTGGATAGCTCATTCTCTCGTGATAGTTGGAAGCTCACCAAGGGTTCCATGGTTGTTGCTAGAGGTACACGACACTCTACTCTTTATTTAACTCAAGCAAAGATTGTGAAAGATGTTGTTAATGCTGCTGAGTTTGTTGATGAAACTGATTTATGGCATAAGAGATTATGTCATATGAGTGAGAAGGGTATCAATATGTTATCCAAGAAGAATCTTTTATCTAGTTGTAAGGTTGCTTTGCAAAAGTGCAACCATTGTTTTGCTGGAAAACAAAATAGGGTTTCTTTTAAGAGTCATCCACCTTCAAGAAAGCCGGAGATACTTGACTTGGTGCATTCTGATGTATGTGGGCCGATGAAGACAAGAACATTTGGAGGGTCTATCTATTTTGTAACCTTTATTGATGATCATTCTAGAAAATTATGGGTTTACACTTTGAAGACCAAAGATCAAGTTTTGAATGTGTTCAAGCAATTTCAAGCTTCTGTTGAAAGAGAAACTGGGAAAAAGTTGAAATGCATTCGTACTGACAATGGAGGTGAGTACTCAGGTCCACTTGATGCTTATTGTAAAGAGCATGGTATAAGACATCAGAAGACTCCTCCAAAGACTCCTCAGTTGAATGGCTTGGCTGAAAGGATGAACAAAACATTGGTTGAAAGAGTTAGGTGCTTATTGTCACAATATGGATTGGCAAAATCCTTTTGGGGTGAAGCTTTGAGCACTGTTGTTCATGTCTTGAACCGGACACCATGTGTTCCCTTGCAATTTGAAGTGCCAGAGAAGGTATGGTCAGGTAAAGATGTTTCTTATGATCATTTAAGAGTCTTTGGATGTAAAGCTTTTGTTCATATTCCTAAAGATGAGAGATCTAAGCTTGATATAAAGACTAGGCAGTGTATTTTTATTGGCTATGGCATGGATGAGTTTGGTTACATGTTTTATGATCCTGTTAGCAAGAAAGTGATTCGGAGTAGAGATGTTATCTTTGTTGAAGACCAAACACTGAAGGATGTTGATAATGCGGAGAAGCCAATGGTTCAGCCTAGTAATAACTTTTTTGACTTGGATATTACTCCATCTACGCCTATGGTAGAGAATGGTAGAGTTGAAGCTAAAAATAATGAGCATGATACAAGTGCAGGTGAAGATGGAACAATTGATCCAATGCTTGATGAAGTTGGTGATGATGATCAAGATGAACAACCAACTTTGAAAATTCATGCAAATGCACTCAGAAGGTCTATAAGAGAGAGGAAGCATTTGTCAAGGTATTCTCCACATGAGTTTGTTTTGTTGACTGATGGGGGAGAACCTGAATGCTTTGGAGAGGCTGTTGAAGATGAAAGCAAAGCTCAATGGCTTAAAGCTATGCAAGAAGAAATGAAGTCCTTGCTTAAGAATGATACCTATGAGTTGGTGAAGCTACCGAAGGGTATGCGAGTTTTAAAGAACAAATGGGTATTCAGAATCAAGAATGAAGAACACAATTCTAAGCCTTAGTATGAGGCTAAATTGGTTGTTAGAGGTTTTAGCCAGAGAAAAGGTGTTGATTATGAGGAGATCTTTTCTCCTGTTGTGAGGATGTCATCTATTCGTGCTGTGCTTGGATTAGCAGCGTCTCTTGATTTGAAGATTGAGCAAATGGATGTGAAGACAGCTTTTCTTCATGGTGATTTAGACAAGGAGATCTACATGGAGCAACCAGAGGGCTTTGTTGTTAAAGAAAAAGAAGATTTTGTGTGCAAGCTTAAGAAGAGTCTATATGGGTTGAAGCAAGCTCCAAGACAGTGGTACAAAAAGTTTGAATCTGTTATGGGGAAGCATGGTTACCGTAAGACAACTTCAGATCATTGTGTATTTGTGCAAAAATTTTCTGATGATGATTTTATCATTCTTTTGCTTTATATGGATGATATTTTGATGGTGGGTAAGAATGCTTTGAGGATTAATGAGTTGAAGAAACAGTTGAACAAGTTCTTTGCTATGAAGGACTTGGGTCCTGCCAAACAGATTTTGGGCATGACTATTACTCGTTATAGGGATTCCAAGAAGCTTTATTTGTCACAGGAGAAGTACATAAAGAAGGTGCTTCAAAGGTTTGGCATGAATGATGCCAAATGTGTTGCTAGTTCTTTTGCTCCTCATTTTAAGTTGAGCACCAAGCAGTGTCCAACCACTGATGAGGAGAAACAAGCAATGGATGAAATTCCTTATGCCTCAGCTGTTGGAAGCTTGATGTATGCTATGGTGTGCACTAGACCAGACATTGCTCATGCGGTTGGTACTGTGAGTCGTTTCCTCTCTAATCCAGGTAAAGAACATTGGAATGCTGTTAAATAGATTATGAGATATCTCAAAGGTACAACTAACTTGAGTTTGAGTTTTGGTGGTGAGAAACCTTTGCTAGTTGGCTTTACTGATGTAGACATGGCAGGAGATATTGATTCTCAAAAGTCTACTTCAGGTTATTTGGTCAAGTTTGCAGGGGGAGCTATTTCACGACAGTCAAGGCTACAAAAGTGTGTTGCACTTTCTACCACAGAGGCAGAGTTTATTGCAGCAACTGAAACATGTAAAGAGTTGTTGTGGATAAAGAAGTTTCTTGCAGCACTTGGTTTCAAGCAAGACCGTTATGTGTTGTTGTGTGATAGCCAAAGTGCTATTCATCTTGCCAAGAATTCTACTTTTCATGTAAGATCTAAACATATTGATGTTAGGTATCACTGGATACGGGATGTGTTAGACTCCAAGTTGTTGGAACTTGAGAAAGTTCACACTGATGACAATGGTGCTGATATGATGACAAAAGCATTGTCGAGAGATAAGTTTGAAACATGTTGTTTGGTCGCTGGAATGGCGAGAGTCTCCACCTAGTCGAGAAGGGGGAGATTTGTTGGGTTTTTTCTCTCCTTTGTGAGGCCCAATCCCAACATTTTGAGGGTCTCTTTGCACCTATTATGCCACAACCCTAATCAGATTTTGGGGTCATTGTGAGGTAGAGAGAACAACCACCAAGTGAGAGAGAAGAGGAAAAAATAGAATTTTCATTTTTATCCAAAGCAGTAAATTTCAAATGTCATTTTCTCATTCGTTCACCATTGGATTGGCTTGAAATTTGAACTGGGTGTTCCTCTCATCTTGTTCTTTATTTTGGTCGGTGAAGATGTTGATTGGAGGTCTGCAGTGGGAGAAATTGGCTTCGCAAGAGAGAAATTAGGTTTCCCATTTTTACACAGAGCAGTAGTTTTTGAACAGCAATTTCTCATTCTTTCACCGTTGGATCTCTGTGAAATTTGGACTGTAGATTCTTCACCTCGTTTTCTTCATTCGGAACGGTGAAGATTTTAATTGAAGGTTTGCAGAGGAAGAAATTGGCTTCGACAGCAACTCTATTTTTTTGGGTATATTTCATCTTCTTGCTTCTCATTTGAAAGCTTTGGTGCTTTGATGTTTTGGCTGGTTATATGCACATTTTTGTGCTTTGTTTGAGACTTTCTTGTACCTCATTTGATTATAGTGGAGCTATTTCATTGGTCTGGACGACCCGTGATTTTTACTTCTCACATTGAGAGGATTTTCCACGTTAAAATCTCGGTGTGTTCTTGTTATTGCTTTACTTGCTATATTTGCTTGTTATAGTTGCTGCCATATTATGTTGTGAGTGCTTCCATATTGTTCTTGTGTTGGATATTTGTGTTGTTTTCGCTGTTAGGCTCTTTTAGTTTAGTGGATTTTGTTCTCTTCAGACTTGTAAAACTTGTAAACGCAAAATACTTGTATGTAGAGATTTTCTCAATTGCAAATTCAAACCAAAAATTCATATGTGGTCCTAAAACACCAAAATGGATACATTTTAACCATTTACAGAATGGCATTTATAACTTACTAATTATATCTTTTTTTTTTTCTACATTCAACTCCAA
>NC_029787.2:22413267-22413592 GCF_000816755.2 Arachis ipaensis
TTCTTTAAAATATAATAAACAATTTAAAGAATACATTATTATTTACTACAAAAACATTTAATCACAGACAAATTTAATCATGAAATATATAAAAACTAATTTTACATCTATAAAAAACTAAGTTAGTTCAACAAAGTTATTCAGAAATCTCAGAAAAACTAATAAATAATGAGTAATTAATTAGACAGTTTCATCAAACTAAACAATTTTTAGCGAATATCAAATTATTTTATATCAAGAAGATTAATATTTGTTATAAAATCACTTTTCTTAAAAATAAACTGATATAAAATAAGACATAAATGATTTATATTTTTAATATATT
>NC_029787.2:22413812-22415168 GCF_000816755.2 Arachis ipaensis
ATAATAATCAAACATAAGAATAGTTTATTCCTATTAAAAACACAATAATATATTAAATCATTTTAGTATTACTATATTGTGATGACTATGGTGATAATAGTATTTTAAAAAGTATTGCTAAAATTAAAATAATATTTTTAAAAAATGTTGCTTAAAAAAAATGTTACCAAAATATAAAAAAGATACGATTTTAATTTTAACAATATTTATATAATTACTATAACTAAAAATTTTTATTTAATTTAAAAATATTACTAATAATATTTTTTTAATTTTTTTAATATTATTATTTATTTTTTAAATATTAAAATTAAAATAAACTTATATTTATATTAAATTAAATATTAAATAAATTTTTTTAAAAAATTAAATTATACTTAATTACTTATTACTATTAATCCTTTTTTAAAAAAATTTGGAATCCACTCGTCCGTGACTGTATATAACCATACTAAAATCCACCCAATATATATATTCTCTATGTGCCATATATATAATATACGACGTGCGCATTTCTATAAATAAGACCCTTTTTAATTGTATGTGTGTAATATAAGTGCATAGAATCACGAAAGAATAAAGAGTGTGATATCCGATCGATGTCAATGGAGAACGGAAACGGATCCATGAGAAAGAAGAAATGGAACTTCTTGCAAGGGAACAAAGAGGTGAATAATAATAATAATAATATTAATGGTTCATCAGCCATATCAGTGAGAGGCGTGTACAGCATGATGCTTTCGAACATCAACGAAGAAGATGAGAGAGGCGTGGTTCGTTTGTGCCGTGCGGACCCCACTGATTTCTCCTGCTTTAGGACCACACAAGATGCTCCTCACGCCATTGCCGAAGCTGTTGAGTCCTTTCGCTTCAATTCCTATGCTCCTTCCGGTGGCTTATTCCAAGCAAGAAGGTTCTTAATTACATTCTTTCCTTCTCTTTCTACATCTTGCTACGTTTTACTCTTTTTTAAATCATTTTATATATTCATCTCATCCTGCTGCATACCAAACATTAACTATTAAATTAGTTATAATATATTTATGTATTAATNNNNTATTATTTTTTAAGTATTATTTAATTTGTTCTATATTTTTTATAACAACTCAATTATCTATTTTATTATTTTTCTCTCTTAAAACTATTTTACAGCTTGAAATTTAACATGTTATGGCCTTTTGACGAGGTCAAACTCATGCACATGGCAATTGTGGTGTAGACTGTGGAGTGCATTTTTAGTTAGTATGTCAGATAATTTCTACGACTTTGTTGCGTACTTTTCTATTTTCCAAGCACTGGTGTGGACAGCATGTTAAGAAGGATCAAGATCCTCTAGGGAAAAAAATTAATAAAATA
>NC_029787.2:22415214-22419740 GCF_000816755.2 Arachis ipaensis
TATTTCTGAATAATAATTACTTTTAAGACTAAAACTAAAAAATACACAAAAAGTGCATGTATTGTGTTTCTTTTATTTTTGAAGTTTTAGCCACCAGTATGGAAAACTTGATGCATAAGACCAGCTTCACTGTACTAAACAAGATAAAGACATATGTGACCAAAGACTCATTGATCTCTTCACTATTGAATAGTTGTCTCTTTTTAGTTTTCACTTTTCACCCAACAAACTGAGATTTGAACATTCTCTATATACAAAATTCATACAAGCTTGTAGGCCGGGAATTAGTATTGTAAGGTGTATTTGAAAATATAAAAAGATATATTTATTTCAATTAGTGTAATAAATACTAAAGAGCCTATTAGTTTATCTTTTATTTATTAAACATATACAAAAATAATAAATATAATATCAATTGAGAAACACTTTATATTTTATTTTATTGTTGGTTACAAAACACTTTATATTTTAATTATGAGGTTTTGGATTTAAATTTTAGAAATTACAAAAATTATTTTTGTGAATAAATACAGTAAAAAAATATTTCAAATACTTTTTTTGTAATAATTCTTTTAAATAATTGACATTTTATTAGCTGAATACTGTCTAGTTTTAAGATAAGCTATTGTATTTATAAGTTGTAACACATGAAAAATATTTTTAAATAGTATAAATGTATAAGTATAAAAATAGGTACAAAATAATTATTTATACCTTTCATTATTTAATTTTTTTATTTACATTGTTATAAAATTATTACCATTCTAAAATAATAAAATTCTACTTACAATAATAAGTTTCAAAATTAGTAAGGAGCAACACTTGGTGAGAAAAGTGGAAAATTGGTTAGTATTAATTTCAATACAAGACAAAAATAAAGAAAATGTATTGCCTACGTAACATTTCTAATATAAATAAGATTATTCCAAAATAGTGTGCTAAAAGAAATGGTTTAATTGACTTAATTAATTTTAGGTTTGCATACACGTTTTGTTTTCTCGGTGTTGGTATCGTATTTCTAACCTTTGTTTTTGTACTCATCAAATTGGTTTTGGTCATACTCTGTAATGCTGTATGATAACGTGACAAGATAAATTTAGGGTTAAGTACGGTTTTGGTTCCTAACGTAGAGACTGAAAATTTATTTTATTTTTAGCCTTTTTTTCGCTACAAAATTATTTCAAAGATTTCGGTATATTTTAAAATCATCATTTTTATCAAATTTTTTTTTATTATCAAATTATTTATCCCTAAAAAATTTATAAAATAAAATAAAATAAAAAGAAAAGAAAGGAAGGAAGAGAGGGGAAAAGAGAAGGGGGTGAGGAAATAAAGAAAATGGGGGGAGGGAAGAAAGAGAATCTCGAAGGGAAGGTAGCACCGCTGCTTCCCGCGCCCTGCATTCTGCTCCCTGAGCCGTTGCGCCCCGAGCCCCACTCCTCGCACCTTGTCCCGCGCCGCTGGTCTGTCGCTGCCTGTGATGGAGAAGGAGAAACCGCGTTTAGTGTCGCCGCTTGTCGTTTTTATTTCTGTTTTTGTTTCTATTTTTGCTTCTTTTAGTTTTGTTTTTGTTATTGCTTCATTATCCATTGTTGTTGTTGGTGTTGATCTTCTACTTGTTGTTTCATTGTTGTTGTTGTTTTACTGCTTCTGCATTTTGCCTCTGTCTGTTTTTGTTTCTGCATTTTGCTATTTTATTCCTGCATTTGGTTGATTTAGAAAAAAGGGAAAGGGTATTTTTATTCGAATGACGATTTTAAGATAAACTAAAATTTTTGGGATCATTTTGTAGCGAAAAAAAGTTAGAAAACGAAATAAATTTTCGACCTTTGGGAACAAAATCATACTTAATCCATAAATTTATTAGTATTTATTTACCAAAAAAAATTTATTAGTATTTAATCACGTTAACTTTTGATGGAATACACAAACAGTGACGACAATAATTAGGAAGGGACTATATATTGCCACATCCAAAATAGCTATTATTACATCTCTCATTTAATTTTTTGTATATTCTTTCTAATGTACCGTTTCTTACATAAATAAAAATTAAAAGAAGTAATTATTTGACATATGTTTTTATAAATTCCGTCTTCTGCAACAACTCATGAGCTAACAACAAACTTTAAATAAAATTTCAATCAGCAAGAAATTAGTTATTGATCTGTCGCAGCCAAAATTTTTAAGTGTTCTAAAATCACATTAGAAAAAGAATAGCATTTACTAAAAATGAGATATTTAAATGGGTTTAATTTAATTTGCATGGTATAGGGCTGTTGCAGATCTTGTATCCTCAGATTTTCCATACAAGTTATCAGCGGACAATGTGTTCCTAACGGTTGGCTGCACAGAAGCTATAAACATAATCACTACCGTCCTTGCACGCCCAGGCGCCAACATTCTTCTTCCAAGGCCCGGATATCCGCAGTACCAAGCACGCGCCGCCTTCTGCCGCCTCGAAGTTCGCTACTTCGATCTCTTGCCGGACAGAGGCTGGGAGCTTGACCTTGATTCCCTGGAATCCCTAGCTGATGACAACACTGTTGCCATGGTCCTCATCAATCCTAGCAACCCTTGTGGCAATGTTTTCACCTATCATCATTTGAAAAAGGTACATACTTTCCACTTTCCCTCATATTTTGTCAATCATAGGATTCCATCGTCATAAAAAGTTGAACAGTCATGTTTGAACTTATTTTTGTTAGTGTCAAAGAATGAATATATTTAATATTATAACTTAATTTTAATGCACAGTATAAAATAATTTTATATACTGTATTTAATTATTTAATGTCATGTAACTTTTACGCCAATAGTCTGAATAGTCATCTAATAAAATAAAGGTTTAATTATTCTGTTGGTCATTATTATAGTTTTTAATTAGGTCTTTATATTTTTTTTTTCTAAAAATTCAGGTGCAGTCGACTTCACGTGAAGTTGATAACTGATAGCTGTTAGATGATTTGACCTATTTAACTAAATTTTCATCTAATAGCTTTTAGTTATCAACTTCACGTGAAGTCGACTGCACCTGAGTTTCCACCATTTTTTTTTTCCTTTTAATTGAGCCCCTCCACCAATTTGTTTTTTCAATTGAGTCCCTACACTTTTTTTTTTCCTTTTATTTGAGTTCTTGCATCATTTTTTTTAGTTAGATCCCTATATAATTAAACTAATTACTATCAAAAAGACTAATAGAATAATTAAACCTAAAATAAATAAATTAAATAATTATATAAAATATTTTATACTATTAATATAGACAAATTAAACTCCCAATATTAATATGAATGATTTATCTTATAGAAGACTTAATTTATGGGTCTCGTAATACAAGGTAATAATTCTTTTGTGTGTCTTTATCAAGGTGAATAGTTAACAAGATATTAGTGTTTAAATGTTTATATACTTTGATTCATTAAAAGAATAATAAAATAGATGTAAGTAATTTAGTCAAATAATTTTAATGATATGTTAAAAGAATGTTCACATGATGTTGTCATCATGTTCATGGGATATGTTAAACATTAGTGTCTATTTTGTCACATCATAAAAATGACTTCAAATATTATTATTAAAAAAATAAGACAGAATAATAATTTCTTATGGAGTTTGAATTAATATTTTAGTACACGGTAGGAGTTAATAATCTCCTAACACATACACTAGCAAAGTACAATTTAATAACACATGAAATTGATCTTACATATAATTAGAATGCTTTAATAACTTGTTGGCACTCTTTTCAGGTTGCAGAAACAGCAAAGAAACTTGGAATCTTTATAATATCCGATGAAGTTTATGCTCATTTAACATTTGGAAGCAAACCATACGTGGCAATGGGAGCATTTGCATCAATAGTGCCTATAATCACTCTTGGTTCTTTGTCAAAACGATGGGTCGTTCCAGGTTGGAGGCTTGGTTGGATTGTCACATGTGATCCTCATGGAATCTTACAAGATATTGGGGTTAGATTTTCTTTTTGTTTCTGTCTTCAATTCAAGTAGTAGCTAATCTAAGACATTAATTATTTGATTATTTAATTAGTCCACCATGTTGACACGTGATTCTTTTCTTTCTTTATCAGATTGTGACGAATATTAAGACTTACCTAGACATCACAAGTAACCCTCCAACCTTCGTGCAGGTACAAATCAGAATCTTACTCTTGATATTTCATTGTGCAAATGAATGTTCGTAATTAACTGGGAAACAATCGATATTACACTACTTTTCTAATTTAAAAAATTTGGAAAATAATAAATGGTGGTTTAATTAAAAAAAGGAGTTGAGTAATTTATATTTATTATCAGTGTACAATTTATTGATATATTCAAATATTTCTATCTAAACATAAAAGTAATTAACTTCTATATACTTTGTCTTGAAGTTCCCAAGTTTGAAAGTTGATTTTTTTAAATATACAAATGAACTATTTTTATTTATATTAGGTGCTAGCGAGTGTGATTTGACATTTTTATTTAAAAAAAAAAATCAAAGTCAATACACCCGAATTGCGTAAA
>NC_029787.2:22419836-22421329 GCF_000816755.2 Arachis ipaensis
AGTAGTTTTATTATTCGTTAATTAATAATATCATTTTTAATTATATATGTGTGTGTATATTATTGGAATTTGAAAATAATAATATTAATATAATTGTACTGACAGGCAGCAGTACCTCAGATTCTTGAGAAAACGAAAGATGATTTCTATACAAAAAATCTGAACATAATGAAAGAGGCTGCAGAAATACTCTATGATAGATGTAAGGAGATTCCATGCTTGACATGTCCTCATAAACCTGAGGGAACCATGACCGCAATGGTAAGTACCACAAACACTTTTGCCCCTCTCTCTCTAATTCATTAAACATTAATAATCACAGGTGTGTCTACTATATCAAGCTGAAGTTGTAAAAAAATTCTCTACAAATATTCACCAGCAAACCTTAAATCAATTCTCAAACTTTTGTTTTGCTAGAAAAATTAGTTTGTACATTAAATTGTTTGTCTATATTGTAAGATTGATGAATTTAAAATTTTTTTAAAAACTGTTATGTGTTAAATATTAAAATATCTCATTTAAAAATTTTTAGATATTAATTTGAGTATTACTTAATTTTGCTTGAAGTTGAAATAGTTCTTTATTTATTTATTTTTGTGATATACGAGCAATCATCTATTATATTTATTTATTTTATGTAAGAGACGGTACCTAATAAAATAATAAATTGGTGGTTGGTGCAGTTAAAGATTAATTTTTCAAAAATTGAAGGCATTGTTGACGATGTAGACTTCTGTGTCAAGCTGGCCAAAGAAGAATCCGTAGTTCTACTTCCTGGTAATTATTAAAAAAAATAAATAAAAATAAAATTCCAGTAGAGCTAGAAGCCTATAATGGGTATTAATTGGCTAATAATATTTTTATAGGTGCGACTGTTGGGCTAAAGAATTGGATTCGAATCACATATGTTGTTGATCCTTCTGCTCTCAAAGAGGGCCTTTCAAGGATCAAATCTTTCAGCCTTCGCCATGCCATCCAGTTGCCATAAACAAAACAATATCCATATCAATAATTTGTTGTGAGTTTTAGCTTTTAAGGAAAGTTATAGTAATTTACAAATGTATCCTAAGTGTAGAAATTAAAGGTTGGCAATATCGTCAATTTGACAAGTGAGTCTAGCTAGCCAGATTTTTGTCAAGAATTTTCCTTACTAATTGCAAATATATGTTGAAATTAGAGAGGTAATGTGCTGTGTGCTTGTGACATCCTACCACACTGTTTTGCTTTCACATGGATATGATATGATATTATGCTATGATGCCACTTAGGGTGAAAATAGACCAATCGAGCTGAGTATTAATTTAGACTAATTTGGCCTATGTTATAAATATATAGCTCAAGTTTAGGTCTGTTATTTTTGGATCTCATAAGTATTTTTTTATGTTCAAGTCTAGCCTATTTTAAAATCGGACAAGCAAACGAGTTTATTTGAAAAATTTGTTTGATAAATTATAACTCAAAGTAATAAATTTAAAAAAAAATTAAATTAACAT
>NC_029787.2:22421564-22422566 GCF_000816755.2 Arachis ipaensis
ACTTTGTTAAATATTAAAATATCTCATTTAAAAATTTTTAGATATTAATTTGAGTATTACTTAATTTTGCTTGAAGTTGAAATAGTTCTTTATTTATTTATTTTTGTGATATACGAGCAATCATCTATTATATTTATTTATTTTATGTAAGAGACGGTACCTAATAAAATAATAAATTGGTGGTTGGTGCAGTTAAAGATTAATTTTTCAAAAATTGAAGGCATTGTTGACGATGTAGACTTCTGTGTCAAGCTGGCCAAAGAAGAATCCGTAGTTCTACTTCCTGGTAATTATTAAAAAAAATAAATAAAAATAAAATTCCAGTAGAGCTAGAAGCCTATAATGGGTATTAATTGGCTAATAATATTTTTATAGGTGCGACTGTTGGGCTAAAGAATTGGATTCGAATCACATATGTTGTTGATCCTTCTGCTCTCAAAGAGGGCCTTTCAAGGATCAAATCTTTCAGCCTTCGCCATGCCATCCAGTTGCCATAAACAAAACAATATCCATATCAATAATTTGTTGTGAGTTTTAGCTTTTAAGGAAAGTTATAGTAATTTACAAATGTATCCTAAGTGTAGAAATTAAAGGTTGGCAATATCGTCAATTTGACAAGTGAGTCTAGCTAGCCAGATTTTTGTCAAGAATTTTCCTTACTAATTGCAAATATATGTTGAAATTAGAGAGGTAATGTGCTGTGTGCTTGTGACATCCTACCACACTGTTTTGCTTTCACATGGATATGATATGATATTATGCTATGATGCCACTTAGGGTGAAAATAGACCAATCGAGCTGAGTATTAATTTAGACTAATTTGGCCTATGTTATAAATATATAGCTCAAGTTTAGGTCTGTTATTTTTGGATCTCATTTTTTATTTTTTATGTTCAAGTCTAGCCTATTTTAAAATCGGACAAGCAAACGAGTTTATTTGAAAAATTTGTTTGATAAATTATAATAATAAATTTTAAATTTAAAAAAAAATTAAATTAACAT
>NC_029787.2:22422650-22426086 GCF_000816755.2 Arachis ipaensis
ACTTATAATTAATTAACAAACTTTTTTCTTTGAAAAAGAAACTATAATCTTAACTAGTCTTGATGATTATTGTTTTTTTAGTTTTATTTTAAATTTGTTAAGAACAAATAATTAAAAGACAAACTAAGAATAATCTATTTTTACAATAAAATATTTTGACGAATCAGTCCACAAAATTTTATATATTTTTTTAAAGTCTATAATCTGACTTTTTAATTAATAATTAATAGACTTTATAAAAAACTAAAATATATCTTATTTAATAAAATGAGACCACTTGAAACGAGCTGAGTCATGAACTCTTGCTGGACAGCCTAACTCAATTTCACTCAGATGCTACCAATCTTTTACTTTGTCTTCAACAAAGATCAATAAAATTAAAAATCTGAGTTTTATGTTTTTTATTTTTTAATTTTCCCTCCAAGCAATCATATCGTATGATTTCAGGTTGAATTTAACAATCACATAATCAAGAACTTAATGCATAAAATAATCTAATATATATTATAGTGTGAGTGGCAAATCTTATGAAGTGACTAAGAAGGGAATTGATAAATTGGAGGTTTGCTTGAAGAGGGAGGTAGTTAACGGCTTTTTATTTAAACAAAAAATTCTTTAATTTTGAAGTTGGATAAAAAAAGGATTTACATTTTTATGTATTGTTAGAAAATTTTGCAGCCAAGTCTGCGAAATTATTTGAAGGAATTTTCGTATGCAAGACTGGAAAATAAGACAAGAAACATTCTATTAATATTTTACACTCTTCGAGTGAAAGAGAAGTTAAGTCTTTGGAAAGCTAAGGTGCTAAGCAAAGTGGGTAAATTGGTGCTCATCAAGTCGGTCTTAAATAGCTTACCAGTGTATTATTTGAGTCTGTATAAGATGCCTAAGGCAATTGCGGAGAAGTTGATTTTCTTACAGAGACGGTTTCTATGGAGTAAGGAGGATAGGAGGAACGGTATGGCATTGGTGAGATGGGAGATGGTGCAGGCTCCTAAGAAGATGGGTGGACTGGGCGTTGGAGATGCTATGATTCGTAACACTGTACTATTGTTTAAGTGGTGGTGGCAATTTGCTAAGGAAAAGTGCCCGTTATGGAAGAGGGTGGTATGCTCCTGTAATAATCTGAACCCGAATGAGTTATTGTCCACTCAAGTGCTGCCTACTAAAGAGAGCCCATGGAAGGATATTTGCCATCTACAAATTAAGGAGCAACATCTAAGGGAGAAGGTTATTACTGGCCTGGCTATAGAGATTGGTGATGGACGTCGGACTCGATTTTGGGAGGATATCTGGTTGCATTGTGGTTCTTTGAAAGAACGGTTTTTCCGGCTCTTCTCTGTTTCAAATCAATGTGGTTCGGTCATTGGGGATTGTGGTTTTTGGGATGTGTTAGGGTGGGTTTGGAACTTCCAATGGAGGAGAGAGCTCTTTCAGTGGGAGTTAGACCTTCTGAGTCAGTTACATGAGGTTTTGAGACCTGTCAGGCTAGTGACCACTAGAGAGGATAGAGTTGTGTGGAAATTTGATAGATTTGGTATCTTTTCGACTAACTCCTTTGTGCAGGTGCTACAAGAAGGAATGCTTCAGAGGAGGTAACCAGCTACAGCTTCACGAAGAGTGTCTGGAAAGGTTTGGTTCCACCAAGAGTAGAGCTATTTGCTTGGTTTGTCCTGGTAGGCAGGGTGAATACCAAAGACCGGCTAAGTCGATTCGGGATTATTAGCCAAGATGATAAGAGCTGTGTGTTCTGTACTAACGAGGTTGAACAGGTCCATCACTTGTTTCTTGGCTGTAATTTTGCTTGGCAGGTGTGGAGTGCGTGGTTATCTGTGTTTGGCCAGGTCTGGTCTGTTCCGAGTTTGATAAAGGACCATTTCTTAAGTTGGACAGATGAGCTGTGTAGCAAAGAGGACCGAAAGCAACGTTTGAGGTGTTTCTGTGCGATCATCTGGCACATTTGGATGGAGAGGAATACGAGGATTTTTCAAAATAAAAGCAAAGGCGTTGAAGAAATCTTCCACATGACCATGTTTAGCTGCGACGAGTGGAGAGGTGTCCCTCTCCAATGTTGTTGATGGCTATGCCGGAGATGACATGCGGGTTTCTAGTCCTTGGTGGTTGGTACTTTGGGGTGTTGTCTGGTTGTTTGTTTTATTCGACAAACTTTACTCCACTTTAGTGTGTTGAGCTCTTTTGCTTTCAAAAAAAATATATTTTACACTCTCGCTACGAAATGAAGAACAAGTTTTGTTCATATTTGATATTTCACATTCTGTTTTTGTGCAACCAGAAAAAAATTGTTTCAATCAATTTTCTAGGTTATAGCTGTAAGAGCAATAAAAGATGAGCATCACAAATTGCTTTCATTCCATTTTATTTTATTTTTTGTACTGTTGCTACGTCGAAGCGATAGGAGAATGTAGGGAAGAAAAGAATAAAATGACTAATTATGCACGAAAAGGGAATTCAATCATGCTATTTTTTTTTTCTGAAATTGATAAAACCTTAAAACTTATCAAGGACTTTTGCTTGTGAGTAGTTCGTAGTAGAAACAAATTGTTAATTTTTTTTTCTTTAATGAAACAAAATTAATTTTGATTTAGCAAAGCAATTTCTAAGGTTTTTAATATAACTGAAACAACAATAAATAAAAGAGATGAGACTAAAAACAAGTAAACAATGATATATATATATATATGAGTTTGACTGAGAATTCTCTACATTTCTGTTCCGTGCGTATGGTGTCGAGGTATGATGACTCTTTCTGCTGATGACTGTGTTCAGACGGAAGAGTTATATGTCGGCCTGGTTGGAACACCGCGGCGGGAGCACATGCAAAAAGCACTCCGACACTCAAGTTAGAATATGGTTTAAGAGAATTAATGATAAGAAGATCAGAGTGAGTCGTGTAACCTGTTTTACTCCGGGGTTACTTGTTTGTTTATATAGACGTTTTAGGTTGTTTGGTTGGAGTTTATTTCAGGATTTTCCTCGTTTGCCGAGGTTAGTTTTGACTTGGTGAGTGTGGATCCGAGCTGTGGATAGCTCGTCCGGATTTTGTGGGTTGTTAGTATTTGTTTTTCTTTGTTTATTTTTCAAAAAATGGAAAATGATAAGGTTGTTGTTACAGAGGATGATCCCTGTAGTTGGGTGAGTGAGCAGGTGAAATGTTGTGTGTCTCGATTTCGTAACGTTGATTCAGTGAAGGTCTTGGGGTCAAATGTGTGGGTCAGGGATGGTTGTGAAGTAAGGATAGAGGTTTTACCTTGTGAGTAAAATGACCGTGTGTGTGAGAGGGTTGATGGTTGGTCTTACTTTTACCTTTATACTTCCTTATTGACTGAATTAGGTGTCCGACTCCCATTTTCCAATTTTGAATGTAGGGTTTTATTTTGGTTGAATTGCGCTCCGTCTCAGTTACACCCCAACTTGT
>NC_029787.2:22426137-22439591 GCF_000816755.2 Arachis ipaensis
TAGACGTGGCTTGTAGGTGAACCTTAGTAGCCATCCCCGTCGTTCTATTTTCTCTCTCTATAAGTTTTCTTATAAAAATTTTAAGACCATGTTTGTGAAAATTAGAAGCGTTGAGGAGGAGTTTCCGTTTTATCTGAATGAGTTTTTAGAGGAGAGGTTTCCTGTTTCTTGGTCCCCTGAGCCTACCCCGGTGCTTGATGTTGATGATAGGGTGTCCGACGATAATATTGTCTTGGAGTTTTTGTTAGAAATGTTAGAATCTAAAGGACTGTTATCTATTGCGGAGTTGTTAAAGTGGGATTCAGATAAAGAAGCCGTTTTGGATTACCTAGGTAATTAGTTTTGGTAATGATTTTTGCTATGATGGTATAGTCGTTCCTGATATTTGTTTTTTGTGTATCTTTGCAGCTGAGAAGGCTCCCACAATTACTACTACTGGGTTGAAATCGTTTTTCAGTCAAAGAAAAAAGAATGAGAAAGAGGGGTCGACCGCTAATGCTGATAAGGAGGGTGGTAATGTTGCCGTACAGTCCGAGGTGAACCCTCGCCAAAAAAGAAAGAGGGGAAAGACTCGTGGGAAAGATGCTGGGGTTGTTGAAGGTAAGGAGGAAGATTCTCATAACCTGGCGATCGTGGAATCCGCCTATGAGTCTCAAAAGAGGCTTCATGGGTACCGTGATGACGATCATATGAAATCCTTGTGGTCGAGGTTTTTTCCTTTCACAACTCTTGCCGACGAGTTGTGTCGTTTTCCTGAGGACTTGAAGATGATTGATGAAGTTGGGCGAGCCGGAACCAGTCGTTTCCTCCAGGTATTTTGTTTGTACATTTGTTTTCCAATTTGTTTTTTTTTGGTTATCTACTGATTAGTTTCTTTCTCAGGTGATTGGCGCTCGGATTGTTGCCATAGGTAGGGCTCAGGAGCTTGCTATTGAGTCTGAGAGGAAAGAGTCCCTTAGTGTTGCTGAGCTATCTTCTGCTGTTTAGGAGAAGGAGAAAGTGATTATTGAGCTTTCATCCTCTCTTAAACAAAAAGAGACCGAGCTTATCGAGGAGAAATGGCTTCAGTTGTCAGTTTCCCAGGAGTCTAAAACCTTGAAGTCTGAGAACAGGCTGAACAGCCAGCTAGCAGCTTGGGTGAAGGAGCTGGAAAATGAAGTTTATGAGGCTTTCGCTCAAGGTTTTGATCGGGCCGCCTTCCAGATTCGAGTTTTGTTTCCTGAGGTTGATGTTGCTAAGCTTGACGCTACAAAGATTATTGTTAATGGGGAGTTGATTGATGATGAGGCTGAGAAATAGAGTGAAAGCTCAAGTATTGGAGACAAGATAGAATGAAATTATTGTTAGCTTATTATTTTGCTTGTTTGTAAATTTGACATTGATGTGTTTTGTTGAACATTGCCGAGGTTTATGGCGTTTGTCTGTTTTGACTTTGCCGAGTATGAAGCTCGGTTTACTTTTTGGATTAGATATTGGTTTGATCTAGTTTGCATGAATGACATAGATGTCATTATAGTATGATGTTTTGCGAATTGATATTAGAACTGATCGAATTTATTATGTCGTTTACATGATGTAATGTGGCGTCCGGCCTCGTTAAAACCCTTTGAGTAAAACCCTATTATTCTGGAAAAAAATCTCAAATGGGAAAAAGAGTACCTTCATTCGTTCTGATACATGTTATGATTGATATTTCCTCAGAGAGGATACATTCCAGTTTCCTGGGATTAGGTCCCTTGCAAGTGTTTCCAGTTGGTATGCTCCCTTGTCGAGAACTTTGCGGATTCGGAATAAGCCTTCCCAATTTGCTGCTAACTTCCCATGAGCTTGAGGTTTCCTGGCTTCCTCTGTCTTTCGAAGGACGAGTTCCCCCTGTTCAAATGTTCGGAGAATTACCTTTTTATCGTGTCGCCTTTGTATGAGTTGCTTCATTGCTTGTTGTCTTATTGCTGCCATTTCTATTTCTTCGTCTATTAGATCTAAGTCGGTTGCCCTTGTATTGGTATTTTTGTCTTGATTATATAGCTCGGCTTTCAGAGTTGGCGTGCTGATTTCCACCGGTATGAGTGCTTCTGCTCCGTATACCAGTTTGAAGGGGGTTTCCCCTATTGCCGATTGGACTGTTGTGTTGTAGCTCCATAGAATTTCAGGAATAAGGTCGGCCCATTCGCCTTTGACATCGTCCAACTTCTTTCTTAAAGCCTTCAAGATAACTCGGTTAGCCGATTCCACATGTCCATTCATTTGTGGGTGTTCGACCGAACTGAAATGATGTTTTATGTTAAAATTTTGTAAGAAAGAGACGAGGTTACGGTCTGTAAATTGTCTTTCATTATCGGAGACTATTTCTCTTGGTACACCATAGCGACATATGATATTTTTTCAAAGGAAAGACCTTACCTTTTCAGCTATTATTCGTGCGAGGGGTTTTGCTTTTATCCATTTTGAAAAGTAGTCTATTGATACCAAAAGAAATTTTACCTCCCCTGGCGCTTTCAGGAGGGGTCCGAGAATATCTAGTCCCCATCTGTCGAAAGGCCAGCTTACCTCTAGAGTGTGCAGCTTCTCAGCTGGTGTTGTTGAGATCGTGGCGTGCTTTTGGCAATTGCCACATGCTTTGACTTTGGCCATGCAATCCCTCATTATCGTTGGCCAATAGTACCTCGTTCTTAGGATCTTAGCAGCTAATGCGCGGCCTCCGATATGGTTTCCGCATACTCCTTCGTGTGTTTTCACCATTACTATTTCGGCATCGTCTTTGCTGATACATCTGAGGAGTGGTTGTGAGAGTCCTCGCCTGTATAGGTTGCCTCCGACTATTGTGTAAAAGCTTGCTCTCCTTCAAAAGAGTTGTGGATTTCGTTCCTCTCTTGGAATAGTTCCTGTGTTGATATACTCGAGAAAAGGGGTCCTCTAGTCTCTTACCTGTGTAATACTCAACACATAATTTAGCTCAAAGCTCGGTTTTTCAAGTGTTAATTGTGAAAGTGTTGGTGTGTGTGTTGTTGACCTGGTGGTGGCTAGTTTAGATAACACATCGGCCCTTATACTCTGTTCTCTATTAACATGTATAATTTCGAATTTATCAAACTTTAAAATGAGATCCTTTGTTATGAGCCAGTATTTCTCTCACAAAGGATCTTTTACCTGGAATTCTCCCGTAACTTGTTGTACTACCAAGAGTGAATCATAGTAGACTATGAGTTGGTGTATTTGTAAGTTTTGAGCGAGTCTTAGTCCGGCAAGCCGGGCTTCATACTCTGCTTGGTCGTTACTTGCTGTAAAAGTAAATTGCACTGATTGTTCGGCTATGATATTGTCTCCTTCCTTTAACATTACCCCTGCTCCGCTTCCTTCTCGGTTTGATGCACCATCTACATGTAACTTCTAGCTTTGTTTGATATGTTGTTCCTCAGTTGTCATTTCCGAGATGAAGTCAGCCAGCACTTATGACTTCAGAGCCTTTCTTGGTTGGTATTGTATATCAAACTCGAAAAGTTCGACAGACCATTTAGTCAGGCGTCCTGCAATCTCGGGCTTTGTTAGAATTTGCCTCAAAGGTTGGTCTGTTCTTACCACTATTGTGTGGCTTTGGAAGTAATGCTGTTGCCTTCTTGCTGTGGTGACCAGTGCTAATGCTAGTTGCTCTATCCTCAAGTACCTTATCTCTGTTGGCTGTAGCACTCTACTGACAAAGTATACCGGGCTCTGTGTCTTACCTGTTTCAGTAACCAAAACAGAACTTATATCACATTTAGAAATTGAGAGGTATAAATATAATGGTTTACCAGCCTCTGGTTTCTTGAGAATCGGCAGTGATGACAAGATCATTTTGAGCTTGGTGAAGGATTGTTCGCAATCTTCTGTCCAGTTGAACTTTTTGTTTTTGGAGATGGTTTGAAAGAAATGATATGATCGGTTTGCTACTGTTGGGAGGAAGCGTGATAGTGCGGCCACCCTTCCAGCGAGCTGCTGTACTTCTTTTATTGTTTTTGGGCTTGCCATGTTGAGAATAGCTTCACATTTTTCTAGGTTTGCTTCAATTCCTTGGGAGGTCAGCATGAATCCTAGGAATTTTCCTCCTTAGACCCCAAATGCACATTTTTCTGGATTAAGCCTCATATTATATGCTCGGATTTGCTTGAAAATTTCTTGTATGTCGTCGCAGTGTGAGCCTTGTGATGGGGTCTTTGCCGCCATGTCGTCTACATAGATCTCCATGTTCCGACCTCTTTGTTGGTGGAAGACTTTGTCCATTAATCTTTGATATGTTGCACCTGCATTCTTTAGGCCAAATGGCATTACCTTATAACAAAAATTTTCATGTTCTGTTATGAAAGCTGTTTTGCTTTGGTCTTCTGGATGCATAAGGATCTGGTTGTAGCTAGAGTATGCATCCATGAAGGTTAAGCTTTTATATCCTGAAGCATTGTCTACCAGTTTGTCAATACAAGACAATGGATAAGCATCTTTTGGACAAGCCTTATTAAGATTTGTAAAGTCGACGCACATTCGCCATTTACCTGAGTTCTTTCTTACCATTACCACATTTGAGAGCCACGTGGTGAAGCGGATCTCTTTGATAAAGTCGGCATTGAGGAGCTTCTTAGTCTCTTCAAGAGCTGCTTTCACCTTTTCTGCTCCGAGGTTCCTTTTCTTTTGGGCAATAGGTCGAATTGTTTTATTGATAGCAAGTTTATGGCAGATGACCCTTGGGTCTATTCCAGGCATGTCCGCTGGTGTCCAGGCGAATAGGTCGGCGTTGTCTTGTAGCACCTTTATCAGCTTTGATTGTTCCTCTCCTTCAAGAGCTCGGCCAATGTATGTGAATTGGTCTGCCTTTCTGGTTAGAGGAACTTTCTGGAGGTCGTCTACCGGTTGAGGTCTTTCCTGGAAATCATTCCTGGGATCAAGTTCAGCTAGAGACAACACTTCAGATGTGCTGTGGATTGCTTTCACTTCTTGCCGAGGCTTTTGTGTTGTGCTGGCCCTCTTCAGGCTTGCATTGTAGCACTGCCGAGCTTTTTGGTGATCTGAGTATACTGTCGCTATCTTGCTACCCTGGACCTGAAACTTGACACACAAATATAAAGTAGACACTACTGCTCTGAAGTTGTTCAGGGCAGGTCTTCCAAGGATAATATTATAAGGACTGGGGTAGTTGACTATGAGATATTGGACATCAATAGTTTTTGATAATGGGGTGTTCCCCATTGTTGTCTTTAACCATATGTGGCCCCTTATTGGGACCCTCTCTCCGGAGAACCCAATCAGTTCTCCAGATGAAGGTTGCATAGCTTTTCAGATAGTTTTATTTTTTGAAAAGTTGAATAAAATAGTACATCGACGCTGCTACCTAGGTCCAAGAGGACCTTTCTTACCAGGAATTCTCTTGTTTGGATGGAAATTACTACTGGATCGTCGAGGTTTGGGCCTGGTGAAGCTAGGTCGGATTGACTGAAGGTTATCCCTGGTTCTACTATATCCCATTTTATCGTAGGTATTGTTCCTTCAATTGCTAGCATTGCTCGATAGCTTCATTTTCGGGCCGAGCTTGATTCGCCTCCTCCTGCATATCCTCCTGATATGCAGTTTATTATTCCTCTTGGTGGATTCGGGGCTATCCATTTCCCTTTTTTCTTTTCTGTTGGATGCTCATCTTGATCTTGTTTGTTTTTCCTGTTTTTTCGTCCTTCGACATACTTGTCCAGAAGTCCCTGCCGGGCTAATCTTTCTAGCAAGTCCTTGGCTATTACGCATTCGTCCGTCGTGTGTCCATACTTCTGGTGGAATGCATAGTGTTTGATCCTGTCAACAAATTGCTGGTCTTGGTAACTTCCTACTCAGGCAGGGGGTTTTACTATCTTGGCGTTGAGAATCTCCTTGATTATGTTCTCCCTCTTGGTATTGAATCTGGTGTAGGTATTGAATTTTGGTGTGAGCTTGAAAGGTTTCTTCCATTCCTTGTTACTTGATGATTTGAAAGTCTTCTCTTCTTCTCTTCTGGTTGGTTGTTTGTCTGTTCTCTGAGCTTCACGAAGCTCTTCGATCTCCATTTGACCTGCAGCCCTTTCTCAGAATTCTTCCAAGGTGTTTGGCTTGGTTACTGCGATCATTTCTCGGAACTTGCTAGGTTTGAGGTCGGTTTTAAGGGCGTGTAGGTGGACTGCAGGGTCTAAATCTGGAATCTCCATGATTGCTTCTGCGAACCGAGTCATGTAGTCCTTTAGGCTTTCGTGTTGTCCTTGTCTGATTGTTCCTAGGTAGTCTGATCCGTGCACATATATCCTTGATGCGGCAAAATAATCGATGAAAGATCTCGTCAGCTCTTCAAAAGAAGAAATTGAACTTGCAGACAACTTAGAAAACCAGAGTAATGCATCACCGTCAAGATAAGTAGGAAAAGCTCGGCAAAGTATGGGCTCATTATTGACGCCGTTAAAAAACATCATAGATTGAAATTTCTTAATGTGAGCGCGGGGATCACCAAACCCCTTGTATGGCTCCAGGGATGTAGGCAATACAAAGTTTTTCGGCATCTGAAAATTTGTGATCTCTTCCGAGAAAGGGTTGTCCAAGGTCAGCTTCTCCTTTGGCGGGGTGATGCTTAGGGGGGGTCCGAATTGCCTTGAGTCGGATTTTCAGAGCTTCCCTCTTCATGCTTTCCAGCCTTGTTGGCGGATGACAGTTCGGCTATTTTCCGAACTTCCGCCTGAAGTCCAGCAATTTGAGCCAGGAGTTTTGCTTGTGTGAGTTGCTAGACCCCATTATTAGCCATCCTCGGGATTAGCGATCCTGAAAAAGGAAGGTGTAAAAGCAAAAAATCTTAAAAGAGAGTTAAACTTAGTGGGGTTTTTTAAACTTCAGGCCCCACGGTGGGCGCCAAATGTTCCGTGCGTATGGTGTCGAAGTATGATGACTCCTTCTGCTGATGACTGTGTTCAGGCGGAAGAGTTATACGTCGGCCTGGTTAGAATACCGCCGCGGGAGCACCTGCAAAAAGCACTTCGACACTCAAATCAGAATATGGTTTAAGAGAATTAATGATAAGAAGATCAGAGTGAGTCATGTGACCTGTTTTACTCCGGAGTTACTTGTTTGTTTATATAGACGTTTTAGGTTGTTCGGTTGGAGTTTGTTTTGAAATTTTTCTCGTTTGCCGAGGTTAGTTTTGACTTGGTGAGTGTGGATCCGAGCTGTAGATAACTCGTCCGGATTTTGTGGGTTGTTAGTATTTGTTTTTCTTTGTTTATTTTTCAAAAAATGGAAAAGGCTAAGGTTGTTGTTACAGAGGGTGATCCCTGTAGTTGGGTGAGTGAGCAGGTAAAATGTTGTGTATCTCGGTTCTGTGACGTTGAGTCAGTGAAGGTCTTGGGGTCAAATGTGTGGGTCAGGGATGGTTGTGAAGTAAGGATAGAGGTTTTACCTTGTGAGGAAAATGACCTGGTGTGTGAGAAGGTTGATGGCTAGTCTTACTTTTATCTTTATACTTGCTTATTGAAAGAAGGAGTTGTCCCCTATATACAGACTATCTCTAACACGCCCACTCCGTGTTGCTGCAGCTCTTCGAAAATGCACAAAAATTTTTGCAAAGCTTGTTAAATTCAAAAGCAACATGGCTACCGCATGTTGGTAGGATACTGCCACACTACTGACGAACCTTATCTACTACGACCTTTGCGTGTTGAGCCTACACCCACAAATGTGTAAAATACCTCAATATTAATATTGAGCAAAAACACAATGAAATTTTTCATATGAAAAATAAATTGGGTTTGAACCCTAAGGGAATTTTTTTAATGTTTAACAAAAGGAAAAGCCCATCACGTGGCACATGGTAACAAATATTTTTTGTTCGAGGGTCATGTGACATTAAACCCCACCATTAACCATTCATTTATTTACAGATAAAAAAAAAAAAAACTATTTTTAGCACCTACCGTTAAAGCTTAGGGCCCCACTAACGCAGCATCCCACCAGATTTTCAAAAAGAGAGAGAGAGAGAAAGAAAGAAACAAAAGAACGCACACACACTATTTTCCTTTGCGTCTTTCTCCAACGGCTACTACAAACACCGCCAAAACAAATATGTTACTTCCATGAATCAATGTGGCTCAACAAAATTTGGCAACTCACAAAAACCAAAACGCTCATTTACTCAATTACTCACTTCAATTCAATTCAACTCAAACTTTATTCATGGAACCTTCTGCACCCCCTTACTACCACCGTTACTACTCTGCTGACTCTAAATCTAGATCCAAGTCTTCGTCGCGATTGGCTCGCGTCGACGAAAACGGAAGACCCACTGCAGAGCCGCTTCGGATTTCGCTTGATGTCGTTCACTCACCAACAAATTTGAAGCCGCCACCCCAGTCCTCGTCGCCTTCCGCGTTGTCTCTTCTAAGGTCTCCAAATGGTTCTGCTAAGAAAAGTAAAGGTGGCAGTTACTGTCTTCCAATCAGGGAGCTGCTTCTGCTTTCCCCCTCGCCTGCGAGGAGGTCCAAGCCGCGGTTCGACTCGCCTGCTGTTGCCGCAGAGGAGTTGCCAGAGGTTAATTCTGGGCTCCGGCGCAGATGTAAGAGCCGTGGGGTGCTGGGATCGCCAAGGAACTCTAGGAGGTCGAGGCGGCGGTCCGAGATTGAGACCAAGGAAGAGAAGGATGTTGCGATGTTTGGGGATGAGGTTTTGAAGCAGAGGAAGCGAAGGCATAGTGGAAGATCAAAGAAGGAGAGACTTAGCTTGGTCCCTTTTGTGCCCCCTTCAATTTCATCTCCAAGTAATGGCTACTTATTCTTTGTTACAATTTTACCTTTCATTTTTTACTGTTATTTTGTTTTTACATTAATTGGTCCAAATAGCATCACTATAAAAGAGATTTTACTTGATCACTGTTATGAGGTTTTCAATCAAAGGGAGTAACTAATCTCAGAGCTATACTTGTGAAGATAGGATAGTTAAATATATGCAGAGTAACTTATATGTGATTTCCTTGGTGTTCAGAAGCTGAAGAAGATAATGGAGGTGATCTAGTAGATAGTGTTGGGCAGTGGATGAATGATTTGATCATGTGGAAAGATGTATCAAAGACTACCCTATGGTTTGGTTTTGGATCTCTTTGTTTCTTGTCTTCTTGCTTCACTAAAGGACTGAACTTCAGGTAGTATGCAACTTCTCTCCCTAGGAGAAAACTTGTTTCTCTTCGGACACCAAGTCGACTTACTCTCTTCCCTGTTGCATATGAATGGGACGATTGTAGAAGAGAATAAGTTGGGTTGGTGTCCATCGAAAGTGATTACAAATAATACAACTCGATCGGAAAATTCTAAGAGGTTTCTGTGCTTTGTACTTGCAGCATTTTCTCGGCCATATCACAACTGGCAACTCTGTTGTTGGGAGTTTCCTTTATCTCAAATTCACTTTGTCAAAGGTATGAAAATTTACTTTCACAACAATGTTTCTTTCTCTTCATATATCTACTAATGTTGGCTGTACTCTCAAAATTTGTATGCTTGTGTTCAGGAACCAGGTTGAGAAAAGGAGTAAAGGCAAGCTGAATGAAGATGATATTTTACACCTTGCAAAGTTGATTCTTCCTGCTCTCAATTTCGCCATTTCAAAGACTAGAGAGCTGTTCTCAGGAGAGCCATCCATGACGCTGAAAGTAATCGTCCTCAGAAAAGTTTTCATTTCAAAAAATCATTCTAACGCTTTTCAAAAAGTTTCCAAAAGTAGTAATTATGAATGGCTGGTTGCAGGTTGCTCCTTTTCTTTTACTAGGAGCAGAGTATGGCCATCTCATTACAACATGGAGGTTGTGTGCCATTGGTAAGTACACCAATTCTATAACATTTTCAAGAAATGAATGATCAATGTCTTAATTTTTCACTACATTTGCCAATGCATACATATCTTGCTAAATTATTAAATCTATACAATCAGGATTTTTTGTCAGCTTCATTGTCCCAAAGCTCTATTCTAGCTACTCTGCTCAAGTAAACCAGAGAGGTATGCATTATTCCAGCCAATTACAAAGATATTCTCTGTCGCTCTCGGCATTGTATAAGATATGGTTTTATGTTGTCCGCAGCTGAGTGCTTGAAATCACGATTGTTGGACACATGGAATGCTTGCACTCATAAGAAGATCGTGGTAGCATCAGCATTGATAACCTTCTGGAATCTATCTACAGTAAAGACTCGAGTCTTCACAGGTAACTCATTTGCAGCCTTCTTCATAAGGATAAATGTGGCCTTTGAAAGAAGTAAAATAGAAAAGATGCATTAATAGTATCAAGATCTCATCTAACTTGAATATGTATCAAGACAATGTTTACCTTCGATGGACAGTGATTCTTAGAGTATCATCTGCTGCCTTCAGGACAGTTTAATTCACATCTGCATTTGACAACTTTGTGTAATTTTTGCTTATCAAGTAATTATTTTTTTGCAGCTTTTATTTTGCTCGTAATATTCAAATATTTTCGGACACAAGTGGTGGAACAACTTGAAGACAAGGAAGCACAGGTGGACGACAAGTTAGACCAGCAGGCATTGCTGGTGGCAGAACCAGAAGAGGAGAAGGAACCAGAGCAGGCTTTAGTGGTTGCAAAGCAAGAGAGCCAAATCTAGCAACTAAGTTTATCTAGCTATCTGTTGAAATTGAACCACGAATATGCCTTATGCACCTATAGATAGGGTATTTCTTTGTAGTTAAGGGAGTACTGAATGGCATTTCGTTGAATCTGAGTGAAAAATAAAAATGTACTTCCATAGTCATGTATCAATATTCTATACTGTTGCACAACCTGATTTAAAGTTAGTGCAGATATGTATTCATTCATATGTAAGAATAAATCCTAACCAGCTGACATCCAAATTTATCAACATGTAATCAACTGATATATTCTATAGAAAGAAAATTTCGTATGTTGCTTTTCAACAACCACTACATTCCTAAGAAGTAATAGTACAAAGTATTTCGGGAAAAACCTGTCATCCTAATGGTATTAGTACCAATGACAACTGCCTTTTGTCTCCATTCCCTTTTTGGACCCTGATTCCTGTAAGTGTGTGAGTAAGAGGCTCTTGCTCTCTCGCTTGAGGCCTTAAGTTTCATTATTGCTGCTAAATCAAATACATATGGAGATGGACTAAACACATAAAAGCAGGACTATATATCTCCAGAATCAGTTCTCTCAACAAGTTGTTGATTATCAGATGTTTTAAACTTAAAATATCTTGATTTAAATGCGCATTATCGATAAACTCACAGCAGATGGTTCATTACTTACAAGTATGCTGTAAGAAGCTGCTGCCTCTTCTCCAATTCTTTTCTTAAAGCCCCACTCATAATTTTTTCCTTCTGCCTGTGCTTCAGCATGCGTGTGTGCTTGTTAGTAAGCATTCAATACTTTTAGTTTTGATGTTGGTAAGCATTCAATACTTTAAATTTATTTGAAAGAGCTTCTCAGTTTAATATGCGAAACATCTTAGATCTCTATATCTTATATGTTTCATGTAGGAACTTATATTCAGTTGGCAAAACTCTGGTCAAACGCCAGACAGTTATATAAATAAATTTCTCAATGTTTACATTCATGTTACGAAGAAATCAAAATTTGTTACCTTATTGAGTTATTGTACACAGCACAGACTAAACAGAAGAAAAAACTATGTCAGATCAACCATACTGTATGCCGGAATTTTCTGAATACCAGCCTCCGTTATTTCTTTCCTTAGATCAAAGGCATGACTCCATCTTCCCTTCTCAGCATTAATGCTTGACAACAACACATATTGACCACAATGTTGTGTCTGCAATTTAAGTAGCTTTCTTCCTATTTCTTCTCCAAGTTCAATTGCTCCATGAATTCTACATGCACCCAAAAACGCTCCCAATACGGAGGCATCAGGCTCAAAAGGCATATTTCTTATGATGTCAGCTGCTTCCTGCAAATGCCCTGCCCTACCCAAAAGATCAATCACACACCCATAGTGCTCCATTACTGGTTCGACTTTAAAGTCGTCTGACATTGATCGGAACAGCTCCAATCCTTCCCTGACAAATTTCCCTCGAGCACATGCTATAAGAACTGCTACTAAGGTAATGCTATTTGGTTTCAACCCTTCCATCTTCATCTTGTCAAACATATCCAGAGCCACTTTCTCCCTACCATTTGAAGCAAGTGAAGAAATCATTGCATTCCAAGTGCAGACCTCTTTGGAAATCATTACTTTGAAGACATTAATAGAATAATTCAAGCAACCCATTTTCCCATAGAGATCTATCAACGAAGTTCCAACAAAAACTCCAAGGCTACCATTCACCACCAGATACCCATGCACTTGCTTTCCAAAATCAAGAGCTGGTTTACCATCTAATTTGGCACATGAAGAGATCACACTCACATAAGTAGCCTCATTAGGCTTCACCAAACAATACAACACATCCCGGTGACGCATCATCTTTGCAAAAAAATTAATTGCAGCACCAAATTTCCCATTCAATGCAAAACCATTCACAATTGTTGTCCAAGATACAACATCCCTGTTTGGCATGCTATCAAAGAGCCATAAAGCAGTTTCTGTGTCCCCATTAGTGCACAAAGCATTGAGCATAGCATTACAAGCAACGAGGCCCGGCTGTAGCATTTCATCGAACACCTTGCGTGCAGCAGCAATGTCATTCTTTCTTGCATAGAGGGCAACAAGGGTGGTCCCTACGAAGGGATCAGACAAAATGCCGCGCTTATAGGCCTGCGAGTGAAGGGCAGTGCCCAAATGAGGAGGGAAAGTAGCAGCAGTGGCAGCTTTGAGGATTGGAGGGAAAGTGTGGCTGTTTGGTGAAGCTTGGTTCGCAAGCATGTGTGTGAAAAGGACAATAGCCTTGTGTGTGAAACCACCACAATGGTAGCCTCTAATAAGGGCATTGAAGATTTGGGTGCGCTTCCATTTGAGGCTTGATGGTGCATTTGGGTTGTGAAGTAGGTAACCATTGGTTATCAGAATTGAATGGATTTGCTTGATTTGTTTTGGTTTCTTGATGCAGAGTTGTGCGAGTTGCAGCAAACTCTCATGTGAATGACTCATAAGACTAATAATAATAATAATAAGTAATAGTTGGTATTTGTGTATAGCTTGCAAATAATCATGATTTGAACCAACCAAAAGTTCTTTCTTTGAGACCAAATTTCATGTTAGAATATGATTATTGATTCGACCAAAATTCAATTTTTACCCTTTAGACCTCACTCGTCGAAGTTATTGTTGTTTGAAGGAACGAAACCTTTGTAGCATTTTGTCTCAATTGCGATAGTCTTTGCTCTTTGGTCTCTCAGCTGAAAACCAGGAAAATAATTAAAAAAAAAAAAATATCCAGTTTTTATTTTTATTTTTTAAAATTCAGAGGGAAAGTTCGGAACATGAAACGGTGCGTTTTTAAGTATGAGTTGT
>NC_029787.2:22439598-22461105 GCF_000816755.2 Arachis ipaensis
GTGGGCATTGCGGGTTATGGAACTGGAACCCGTTATCGAGGAAACAGAGGCCGTCTCAACGGCGTCGTATTCGGTCCAATTCCGGTTCAACCGGCGGCCAGGGTTACAGGTTTCCGTTGAAACAGGCGGTGACCGCTGCCTCCCTTGCCCTCGCAGGAGACACAATCGCACAGATTAGAGACCGTTGGAGCAAAGCAAAGGCTGTTAATAAGCACAGCAATGACCCTCAGGTAAGTAAGTAGAATCATTTTGATTCATTTTATTTTTCGCAACTCTTGTTTTCTTCCATTTAAATTTATTTGTTTTTTTCCACTTTCTTCATTGAGCTGAGTTTTTGTTTTCTAGAAATTAGTCTTAGTCGCGGGGTTATTGAACATGTAGAACAGGACCAAGTTCTAAATACCAGAGTTTTTTTTAACTCGTTGTTTTGAATTACCTTATTTTATTATCAGATTGTTTGGGTGAGTTTTTAAGAAAAGATTTTTTCTGAGTTATCTTTTCTTAAAAGATCTTATGAAAAAATAAAAGTAATTTTATGTTTGGATATTTCATACAAAAAGATCTTTTTATATATTAATTATGTTTGGGTATAACAATATAAAAGTATTTATTTATGAGGAAGTATAGGGAGCCAATGGAATATCTGTACAATGTATATAATGGAGGTTTAGGGATGTCCGATTCAGTATTAGAGATATAACCATTAGTATTACTTTTTTCTATCAGTTTAAGTTTTTGGGATGAGTGGTTTCATGACATTTATCCGAAAGGTCATGTTTATTATCCCTGTACTCGGATGGTTATTAAAGATAATATGGGTGATGTTCATTTTTTAACTCATAGCTCATTGTACACCTTGTACAAATATTCCATTGACTCCCTTGTGAGATTCTTTATTTATTTATTACATGAAAAATATATTTTTTTAAAAAAAAAATCTTTTAAAAAAGATGCAAATTAAAGTTTTTTAAAAAAGATGGTTTTTTATTTTTATTTTTCTAGTGCTTTTACTTCTACTACTAAAAATTTGTCAAACACGCTAAAAAATAAAAATAATATTTTTTTCATTAAAAAAGATCTTTTTTTATCAAAATAATAGCACCCAAAGAAGCACTAAAATTCAAATTTTTAATTAATTAAATAATTATTAACAGATTTCGCAGAGCCTTTATATGAAATATTTGATCGGGGATATCTTGTGCTTTTTGGCTATAAATAGTTTTCTGGATCGCTCTATATAATGCATCGTAGAAAATAGAATTCTCTTTGGCTCTTTTTTTTTCCCCTGATTTTTATTGTTCTTATGGTTATTTTTGTACAATGATTATTATTTACAAAATAAATGAATACTATTATAATTTATATTTAGGAGCAACACTAGTTTTATGGTTGGAAACTTATTGTATAAGTTGATTATAACATCTTTGCACACGTCAGGGTTAATACACTGTTTAATTAATGTCATCAAATTCACAATGGGGCTTTATAGATCTCTGATCTTCAAATCTACTAAAACATCAAATTCACATAAGTAGTCTCATGTTTTGAATGAATATAATACAAAGATGAAATTTGAAATATATTTTTAAATCAATTACTATATCTGGAAATAATGTTTGGAATTGAAAATGATTTGATTTACTTCATATAAAATTTAAAACTGTTGATTTTACTTAATATAAAATTTAAAGAGGAGTGTTAAGGAGCCGGTAAATTTTGTGATTTGTAGCCATCAATTATCCATCATTAGTATTTTTAATTGTATGAGATTACATCTAATTGTGTGTGATTACTCACTTTTCTTTTGCTGGTTAAGTGCTGGCCAAATTTTAATAAAAATGCTGTCCCTAGACTTTCTCAAATTTAAAACTAAATCAGTTTCTACTAAATCTTATTGATTTTTGTTGAATTTCAAAGCTAAAGCTATTCAATCCGTTGGGATTTATCAATTTTTTGTTTTTAATTTTCTTTTTGAAAGAGTTTTAAAATCAAATCTGCTCCCTCTTTAATTCATTCCAAACACTGCAGTAGATACTATTGTAATCCCATTGTAGAATGCATTTTCTTTGAGATGTTACGTTTGCCTTCTTAAAGAAAGATAAATGGTTAGAGATAATTTTGGATTGGCTATTTTGTTAGTTAACAAAGTGTTTCCTCATAGGATGCATTGAGCCAAATTTCAGACCATGATTGGCTACGAGCTCTGCGAATGACTTCTTATGGATTCCTTTTATATGGCCCTGGTTCTTATGCTTGGTACCAATGGCTTGACCGCCTTTTGCCGAAACCATCGATTCAGAACATTGTGTTAAAGGTAGTGCTATGTGCTTCACTATGAGTTAAGCATCCTGCTAAATAGTAACTCTAGTGAAAAGTAGATATTTTTTAATGTCTTGATTTCTCGAAATCTTTAAAATCACTAAACTCTTTCTTTGTTGGTAGTTAAGCACATGCAATGTATAAATTGACATTTGAGCTAAATAATATGAGCAGTTGAGTATAGTTCACCTGAGTGCTTTGGGAGCACATAATAATTTCGAAGGGTATCTTTTAGGAAGATAAATCAATTTTCACTTCGTTTATTATTTTTATTTAATTTAATTTATAGAAGCAAGAAACATTTGTTAAGGATACTTTCTAATTCTCTCTGTGTTTTTACTCTGCCTTTTTGCAGGTTTTACTAAACCAGATTATATTAGGTCCATGTGTCATTGCTGTTGTTTTTGCGTGGAATAATTTATGGCTAGGGAAGGTCAAAGAGCTTCCACAAAAATACCAAAGAGATGCTCTTCCAACATTACTTTATGGTACAAACCTCATCAACTGGTTGTTACTCCCTTTGTTTACTTAGATCTGTTAAAAAACAATAAAAAAACCTCTTAAGAAAAGTGTTGTATTAATCTTGCTTATATAATAACATCATAAATGGTTCCTATTAAAACAAACTTATTCAATTAATATAATTAGTATCACAGTTAACACTACTTTGTGGGAAGAAAAGAATTGATAGTTTAATACTTCTATGATCTTAGAAATTTACAGATATTCTGAAAGTATAAAATGTTTAAAATTTGACAGATATATTGAAACGAAATGAGTATTTATGATCACTTGACTTGCCAATGCTTCTGTATTTGATATCCATTGATGTGAGCCTTTATGTCTAATTGGTTTCCACAGGATTTAGATTCTGGATCCCTGTCAGTGCATTAAATTTCTGGTGCGCATATTATTTCAACTTTGTCTTTCATTTATTTTATGTATGTGTTTTTCTTCTTTTGCAATCTTCTACTTGTGAATGCAAATAGCTTTGGTTTAGAAACCAAGTTCAGTGAGCTGTGTGCCTTCGGTATTCTTACATCTTAATTTGAAAAATAATAATGTAAAGGAGAAACTTGCTAAGTTGCTCTAGGAAAATTTTTTAAACCTATGCAATTTACAAAATACCTTCATAGAACAATGAATTTTCATTTTCACCTATCAAGTAACAAATTCCCAAGTTCCCCTTCCTGTTCTAGGAAATGATTATGGAAGCATCTTTTCTATGACGTGATAAGAAGCTTAATACTTCTTGATACCATAATGAAGAATTATGGGAAATTATTGTTAGATGGATTTCGTAATTTAGTTTTGAATCTTACTCTTACAGAATAGAACTTCCCAGATGTTATAGTGTAAGGTTCAATAATCATTTCACTTGTAAGTATATTCTTGACTCTGAAAATATAGCAAATATTGGTTTAAAAGAGGCACAAGAGAAGATTTAACAAGGGAAAAAAAGATTTATTTTTACTTTTTGATGAAGTTATTATCATAAAATATTGATTATAATTCCATGGATTCATAGGATTTAAGATATTTTATGGTTAAGTGAGTGTACATTTTCACAGTAAATTATATGTAAAATCTATAGTTATTGTGTTTTCTTTTTTAATTTTTTTATTGAATGTTTTGTCATTTTAGTTAGTTATGTTTTGGTATGACATGGTGCTCAGGATGACCTTAACAATAAAATTTTTCTGCCACCAAGTTGAATATTGTAGTGGTTGCCTTGTATAATGTATTGTTAGCCAACATGATAGTTTATATTATGTTTTGAATCCTTGTTATTTGGTAATGCATAATGTGCATATTACTATTTACAACTTCCCATCTAATTAATTAATGTCTTGATCCTTTCAAGCTCTTGTGGCTTTTTTCATGTGTCACGTTAATTATATTGAGCTCATGAATAATAATTCTAAAACGATGGAGAGAGATATTCGTATTCATTAATTCTCGTTTGTTGTACATCTTGATGTGGATATTTGGGTCCCGTAATTGATGATAATAATATTAAGTAAAAAGTCCATAACAAGGAGTGGTTAAAGTCCCTATTTCTGATCAGGCCTACATTTCCACATTAGAAGCTTTCATTTGGGGAAGGCATGTAGTTTTTAGTAAAGCTGAGGTTGGCCGATTGTGGTACAGTCTCATCAACATGAGCAATGAGATGTATGATGCTGTTCAACACTATATCATGCCAATTCAGTTTGTGACTGTAATTATGAAACCTAGTGACCTTGAATATCTTATGGATGATAAATTTCTTGTGCACCATATTTTAGCTCCTTGCAAATATGATTTACTGAGAATTTGTTTTGATACACAAAAGGAGGAGTGGGATATTAACTATGATTTCTATCCCTAATCTAGAGAAAGATAGGAGGAACATATCTTATTTGATACCATGATACTAACTTGCCATAAGAAATCTTCTAAGAAGATATGAATAAATCTAAAGGAAACAATAGTATTGAGAAGAGTGTTACAACATCTTAGTAGTGCCTTGGCCCATATATCATATATGATATTTAAATTAAAAAAGTAAGTTGAAGTGATGGTCTCATGAGAAGGTAGGTTAAGCCAAACTGCAAAACCTTCAAAATTTTCAAATAAGCCAACAAAGCTGAAATGTATGCTTTCAGTTACTATGAATCTGATTTGGTTGATGTTTCTTTAAATTCACGATGGATTGACATGCTTGCATGGAAATCTAAATTCATAGGATTAGTTGAATTACATTTGAATCAAGATTTATTTTGTATACTGTCCACGTGACATTTCATTTCTTAGTCAAAACTCGATAACTTTGTTTTTTTTTTTTTGATTGAAAATGGATCTTGTGGTTCTAGCGATATTGGCAAGCTGTTAAGGTGATGGTTTGCATTGTGTAACTATTGACTCTAGTATCTTTGTTTACATTTGCATTGTGTGGCTTTAGTGGCATGAGATAAAAGACAAAATACATTTTTAAAATAAAAAGAACAGTCAAAATTATCATTATTATGTTACTAAAGTTCTGTCTTTAGATTGTATATTAATGACCTCTTTTAAATGTAAAAGAAAAATTGTTGACAAAATACATTATTATGCTTGCTCTTGAACCTTCTCAAGGAATTAGCAAATAACTAGATGCCTCAGAATTGATCTACTTGAATTTAAAAGAATATGTACTGGTAGATTTAATATCAAATGCAAGCATGACTCACCGACATTGTTAACCTTCTTAGCTTCAATGAAATTTAGGGCTTTTGTGATGAACATGCCTTTTTTATTCTTTATTTTTCTATATCAAGACTTTTGTTTTTCCTTGGATTTTCTTCTCTTTATGGGGAAGGCTTTTTACTGCATGGCGAATATCCTATTTCCCTTCTGGGTATGGTAAGAAAATCCATTATATATTGCTTAACACCACCATTTGCATCATACCTCATTGATGGAACTATTCGTAATTTGTAAATTGACTAGTCTCAGCTTACTGCATACTTTTCTCTAATGGAAGCAAAATAAATTTTGGGTAAAAGTCAGTGCTCGTTGATTTGTGTTTGTCCACTCCTTGTGATAAGCTTTATACACAGTACTTTCATTAGTCAAGGGAGGATCATTTCCCAAAGTTATGGCAATACCTTATTTCCTAAGAACTAGCTCAATATCTTCCTATTGCCCTTTATTGCATGTCAAGAAGCTCAACATGGTTAGCAGTGCCGTTTATAATAAAGCAAGGTGTTACACTGGAATTTATTTGAAGGGAAATATAGAAATACAATAGAATAGTAAAAGACAACAGAAGAACTTTGAGAGTCGTCTTCTCTCCTAGCCTAGGCCTTTCCAAATCTTTTCCTACCTCTCACCTAATCAGCTCTTCCTTTTATTGCCTTCCCTCAAATTAATTATCATAATTAGCATTCAACTCCTACGATTACGCCTCCCTGATTCTCTCATATGACTAATTCAATCATCAATTATTGTCACTTGTGATTACACATTTCTCCTGCCCTATTATTCCTCCCTTTTTTTATTCTAGCTTCTTCTAGAATAATGATAAGGTAAAGGGATTATTTTCTTCCCTGTTTTAGCTGCCTTTGCTACTGACTCACCTCTCTCTCTCTCTCTCTCTCTCTCTCTCTCTCTCTCTCCAGGGTATGTAACAATACCTTCCCCTTGAAGCATCACCTTGTCCTCAAGGTGAAAGGAAGGAAAGGCTTCTTGAATTGCAGCTGTTGCTTCCCACGAATTCTCGAATTCTCGAATTCTGGAAGGTCCCTCCACTTGATCAACACCTCCAATTTACCAGCCGCATTTTTCCTAACAGCTAGGATTTCTTGGGGTTCAGCTTGTAGTTCATACTCTTCTGTTAGAGTCGTAGGAAGTGGCTGAATCTGAGCAGTGGGCTTGACACACTTCTTCAATAAAGAAACATGGAAGACCGGATGCACCCGAGCTCCTTCCGGTAATTTAAGCTTGTAGGCAACCTGCCCAATCTTCGCAAGAATCTCATAAGGGCCATAGAATCTTGTACTCAGCTTTTGGTTGACCCTTTTTGCCAAGGTCTTCATTCGATAAGGCTGCAGTTTGAGGTACACAAACTCTCCTGGCTCAAAAGTGACGTCCCTCCTCTTCTTATCAGCATATGTCCTCATTCGGTTTTGGGCCCTTTCTAGTTGAAACCTCAATTCATCCAACATCTAATTCCTTTCCTCCATAAGATTTCTTACTTCTTCAACCGCAGCTTTGCCCTGACCCCGCAACAGAACCGGGGTTCCCTTCCATAAAGGGCCTTGAAGGGGGTCATTTTGATCGACCCATGATAATTGGTGTTATACCAATATTCTGCACAATTCAGCCATCAGGGCCATTGCTTTGGCGTAGACCCCGCAAAGCACCTGAGGTAAGTTTCCACGCACTTGTTGACTGCCTCGCTTTGCCCATCCGTTTGGGGATGATGGGCTGAGCTCATCTTTAATGATGTGTCTGCTGCCTTGAAGATTTCGGACCAGAAACCACTCATGGACAGCCGGTCACGGTTGGAAACAATCGATGTAGGGAGCCCATGAAGTCTCACCACTTCTTTCACAAACAGGTCTGCAACTTCCTTTGCTGAATAAGGGTGAGATAAGGGAAAGAAATGAGCGTACTTCGTCATCCTATCAACCACAACGAAGATGGTGTCCTTCTCTTGTGCCTTTGGTAGGCCTCCAATGAAGTCCATAGCTATATCTGGCCAAATATTTGTCGGAAGAGGGAGTGGCTATAGCAGCCCAGCTTGGAGTCAAGGTGGAATGTTTGTTCCTTTGGCATACTTCACATTGTCTCACGTAATCCATGATGGCCTTCTTCATTCCCTCCCAATACAGTACTCCAGCTATCCTCTTATAAGTTCGGAAAAAACTAGAATATCCTCCCAACTTTGTGTCATGGAATTCCTCCAATATCTTGGGAATCAACTTCGAATACCTTGGAATAACCAAATGCCCTTGGTGCAGCAACCTCCCATTTTTAAATGCATATCCAGCAGTAACCTCCTTTCCAAAAATCAGATCTTGCATAATGCTCTTGAGTTTTGGGTCATGTTGCACCTCCTCTTCTAAGTTTGCCCATTCAGCTGAAACCATGGAAACAACAGCAAATTGGAGTTTTCTGGAGAGGGCATCAGCTACTTGGTTGTCTTTCCCTGCCTTGTATTTTATTTCGAAATCAAACCCAAGCAACTTGGTCATCCACTTCTGTTGTTCCTTGCCTCCGATTCTCTGATCAAGAAAGAATTTAAGACTCTTCTGGTCCGTATAAATAGTGAACCGTTGACCCAAGAGGTAATGCCTCCATTTTTGAATTGCCAAGACTATAGCCATCAACTCCCTCTCATAAACAGATTTAGCTTGAGCTTGTTCAGAAAGTTTCTGACTCATGTAAGCCACCGGCCTGCCTTCCTGTAGAAGTACTGCCCCTATTCCCTTCCCGGAAGCATCAGTTTCCACTGCGAAGGGCTTTGAAAATGAAGGGACAGCCAGCACCTTGACTGTCACCATGGCAGTCTTGAGTGCTTCGAAAGCTGCTTGTGCCTCATTACCTCACTTGAATTGATCATTTTTCAGTAGTTGTGTAAGGGGCCAAGCTATGCCTCCATAATTCGTCACGAAACGGGAATAGTAACTGGTTAACCCAAGGAATCCCCTCAACCCTTTGGGGTCCCTTGGAACTGGCCCATCCACCATGTCTTGAACCTTTTTGGGGTCTGCTGCCACTCCTTCTTTGGATATAATGTGACCCAGGTATTCAATATGTTCTTGGGCGAATTTGCATTTCTTCTTATTGAGTTAGAGCTGGTTGCGCCGGAGGACTTCAAAAATCTGCTGCAAATGACCTCAATGTTCTTCCAAACTCAAGCTATAGACGAGTATATCATTGAAAAAAACCACAACAAACTTCCTCAAAAATGGTCACAACACCTGATTCATGAGTACTTGGAAAGTGGAAGGAGCGTTTGTGAGCCTGAAGGGCATCACGAGAAACTCATAGTGTCCTTCATGAATTCGAAAAGCGGTTTTGTGGATGTCATCTTCTCTCATCCTTAGTTGGTGATAGCCGGACTTGAGGTCTAGCTTAGAGAATATGTTTGCATTTCCCAATTCGTCTAGCAGCTCATCAATCACCGGAATTGGGAATTTATCAGCTATGGTCTCTCAATTCAATGCTTGGTAATCTACGCAGAATCGCCAGCCTCCATCTTTCTTTTTAACTAGGATCACCGGACTTGAGAACGGGCTAGTGCTCGGATGTATGATGCCAGAATTCAGCATCTCTTCTACAATTTTCTCAATCTTGGTTTTCTGATATTGTGGCTATCTATAGGATCTGATGCGAGGAATTTCTGACCCTTCCTTCAAGATGATTGCATGGTCCTTCTCGCGTTTGGGTGAGAGGCCTATAGGGGTCTGAAACAAGTCCCCATATTGTTGCAGAAATTGTTTAGCTTCAGCAGAAATCACCTCTTGCTCTCGCTCCTCGGTGGCAGCAACCTTGGTGGTGATAACATAACCCTCCCCATCACTTTTCAGAGCGTGCAAAGTCTTCTTCCATGAAGCCCTGCTTCTGCTCAAGGAAGGATACTTTTTAGTTGCATTTGCCTGCCATCTTGCTTCCAGTTCAATGTTAATTCTCCATAATCTCCCACAAACCTCCCTAGACTCGCCAGCCATCCTGATCCTAACACCACCTCCGAACAACCCAGCTTCATTACAAAGAAGTTTTGGACTATTTGGACCCTTGAATATTCAAGTGAACTCCTTCACAGCCTTCATTCCCCTTTTCCATAGCACCGTTCCCCACCTCCACTTGAAACTCCCTTATCTTTCTCACCGGTAACACCAGCCGCCTAACCATCTCGGTGGCAATGAAATTTGCCGAAGCCCCAGGGTCGATGAGCACCACCACTGTTCTGCCCTGAATCTCCCCTTGAACCTTAAAGGTCTTGTGAGTAGTAAGTCCCCAATAGCTGTATGATGACAATTGCAGCTCTTCCCGTTCAAGTTCCCCTTCATGGGCCTCTTGGTTCATCCCTACGTCTCCTTCTGCATTTTCTCCTAGGAGTATGATTTGATAGTGCTTCATGGAGCACCTATGATCAGGTCCCCACTTCTCTCCACATTTGAAGCACAACCCTTTCCTCTGTCTCTCTGCCCACTCTTCGTTCGAGAGCCTCCGTGTGCCGCTGTTACAAGTCGTCTGCGAATGAGAAGCGCTGCTGCCTCCGTTCGAACTGGTGTTGAAGCCTGTACGAGGAGTAGGGGTGCCTCTGTTTGTGTTGGATCCAATCTCTCCCCTCGATTCGCCTCTGCCGCCGTGGGTGTTGTACTTCGCCGAACTAGGATTTTTGAAAACTCCAAATCTAGCTCCCACCGAACCGGATCTGCCTGATCCGCTCCCTTTCGTCAACCCCTCCACCCTCCTGCCGTTAGGGTCAACCCCAGTCTCCTTCCATGCTTGATTTCTCCATTCAATAGCGTAGCTCTATCCATTAAAGCTGGTAAATTATCGAACCGAGCCACCTCCAACTCCAACTCCGCCTGAATTTCCTTTTTCAGTCCATTTGCAAAGATGCACATGAGAGCCTCTGTTCGCAAGTTTCTTTGCGTTCGTGCTGCAGCCTCAAACTCTCACCTATACTGAGCGACGACCTCCACCTGTTTCACCTCTAGTAACGGAGCCATGGGGTTGAGAGCAGCTCCAGGTTGAAAACGTTTCAATAAGTCCTCCTTGAATCGTCTCCATGTCTGAAATGGTGTGTATTCTTCCCACCACTCCATCCATGCGAGAGCCTTTCCCTCCAAAGCAAGAGTGACAAAGTCCATCCTTTCTGTCGGAGCCACCTGGGTGACACGAAAATATCTTTCCATCTTCACCAGCCAGCCATTTGCATCATCTCCTGAGAAGATAGGAATGTCAAGCTTCCTGGTAGGCTCAAATCTCCTCTGTTCTATTTCACCTTCATTATTACCACCGCCTCTGCCTTCTGAACCTTCTCCATCTCCCCCGTTTCTCCCTCCAGCCCCGTTTCCTCCCTGGTCATGGTGTTGTTGCGAAAACATTTCCCTCACCTGTCTCAGCAGGTTGGTGGATAAGAGTTCAAATGATCGGTTTTGAGCTTCCAGCAAACGATTCTGGGCCTCCCTCATCTCCTCCATTTGCTTCTCCAAGACTTCCAACCTCGACTCCATGGCAGCTCGCGTGGAAACCATGCACAGAACACCTAAGATCGGTGCTTTGATACCAGTTGTTACACTGGAATTTATTTTAAGGGAAATATAGAAATACAGTAGAATAGTAAAAGACAACAGAGGAACTTTGAGAGTCCTCTTCTCTCCTAGCCTAGACCTTTCCAAATCTTTTCTTGCCTTTCACCTAATCAGCTCCTCCTTTTATTGCCTTCCCTCAGATTAATTATCATAATTAGCATTCAACTCCTACGATTACGCCTCCCTGATTCTCTCATCTGACTAATCCAATCATCAATTATTGTCACTTATGATTACACATTTCTCCTGCCCTATTATTCTTCCCTTTTCTTTATTGCTTCTTCTAGAATAATGATAAGGTAAAGGGATTATTTTCTTCCCTTTTTTAGCTGCCTTTGCTGCTGACTCAGCATTCTCTCTCTCTCCAGGGTATGTAACAAGGATAACAGTCTTTGTTAGTAAGGAAAATATTTTCAGTTCATGGTAAAAGTTACAAGTAGACAAGGCCAACAGATCAATTAGTGACATGGACAAGGCCATGATTATAAAGATCTGATATTTGAGGGCAGAAGAATTTTACTGTTGAGGTAGTCGTCTCAAATACTATGCTGCCCATCTAATTAACCCCATGGGTCAGTCAAGCCAAAACCAACTCAAGTTGCAAAATATCTCAAAAAATGAATAATTTTATTAATTTTACGAGTGAGTCATTGTGGTTGTATACAACTCACTTAACTAATAAAGCTATCCACAGGGATAAACAGATTGTGATTTCCTTTTCCACCGTGAATGCTGAGTTATTGCATGTTACAGCACTGTGTCTCAGAGAGTTTGGATGCGAAACTTGGTTTTTGCTGTTAGAATGTGACACCAGTGCCAAACCCTAGACAATTGACTGTGATATAGTTCAGTTAATTCTCCCACCAACTAGTAAGTGGTGGCCCTTCATCTCTAAACATATTAGGATAAAGTCTCTTGCCCGTTAGATAAATGATTAAGAAAACATAAATATGTGATTGTTGACCATTGGGATATTATTTCTCTATGTGGATATTATTTACTAGCCATTTGCAAATAGAAAAACACCTAAAGTATCCATGTTTCATGGTCATTGTTGATAAGGTGCTTTTATTATGAAGTGATTGGTGAACTAAACTTTGTATATTTTACTATTTGCGTATGGCTAGCAAATAGATTTGCAAACTAAAGTGATCTCTTCACACGGTTATTATTTTTCGGCTATTATTTGTAGCTACAATCATTTAATCGTAGAGTAGCATACAATTTTTTATTTTTTCAGAAACTTTTAAGCTAACAAAATTCCTAGAGTAGTTTTTATGGTTATTATTTTTAAGCTACTGTTATTCAACATTAATCTATGACCCAACCAATGTTGCCCAAGTAGGAGAATATACTAATATTTTGTTTTCATATTTTGATGGAGTAGTGGATATTTTGTTTTTACAAGAATGGGTAACATGGCTAGTTTGATGATTCTATGAACATTAGTATTATTATAATGAGATTGTTGTGAATTTTGGATTTTATTTGTTATTTGAATTCTATACCTATATATCTGTTATATATAGGGTGGTGCCTCTTCAAGCACGAGTAGCTTTCATGTCAATGGGCTCAATATTTTGGAATTTCTACTTGTCATCAACCATGACCAAGTAAAATGCATGCTGTGTTAGCAATTTTGCATTCTTTCAAATCTGTACAAGGTATTCATCAGTCATTACTTCCAATTTATGTTTTGGTTTGTTATAACTTATTGCAAGTCTTTGTCCTATGATATCTTTTGCAGATTGATCAGAGTCTAACCGATTTGGGTGACGACAGAAAGGGGTAAATGTGCAAATGGCTTCCATGCTAACATTTGTCAAATGTGCAAAAGATTTTACCCTCTTCTGAGAAACTGATGATAGCAAGAGAACCATTGTAATTGGAACTTTTTCTTTTGCCTTTTTCCCATGAAAATTGGAGTATAGGTATTACCTATCCCAGAAAGGAGAAAAAGATGGAATATGTGTCATCACATGTGTTATTTTTTAATGGAAATCTCACATTTCTCAAGAGTACTGTGTGCCAGTGTCACCCTCTTTACAATGTTCTAAAGATAAATAGCAATTTTGCTCTATAGCACCTTTCAGATGGGCTAATATAACTGTATAAGTTTGTCTTTCTCATTTTTGGAATTTTATGATGTGCAAAAGAATTACGAATTAGCTATGTGCTCCAAAAGTTTTTTATAAGAATGTTGTAATATTTCTTGATGATTCCCTCTTTAAATGTGTGAAGAATCTATAAGCAATAGAGGGAGTTAAATCTCAATTTGGTTCCTGAAATTTGGTCTAATGTTTAGAATGATCCCCACAATTTCGTTGGCCCCAATTAGAACCCCCAAATTTACAATTGTGGCTCCAAGTTGCCCCTGCAATAATTTCCGTCACCGGAATGCTGATCTAGCGCAATTGCATGACATGGTGGACACTACTTAAACGACGGCGCATTGGTTTCGCGCGCAACCCCTTTGGAAACCACGTAGTGTAAGGGTTTTCTTGATATTTGGCAACTTACGATCGTCGTAGTGAAAAGAAAGAGTTTTAATTCACAAAAAACTGAAATGACGTGGTTTTCAAAGGGTTTGGGCGCGAAACCAATGCGCCGTCGTTTAAGTAGTGTCCATTGTGTCATGTAATTGCATCAAATCAACATTTTGGTGATGGAAATGATCGCAGGGACAAGTTAGAACCACAATTGCAAATTTGGGAGTTCTAATTGAGGCCAACAAAATTGTGGGGGTCATTCTAAGCATCTGGCTATTTTAGAGGCGAAATTGAAATTTAACTCGCAGAGGTGATGATATTCATGGAAAAAAAAAAGAGGCTGAAAAATCTGTCTACACTAATTCTTTTTTTTTTTTTTTACCAAAACTATTAAATTTACATTGTCTGGGAATTTGGAAACTCCTGAATATGATCAAGAGCAAAAAAAATTCCCTTACATCAAGAAGCTAGCAAACTCCTGTGTCACATAAATAAATAAATAATAACATAAAATGTACAACAATTTTGTAGCCGAAGAAAAGTAAGGATTGGATATGCCTTTTTCATCAACTCCTCTAAATGAGCAAGGAAAAGCTAAGATTGGGAATATGAAAGAAGGTTCCCACTAAATATATTCAAGCTGGCAAATAACCCACATAATTGCAGTTTGTAAGGAAGAAAAGACCTTCGTTTATTGCTCTCCTTCTTAAGTCTGTTCATCACGTAAAATTGTTCATGAGCTGATACTCTTTTCTTTTCCCTCCTTCCCTTTGCCTTTGTTTTCTTATTCGTTGATGCTGGACAAATTAGACCGTCCTTCCCATCGTTGAAGTTTTGACGCTTCAGGTGCCGGCGTAGCCGCCACAAATTTAAGAATGAAATCGAGCTCTTCTTGTTGCGCCTCTTTTTCGACTCCTCGACTACTTCCACCTCTAAATTCGTCATTTTCTTCGACAACTCGCAGATTATTGGTTTAGGTGCTCCCTGTGATTTAGAAGCTAAAGGAAGAACATTGCAATGCTGCTCAACAAAGAACCTCTCCGGCGATATCCCGAGAGGTGATGATATCACATTACAGTTTCTCGTGGGGAATCGCCGGAGAGGTGATGATATCACATTACCATTTTTCGCCGTGATCATATGAGATTGGTGGAGAACGGGAAAGATTGGTTTGATTTGACCGTTGTCAAATATCTCTTCCGCAGTTACAAATGTCTCTTTTAGACTATCAAAGCATGGAAAACTAAAATCTTGCTCTTGTTCTTTAAGTTTTTCAGCGTCATGATTGACTTTGAAATTGAATGTTAAATCATGATGGCATTTTTCAGGAAGTGGTGCAAACTCATCGGAATCAAAGAATGTATGAGGAAAAGGGAACGCTGAAAGGGTTTCCATTGCCAGCATTTTCAAGAACTTGTGCTGAAGAACTTGTACTTTCTTTTCTTTGGTTTGGAGGGCGTGATAAGAAAGATGATGAAAGTTTCTTTTATATAAAGTGTTGGAACGGTTATTTTTTTTTTATTGGAACAGTAGTGATTGGATATGAAGGGGAAAATGTGAAGAGGAGAGTAAAAACGTTAGTAAGGTGTATAATACGGTTCTTAGCCTATATGTCCAGATTATCAGTTTCTAATCCTTTCATTCTTTTTTTGTTATTTGAAACCGAAAATGGATATTTTACCAAATTTCTACTATCTTTTGGATTTTGGACGTTCCTTTATTGTAAGCACTTACGTAGATAAGACAGCTAGTATATGCTAGAATCTAAATGTTTAAGTTATATTACCTAAAATAATTTAATTAAAAAAATTTAAAACAAAAAATAGTTCCAACGAGAAAATATTTGTATTGAAAACGGCAAAACAATATTCGAGTATTGAGAATTTTATACCAACTAATTTAAGTGGAGAAAATACATTTGCTACAATTACTTAATTAGTAATACATGCTCGTTTCTCCTTTAGCACTGCGGTAGTACTTGCATGTTATAAAAACAAAGAGAAGGGCTAGGGATTTTTTTTTTAAAATAAATAAATTAAATATTTTATTTACGGATATAGATAATTTGTAGTCTATTTATTAATTTATATTCTTTTACTTATCTCATTTACAATATTTTATTTACCGTATAAACAAAATAAGATTGTGCATATCTCGTTTATAGTGTGTAAACGAGATAAGACACATTTATCATTGCACATATCACGTTTGCACACATAATACATGATCGAGAGCGATCAATACGTATCTCGTTTACACTGTAAACGAGATATACACAAACTTATTTTGTTTACATTGTAAATGATATATTAAAAAAATTAACTCGTTTACACCGTAAACAAGATAAAGTACGACGAAACTCGAGCAACTATAAAAGGATATGCAACTATTTGTATTCTCTACAAACATTTCACTTCTTTTTCTCCTCTCTTTTTCTTCAATAAATTTAGTAAAAATGTCTAGTGGTAGTTGATACGGAATAATTAATCCGTATAACTACCGGCAAGTATACTGGGTCGTATCAAGTAATAAAACTCACAAGAGTGAGGTTGATCCCATGAGGATTAAAGGATTAAGCAATCAATAGCTAATTGATTATTCTAGTTAGACAATCATAGTTGAATGTTAAGCGAATAGATAATATAAATGGCATGAAATTAAAATAAAGCAATAAAGAGCAAGAAAGTAATAGCATGAATGTAAAGTGCAAGAAAAGAAAGTACTGAAAAGTAAATTGCAAGGAATGAAAAGTGCAAGAAAGTAAATGACGGAAAGGTAAAATACTAGAAGTAAAAATAAAAAAAGAGCATTGGGATCAAGAGATATTACATTCTCAGGATCAACAATTCTCATCTCCTCTTCAATCATGCAATCATTGATCTCTTGGCAAATCATAAGTAATCAAACCCCAATCTCTTGGTGATTTGATTTCTCTTAACTTGATCAACTGCCAATCTCTTGATCTAATTGGTCATGAGAAGAGATGAAGTTCAATTTCCGATTTAAACACCACACAATCCTCAAGATCTCAATTCAAAGTGGTTACAGGTCACATACCGGACTAAGAATGTATTGATCAAGAGAATTATGAGAGAAGAGCCTCAAACTGAATTCCATGACTCCTTTCTCAAGTTCATCATGGAATTCAAATAGATCTAATCCCTCTCTCGATAGTAATTAGATCTTTGAAGCACAAAGACTCTCTCTAAAGAAGCAATGAAAGAAGAATTGAAGATAAAGAATGAAAATAAATCAACCCATTAAATTGCAATAGAGCTCTCTTTCCCAATGGAAAGAGTTAGTGACTCATAACAAAATATTTACAAAAGTATATGAAAGAAAGTGGAAGAGAAGAGAAGTGTGGTGAGAAGAGAGGAGTCCGACGACCCCCTCCCCAGAATCTCCTCCTCAATGATGAACTAAAGCCTATTTATAAGCTACCCTAGATTACAAATTCAAATGAAATTGAAAACAAATTACAATCAAATGAAAATTAACTATTCTAGATGATTCTTGTGGCCTTGATTGAGTGGTATTTGTGGGCTTGCTTGCTTGAAGTTTGAGTAGAGTTTGAGTGAGAAGAGTGGACCAACTTGAAGTTCCAAAGGTGTCTTGGTATGTTTGGGTGCTCACTTGGGCTTGGGCGCTGATTTAGATGCTCACTTGGGCAGCGCCACTTCCAGTGCCAGGATGGATGCTTGAGTGTTTTTTTTTTTGCTTTAAAGATGTCTATTGTTTGTACTACAATTTTATGCCCACTATAGTTTATTATACATCGTTGGAAAGATCTGAATGTCAGCTTTCTAACGCAACTAGAAGCACATCATTTAGACCTTTGTAGCTCTAGTTATACCCCTTTGAAGAGAACAAGGTCATGCTGGCAGGATAGCTGGCGCTCAGTTTATTGAGCATGCAAGTGAGTGCCCAAGTGAGCGCCAGGCCTGCTCCCAGGGGTGTTCTTGGCGCTTGGCATGTGAGCATTGAAGTGAGCGTGCAAATGAGCGTGCAAACGAGCGCTGAGGATATGCTCCAGGTGCTCCTTAGCAGTTGGCACATGAACGCCAAAGTGAGCGCTAGCCCTTGTTGGTTGTTGGCACTTGATGAATGAGCGCCAAGGTGAGCGTGACAATGAGCGCTGGTCTTTACTTCAGGGGATTCCTTTTATGGGTCATGGGCCACGCTTTTAAAAGCGTGGCCTAAGGTTCCAAAGCATATCCATGCTTCAAAGCGTGTCCAAAAGCTCATTTTTTCTTCGTTTGAGCTTGTTTTGTGCTTTTTGCTTCTTTTTCTACCATTTTCTACAATATTAATCAAATCAAAGAAATCAAAGTAATATACAACTTAAGCACAAAAATACTCAATAATTAAGCATAATGAATTAAATTTTGATATGAAAAAGCATATAAAAACACAACATGATTCCCATGCATCAGTAGTGATATGTTGTTGTAAGTGTTTATCCCAATTGTCTTATGAGAAATACTGGGGTTATATTTGACTTTGATAATCCTATTCTATTACGTATTCAAAAAGTAAATTTTTTGTCTGAGCTAAAGAATTTAATATTGATGAACCTCGTGCTAACGAGACAAAAGAGATTGAAAGAGTTGAGTATAGGTTGCTAGCATTGATAGGAGATGAAATTTTTTGGTTTCATCTATTTTGGCTCGATGGCGATGATGAGCATGTGATTCATGTTTGATATCCATGGAAAAATTATGGCAGAACAAGTGATGGACCTTTCTGTGGAGGTGGGTGATGTTGGTGGTGGTAGTTCTGGCCACTCGAATTTTATCCAGGATGACCCATCTCTTGCACCACCACCGTTGCACTGTGCTAGTCCAGTGGTAGACATGGAAGAGTTCGATGAGGAGTATGTTGTCAATAGCAACGATAGTGCTTCTTCTAAGGTTGATGACGATGAGGAGTTTGTACCAGAGACTCCAGTCGGTGCTTTTGTTCGGTATCTTCCACCTACACTATAACCAATTCCAGAGTTATCAATTGTACTCAATCCCTATCATACATTGGATCTGAACACGATGCATGAGAGAAATTTATTTTTCAATATGGGTAGGGATGATTACAACATAGATGGTGGTGTGGAGTTTCGCATTGGTCACATATTCAAAAGTAAAGAGACAGTTATGCAAGGTTGAAGAATTACAGCATTCGGAAAAGTGTTGAGTATAAAGTTGTGGAGTCAGATCGATCAAAGTACCATGTACACTGCAGGCAATTTGTAGCAGGATGTCTTTGGAGTCTCCGTGTTATCCTCCGACAGAATCTCAGATATTGGTAAGCCTTACTTTATATTGTAATGTATATTTTCATTTATAATTATTATTTTGGTTTTGAATGCCTACCGATTATATTTTAATTCGTTAGGGAGGTGCGTAAATTTGGCGGTGCACACATCTGTTTAGCCCTCACCATGTCTTAGGACCATCAACAATTGGACAGCATTCTTATTTGTAGTGTCATCCTGTCCCTCACATAGTCCAGTCCTGTTCTACAAGGTGTAGTTAGACAAAGTTATCACTTCAAACCCTCATACATAAAGAATCTTGATGGCGAAGCAAAAGGAAATTGCGTAGATATACAGTAATTGGGATGAGTCATATAATAAGATGCCGAGGTTGCTACAAGTATTGCAAAGTTGTTGTCCCAGAATAATATGTAATTTTCGGGAGGTACCGTACTATGATGGGCACTTGGGGGTACGCAACTGCAGCCAATTTGATAAGGTATTTTGGGCTTTTTCTCCCTATGTAGAGGCTTTTAAGCATTGCAAGCCTTTCATCTGCGTCGATGGCATGCTGTATGGCAAATATGACGGTGTGTTGCTAGTTGCAGTGGCACAAGACGATAACAATAACACCCTTCCTGTGGCATTTGCAATTGTCGAGTCTGAGACTACGGAGTCCTGATTGTTCTTCCTTACCAACCTGAGATGACATGTGACACCACAAGAAGGGATTTTGATTATATCTAATAGATCCTAAGCGATCAAGGCTGCACTTAGAGCCAATGATAGTAGTTGGAAGCCTTCCTTAGCATTCCATGCGTACTGTGTCAGACACATGGCCACGAATTTTATATCTCGTTTCAAATCTACCGAGGGAAAGTGATATCTCATGAATACTGCTTATAGTCCAAGCAACACTAGGTACAAGTGGTACATAGATGCTTTAAGAGGGCTATCGCGTGAGCTGACAAACTGGGCCAGTAGATTCAACAAGAAAATATGGTTACAACATTGTGATAGCAGTCACAGGTTTGGGCACATGACAACTAACCTCTCTGAGTGCATGAATACAGTTCTGAAGGATATGTGGTATTTACCAATTTCAGCTATCGTTAAATGCACTTATAAGAGGCTGCATCAATTATTTGTCAGGAAGAGCAGGGAGGCACAGGGACAGCGGGTAATCATTTTTCTCAATGGCTGCTAGTTGTTGAGAAGAATAGGGAAGGAATCCCTAAGATGTGTGGTACACACTGCGACAAGAGGGCCTCAATGTTTGTGGTGGAGGAGTTAGATCCTTTTGAGGGTTGGAGAACATGTGACTATGATCTTTTTCAGTCACTTTATTTTCTGTGTCGTCATGCACTTGTTGCTTGTGTCGCCGCAAGTGTCGAGTGAGAAACATATGTTCATCCAGTGTACATGCAAGAGGTTGTGTTCAAGGTGCACGAGGTTGAGTTTCCCCAGATACCAAACGAGAAGCTATGGCCAGAATGGTACAGGACACATTTGCATCCTAATCTTACCATGCGTAGAAAAGTAACCGGCAGACCAGTTTTCATGAGGTTTTGTAATAAGATGGATGAGGTTGAGCGCCAAGAGAAACGGTGTGGGCTATGTAGGCAAACTGGCCATGCTCGGAGAGGCTATTCCAATCAACCCATAGAGGATAACTAGTTGTGTCATGTCTTTGGTATATTCCATTTATTCTAATTGTGGCGTGTATTTCTATGGTTTAATTATCTTATTTTTGTGGTTTATTTCATTTATTACAAATTGAATGCAAAATATGAGTTAGTAATCGACGTTCTTTATTATTCAAGTAAACTTGAAAACAGGTACTAAACTAACATAAGTTGGATAATAGACGATGGTAGATAAAGTGTCGGTACACAAACTAAATAAAGTACAAAACACAATCTAAATAAACGACAGTAACACAACCTAAATAAAGTACATAATACAAAATAAATAATACAAAAAGCATGTAAAATACATCATCAGTGCTGGTCAGGTGGGTAATGCAAGGATGTCTGGTGCCAAACAATAGAGGTTGTGTCTATCGAGAGGGCCTGGTAGCTGGTAGGTCATAGAGCCGAAAGTGCCTGTACATGCGGTGATGGAGGAGGTGGAGGATGTGGGTATGGCTGAGTGTCATGGTACTGCACATGAGGATATGGTTGTGTCTGGTAGTGAGGCTGCATAGGTGCATAATGTGGTGTGGCAGCAGCGGCTGGGATACAGTCATCAATCGCCTATAGTCGACCAATGGTAGTGTCGCATACTCAGCACCAGGGCGCACATCTATGTCGTACGAGTAGCTAGGCCCCGATGACAAGCAAGGAACCCACACTGAGGTAGAAACAGGAGCTGATGAATGATGAAGACCTTGGCCGATACTCCGCTCTCTACCCGTGTGGAACTAGTCCACAATATGCTGCATGGCCTGTTGGTGGAGGTGGAAACAAGCCAGGCCTGTAATAGAGTATATTGGCCTAAGTCTGGCCTGTTGCCTGGTATAGGCTTTTTAATAAGTATTGAGCCTGGCCTGTTGTTAAATCTGGTTTGGCCTGAAGCCTGTTAATAGGCCTGTTTTTTTTTTTTTTTAATAATAATTAAATTTAAGATATAATTTAATTTTTAAAATTATAAAATA
>NC_029787.2:22461464-22470188 GCF_000816755.2 Arachis ipaensis
ATACAAGTAAAAAATATGCTAAATATAATGCTAAAATAACAATGCAGTATCATCATATAATGCTAACAGTTAAATAATATTAACTAAAAATAATAAGTTTTAAATATAATAAATAAGCAAAAATAATTAACTTACATAATTAGGATGATCTAAATAATTGATAAATGTGTTCTCCAACAGTCATATATATAATCACGTATCATTTTTTATACATACAAATTTATAATTTTTTAATATATAAAACTTACTCTAAATACATAATATTTATTTTTTTCTGTTTTACTCTCCACCCTCCACTCTTTTTTGTTTTTCAAGATCAATAACTCTCTTTTTCACTCTATTTTTTCTTTGTCTCGTTCACTCAACTTTACTCACTCAACACTCATTCTCCACTATCTACATGATATGAATGTTGAATGAGGAGTTGAGCTCAATTTAAGGAACTTTCACTCTTGTATTACGTATTTTCGGAACAAGGCACTGTTTCCTACATACAGACAGTTGCTAACACGCCTCTATGTGTTGCAAAAGCTACTAGTAATATTCAGATATCGTATTCAAAAATTCTAGAAAAACTGTTCGGAATCTCTGAAAAAACTGAAGCAACACGCCCCATGCGTGTTGGGGCGTGTTGTTTTAGTGCCGCCACATCGACAAAGCTGCTCGAAATCTCTGGAAAAGCTAAAGCAACACGCCCCTGCATGTTGCTCGGATGCTAATATATGTACAAAGTTGCGACGAATCTCTGATATAGGCTTTTTAATGAGTACTGAGCTTGGCCTGTTGTTAAATCTGGTCTGGCCTGAAACCTGTCAATAGGCCTTTTTTTAATGATAATTAAATTTAAGATTTAATTTAATTTTTAAAATTATAAAATAAAAAATAATAAATTTATGGACAATATTGATACAAAATAAAGACAAAATATAGATAAATAACTATCATTGATTAAAAAAAGATAATATATATGAATATATTTTCACTTAACTACTTCCGAAATATATAACATATCAAAATAAAAGACTTCATCAATATCAAAAGTTGTAATAAACCAACTAAACATAACATCAAATAAAAGCTAATAACTACTTAAATCAAAACAAAGTAAAGGGAATGTTGGACAATTAATCGATTAACCCTCCAAGCTTGAAAGTGATTTGATCTTCCTGTTCCAACACCTTGAAAAAAAAAAGCAAATATACACATATCATTAAATTTTTAAATAATATAAATACAACAAATACTTTTTTATTAGTACAAAAAAGAATGTTCAAAATAAAATTGTGGTTATAATCTTAGTATAAATTATATGATATCTCATTTATATATCATGAAAATTCAACTTTATTATTCTAACTACTCACATCATATCAATATCAATGTTCTCACATTTAAAAAGAGAAATATTTTCTATAACATGGATACTTAGTCAAAAAGAGAAATATTAGAAAGTTGATTTTTACCTTTGGTTTTTTCTTCAAACCATACTTATTTCGAAGACAATCTCCTCCACAAATGAGAGCTTCAATGAACTCTTGATTTAGTCAAAAATGATATTCATCAATAACTCTTCCTCCAGCACTAAAAGAAGACTCTGAAGCCACTGCTGAGACATGAATTGCTAATATGTCTGCTACCATTTTAGATAAAATTTTGAACTTCAGGCTATTATTTTTCCACCACTCCAAAGCACTAAAAGACTTAGAATTGCCTTTAGGAATGTAAGCACTCTCATCAAGATAAACTTGATTTTGTTGGATGAATGGCTTCTTTTTTTCGAACCATATTCAACATTTCATCAATTCCACTAATTTCAGAACCAACCACATTAGAAGAAGCAACTAGACCATTAGTGTTAACTCTACTTATTATTGTCTCACCATAACACTTTTCAGCATATTCATCGTACATTTCTTGCAATGTATTCTTCACTTTTTTAACATTTTCAGCAGCCACATGCTCAGGTTTGTAAATTAAAGGAAAACAGAATTTAATAACATGTAATTTGCACCTAGGATCTAAAACACAAGCTAGAGACATTACCATATTGTATTCTCCCCAATATTTGTCAAACTTTTCTTTCATTGAGGTTGCCATTTCTCTCATGAAGGAATCTCTATCCTCAATAGCATCATCAATTACTTGTTTCACTCTCCAAACTTCAGGAAGGTACAAATTTGCAGTAGGATACTCACTATCAGAAATGACATGAGTAGCAAGATTAAAAACTTTTAGAAGTTTGCATCTTCTCAACTTTCTTCCAATCCTCTGATGATGGTTCGTAACTGTAGTGGGGTTCTCTTTTCTTATACACAGGAAACACAGATTTAAACTTCAAAGCCACAGATAACATGTTATAAGTAGAATTTCATCTTGTAGGACAATCAATGATGAGTTTTTTCTCCTTCAAACACTTGTTTTCAGCAATCTCAACAAATGTTTTAAATATTGAGTTATTAAAATTGACATACTTGATACTCTCACAAACTTTGTGAATAATACCTTTAATTTTACTTAGTCCATCTTGTACCAACAAATTCAGAATGTGTGCACAACACCTAACATGAAACAAACTACCACCAACAGGTAATGAGTTGTTATCTAAAATAGTATCCTTAAGAGCTCTTAGACATGAATCATTATAGGAAGTATAGTCAACAGATACTGAGAAGACTTTGTTTTCAATTTTCCAAGTCTTCAAACACTTGAAAATAGCATCCGCAATATTAATGCCACGTCTAAGTCCAGGTACCTGGACAAAACTCAAAATCCTCTTTTGAAGATTCCACCATGCATCAATAAAGTGACCTGTGATAACCATATATTCAACAATTTGATGGTTTGATCTCCACATGTTAGTTGTAAAACTTATCTTCCTAACACCTTGTAACAAAGCCTTTAATTGTTTCTTTTCTGCCTCATATATTGCCAAGCAATCACTTCGAGCAGTTTTGCGGAAAACTTTATGAAATTTAGAATTAGCATATTGGAAGCCCCACATCCAAACTTCATCCTCAACAATGCTGAAAGGATGCTCATGAACCATAATTGCTGTAGCAATTATTTGTCTCATCTTCTCTTGAGAATATCTTGCACCTAGTGTCACAAAGGATTAACACTTGAATTGGAAGGTTGAAATGGAATCAATGGTCGCTTCTTTTGTGCAGCAACACGCAATCTCTTTTGTAAGCAACTACTAAAATGCCTCCATAGATGTGAAGTACTAGCTCCTTCTCCAGTGTAAGAAAACATAGATTTGCAATACTTGCAAATAGCTTTTGTACCTTCAGAACTTTCAATTTGATCAAAATCGTCCCAAATTGGTGAAGTTTTCTTCCTTTTTTTTGTAATAACGGTTTCATTACTACCATTTTCATAAGTGACTAGTTGATTTGTAATAGTTGTTGTCTATGTGTTGGTGCTGATGTAGTTGTTGGTGTTTATAATGGTGCAATTCCAGTATATGTTGTTGGTATTGTTGGTACTGACTGATTAATTTCTTCTCCATTTAAAGAAATAGAATTGGCCAATGGATCACTTAGAGTTACAGATTCAGCCATTTCTAAAGCCTATTGTAATGCCTAAACAAAAATTAACAGACATTATCTCATAATTTTTTTTACTTTCATTATATCAATGGCATAAAGTAAGAACCTTTTAATGAAGAAAAAAATTGATAAAGTTTTATGTTCAAAAAAGTAGAAACAATATCACAACACAAACAAAAAAAATCAAACTTAAAAAAAAATCTTTGACAGAATAAAACCCTAATTGATGAAAAAATAATTAACATTATAACAATAAATATAAAAAATAATAAAGTAAAAAATAATGACATGAGGAAGAAGAAGAAGCACGTACCAAAGAGAAGAATCAAAGGAAGAGAAGATGAAAAAGATGGTAGTCTGGTAGAAAAGCGTGTAGAGTGGAGCAGAGAAGAGAGAATGAACGTGTGTATGTTTATTTTTTTATTAATGTGGAGAGAAAATTTTTAGAATTATTTTATTTGATTGACTTTTGATATTTCAATATCAAAGATTAAATATATTAANCTCAGGTTGGCCTGGCAGGCCCAACAAGCTATTTCAAAAGCCTAGGCCTGGCCTTTTAAAGAACATAGACCTTTTTAATAGCTTGCAGCCTAGCTTGTGTTTGGCCTGGCCTAATAAAAAATAGGCCTAGTGGTCCGAATCTCAAATACCTCGTCAATCTGGATCTCACCTAACATGCTGGTCTCATGATGATTAGTCGATGCACCAAGATCCACCCAGCTAGGTGGAACTGCAAAAGGATCGTCTCGAACAGACTGTGGCTGTGAGACCAGTGGTGGTGGTGACGGTGGTGAGTCCTCCCTGCCGGATGGAGGTATGCCGGGCATATTCTGCCTCCTCATCAGACTCGACATCAAAGCGCTCCCCACGAGGTTTGACCCACTCCCTCAGGGGCCCGCAGCTCCTCCACAGTCCTACACACCTCTCTCCTTCCTAGTCAGCCTCCAGGTGTCTGGTCGAACTCCCCTGGCATGCCTACGACGATAAGCACGTCTCTAGGCTGAATGGCGATAGGCTGCACGTCATTTGGGAGAGTTGAAAGCCTAGGATAATCAAGCACGTCCCGGCTAGACAGATGTCTAACGCGGTAAGCATGCTGGTACCAGACCCAATACTCCTGCATAGGCCAATAGTCTATGAATAACTGTATGAAAATCATGTGACCTCCCTCAAATCGAGCCATCCATCTATTGTATCACTCCTGATGACAAGTGGGCCACCACACGTCCTCTCCCTGTCCTGTGGTGGTGAGGAACCTGTCGACATTGATCGGGTCTCCAGACACTAGCTGATGGCCACCGAACTGGCATTCCAGTCGATCAACATGGTAAAACTCAACAATGTTAAAACAGACAAGGGAAACTACAGACATCCGTGTTCCCACTCTGTCTCCTCTCTCAGTCAGTCCGGAGTGATGGCCTGTAAGGCTGGATCGTTGTACGGCATCCAAAGAAACTGCAAAATAAAGTGTAATATACCTCATCAGGTTACTTTCATTACATAGAACAACAAATCGTTTAGAGACAACTAAATAAAACAATGTTGCATACCTCATGCAATTGCAACTGATCCAATGAAAGACGCCATCGGAGGACTTTCTTATCAAACTAGTTCCTACTCTACTAGGCCATACCTATCAACCTATGGACATATACAACAATAACATTGTCTCAATTTATGCAAGAAAAGTTGAATTACATAAACAAAAAGGACAAAAACCATATATAAAAATAGTTACCTCACGGCTAGGAAAAACATCAGAATCTGTCTATCAGGTGGGCACCACTAAGAAAATCTATGGTATATCCACGAGACTAGTAGCGGAGTGTATCCAACAATGTCAATGGTAGATCGATATGTTCCAGAGTATAACGAGTGGTACGTCCATGCAAGCACAGCAGATCCACAAGACAAACTACGACCCCTCTCGAAGTTCTCTAATAATGGTTGCCACGTGATATAGATCTGATTGTTTGACTTGTCTATCATCAGGTAACCCCCAATCAGCAACAGGATGTAACACCTTGTCTACTGTCAGAGGTGGCTGCATCTGTAGTAGCTGGCACATGCCGTACTCGGTCCCTAAGCCATGTCAGCTTGATGGAAAATGACTCCTTCTTTTGTGACTCCTACTGCTGAGTATGAGGAGGCCTGGCACCGAGGAGCTCCTCTACCCACTCCCAGGTCGGGTGCTGGTACCATGTCTGGAAGTCACGCAAGTATCCACCCAATGGCTCTCTATGCGTGCGTAATCCAAGGTGGTACACAACATCCTGCAAGATAATGGTGCATTCACCCTAAGGCAGGTGGAAAGTGTTCTCTGAACACCAACGCTCCACGAATGGAATAATCAGGGTGGTTGTCAAACACAAAGTTTCTGAGCTGCATTGTGTCGTCAAACCCAGCCTCCCTCAAGTAAGGGAGAATGGCGTCCAGTGGTGCAAGAGTGTGGTTCACTTGTCTAGGAAGTAGTAGGGGAGGTCTCTATTAAAAAATAAAACATTTCAATAACAAATCTATTTCAGAAGTAAAAAATTTATATTCGACATTAAAATTAAAATTATAAAATTCGAATTAAATAAATAAGAAAACGTAATAAACATTTACTAAATAAATTAAATTAACTATTAAGTTAATTAAATTACTTAATTAACACTTACTAAAAATATATTCCATCACCTAACAGATACTAAATTTATAAAAGTACCCTAACTATAATTATATGCTTATTTAACTAAAACAGAAAAATAACAACACTAACCTGAAAGTCGATCACTGCAGCGATATGCCACGTCGCTTTCAAGCAATTGATGTCATCATCTCGTGTATCTGTGCACGCCATAATGTCTAAGTACCTCAATAATATCAACAAAAATATCCACAGAAGGGAGAAAGGAAGTAAAAATAGCTTGAAAGTGACAACAGTCACGCTGTAAATGACTTGCTTATATAGGCACGGACCTTGCTTATCTCAATTGCAGTGTAAATGAAATAAGCCCTGTTTCACAATATGCGTGCAACTGTGATACATACAACGGGCAAACGTATCTTATCTCGTTTGCACTATAAACAAGATAAATAAAAGAATACAATTTAGTAAATAAACCACAAATTACTTGTATCCATAAATAAAATATTTAATTTATTTATTTAAAAAAATCCAAGAGTCTAGTCGTTAGACAATATTAATGTAATTTTTCCTTTCATTTCTACCAATGAATCACTTTTTTTATTTTCTCAGTCCCATATAACTTTGACTTAGTCAAGAGGTAGTTTTCTGGGATAAGTACTGTTTTAGTCTTTAACGTTTAGAGTCAAAATCAAAATCGTCCTTAATCTTATTTTGAATTTAAAATCGTCTCAAACGTTTTATTTAGTATTAAAATTTTCCGTCGGACAATTATGTCCTCAGATCATCATCTCCAACACAACCTCTTCTTCTCACTCACATCTTCAAAAAAGAGAGAAGCAGAGATTCAAAGAATGAAAGAAGTAGAGACTCAGAGAAAAGGAACTTTAGTCCTCGCCGCGCTTCACCGTCGTCCTCCACAACCCCCTCCTTCCCTCCTCCACTCCCCTCAGGACCTTCCGCCACCACCGTGACGGTGTCACCGCCCTCGCTCTTAGCCTCAATTCTACTTGCCTCGCTTCCATTCATCGATCATTCCATCAAGCTTTACAAATTTTTTGGTATTTTTTGTCAATCTTCACTTCTTGAAGTTGGATTTAATGCCATAATTTATATTATTGAAAAGTTCAAGTGATAAATTGATGTTTTTTTTAGCTTTTTATCTTTATATGTAAAGTTTTCTCAATTTCTGAGTATGTTGTTTACTTTTTTTAATTTATTGGAAAAATTTTATCGCAATTTTTAGGTACCAATTTGATTTGATTGAAATTGACTTATTGATTCATTTTGACCGTTCTTATTAATTAGATGTATAGATTTTTGGGTCTTGTAATTATAGATGAATTTGAGAAATTCTTATTATTTTAATTAGATATGAATTTTGTTAATAAAAAAAGAAGAATTTTAGGTTTGAATTTTGTTAATGGAAGAAGAAGAATAATGGTTCTGAATTTTGTTAATGGAAGAAGTTGTTAATGGAAGAAGAAGAAGAGTGAAACTTTGGAAATAAGGGGGTATTTTCGTTATTTAAAAAATATTTTATTTAAAAGGACGATTTTAATACCAAATAAAATGTTGGGGACGATTTTAAATCCAAAATAAGATAAGAGACGATTTTAATTTTAGCCTTAAACATTATAGAGTAAAACAATATTTATTCCTAGTTTTCTTTAATGAAGCTAAATTTATGAATTTTTTTATTAAATTTTTTAGAATAAAAAAGTTAGTAAAATATAAAAATAAAAATCGAATCACTCTTAAATCAAATTAATGAGGTTTATAAATAATAGTGTTGGGAAAATCTCAACAAAAGGTTCAAACAAGAACCTGTCTAAGAGCAGAAGCACCAAAAAATAATTTTCCCACAACCTGTGCGATTAAATAGGCAATACCAAAGATACTCCAAGCAGCAAATATAATGGCAGAAATTAAATAACCAGACACCAGAATTTTAACGTGGGAAAACTCCCCCAAAAGAGGGACAAAAAACCCACGGGACCTAGTCCAGAAAAATCTTCCACTATCAGAATAATGGGTACACAAACAGTCTTTCTAGTGACACTAGGGCATCTCAACAATCAACAAAATACATCACCAAAACTGGTGGAATCAACATAAACCCTCCACAAAGTGGGTATCTCAAATCAGGCAAAAGAGAAGACAATACAACTAACAAGTTATATCCTAATGTTCATCTCTACACCAGGAATAACATACTAAAATTTCATAAGGAATGGAGCAAGTTTACCAAGTCAATGTGATCAAGGTTGGCATGCCCTTTTTCCCAAATTTTCTCTTTTCCTACGCCGCTGCTACGTCTTGCTTTCTTTCAAATTGAAAGAAGCCTTCTGTCTCTCTCTTCCTCGTGGCTATTAGCCACTTTCTTTTTATTTTTATTTGTTTCCCCTTTTTTTTTCTTTTAAAAACTGTGGGCCCCACTTGGTTGGGGACCCACCAACAAATCTCCCCCTCACCAACTCAAGTGGGGATAGGCTGCTCCACCAAGCCCGCCTTCTCTTTGCAGGAATCAAACTTCATTGCAGA
>NC_029787.2:22470393-22534246 GCF_000816755.2 Arachis ipaensis
ATGAGCAATATCCAGCCTGGTGCAAACCATAGCATACATCAAACTGCCAACTGCAGATGCATATGGAATCTTCTTCATTTCCGCTTTCTCTTTCTCACTTGTAGGACATTGCTGCGAACTCAGCTTGAAATGACTAGCAAGTGGAGTACTAACAGGTTTGGAATTACTCATGCTAAACCTCTCTAAAACCTTCTCAATGTACTTCTAGTGCGACAACCACAGTTTCCCATTCTTCCTGTCACGAGTGATACTCATGCCAAGGATTTTCTTTGCAGGACCCAAATCCTTCATAGCAAAGGATCTGTTCAAGTCTTTCTTAAGACTTTCAATATTCTTAGTGTCATGACCAACAATCAACATGTCATCAACATAAAGCAAGAGAATTATAAAATCACCATCAGATAATTTCTTAACATAGACACAATGATCAGAAGAAGTCTTACTATATTCAGTGTTCGTCACATACTCATGAGGAGAGTATTTCTGAGAAGGATGACGCTCTCTAGTAGATCTTCTCAATTCAGGCTCAACTGGTGGTTCAGGTGGAACTTCAACATCTGGCACCTCAGGTTGAGGTGCAGGTTCATCATGCAAATCATCACCATCATTATCAACTTGTACATCTCTCCCATCAACAGAAGGTCTAGTGGAAGGACCAGGTTCATCATCAACAGAGCGTCTAACAGTTACTGTTGGCTTATCTGTCTTTTCAAGATCTTCAATAGTTTGGTCTTCAAGAAAAATCACATCTCGGCTTCTAATTATCCTCTTGCTCACCAGATCCCATAATCTGTAACCAAAGTCTTCGTGACCATAACCCATGAAGATACACTGCTTTGACTTTCCATCAAGTTTAGACCTTTCATCTCTTGGAATGTGGACAAAAGCCCTGCAGCCAAACACTCGTAAGTGACTATAGGAGACATCTTTTCCTCTCCAAACTTTCTCTGGAACATCACCATTAAGTGGAACTGAAGGAGAAAGGTTGATCAGATCTACTGCAGTCCTCATCGCTTCACCCCAAAAGGATTTAGGCAACTTTGCATGAGAGAGCATACACCTGACTCTGTCATTGATAGTGCGATTCATTCTCTCAGCAACTCCATTATGTTGAGGAGTCTTAGGAACCGTCTTCTCAAGCTTGATCCCATGTCCTTTACAATACTCTTCAAACGGACCCCTGTATTCACCACCATTATCTGCTCGAACACATTTTAATTTCCTTCCTGTTTCTCTTTCAACACTTGCATGAAAGTGTTTGAAGATTCTGAGCACCTGGTCTTTAGATTTCAAAACAAAAGCCCACACTTTTCGAGAATAATCATCGATAAAAGTAACAAAATATGATGCACCACCTAGTGTCTTAGCATCCATAGTGCAAACATCAGTGTGAACTAAATCTAGAACATGTGATCTCCTATGAGGTCCAGAATTATGAAATGATACTCTAGCATGCTTTCCAACAAAACAATGAGTGCAAGTATTTAAAGTTGTACCTTTCACTGGAAGTGAGTGCTTCTTGGCCAAGACGCTTAGTCCTTTCTCGCTCAAGTGACCAAGACGTATATGCCACAAATCAGAAGATGAATCATCAGCTACATTCACATCTTCTTTGTACAACTTTGCTTGCAATCGGTAGAAAGTAGTGAGACTATTGTCTTCTCTAGCAACAATGAGAGCTCCTTTGGTAATCTTGCATTTCCCACTACCAAAGGAAGTGCAATACCCTTCTTGATCCAATGCTTTCACTGAAATGAGATTGAACCGCATATCTGGCGCATGCCTAACATTCTTCAACTGCAACTTGCATCCCATATTAGTTTTAAGCCACATATCACCCATACCAATGATATCACACACTCCTTTATCTCCTAATTTGATCTTGCCAAAATTTCCAGCAGTATAGGAAGTGAAAAATTCACGCCTCGGAGTGACATGACATGAGGCACCAGAGTCCATAATCCAAGTGGAATCATCACAGACAAGATTCACATAATTTTCATCATATGTGATAAGAACATCTTCATAAACAATAGCAGCAGTTTCTTTATCACTATCTTTACCTTTGTCTTCGTTTCTTCCCTTTGATTGTTCTCTTTTCAAGAACCTACAATACCTCTTGATATGCCCCGGCTTGCCACAATGGTGACAAATGAACTCCTTTCTTGGCTTGTACTTTCCTCTTGACTTGCTTCGACTCTCTGACCTGTCAGAACTGTGAGGTTTTCTACTTTGACTTCTCCCCCGTGACTCTGAAACAGGTGCTTCTGACTGGGAGGAGGCATTAGTCAAACCTCGCTCTTTTCTTCTGGCTTCTTCATTCAACATGCTCTCTTTAACCATTGCTAACGTCAACTTTCCTTTTGGAGTTGAGTTAGTCAGTGTCACAACCAGAACTTCCCAACTATCAGGCAAAGAGCTCAACAATAATAAGGCTTGCAACTCATCATTCAAAGTGATTTCATTACTTGTCAGTTGGTTCACCGTCTCCTGAAAAATGCTCAAGTGCTCCGGCATTGATTTACCTTCAACATACTTCATATTGACAAGCTTCCTAATCAATAATGCTTTGTTTTGCACATTCTTTCTCTCATATAACTCCTTCAATTTCTTCCACATCTTCTCAGCATTCGTTTCGGTGTCAACATGTGGATACACACTAAGATCAAGCCATTGCCTAATCAAAGCAACTGCCTTCCGATTCAGCTTCTTCCATTCAGCATCGGATTTGGTACCTTTGGATTTATCCCCTTCCACAGGATCATACAAGTCTTTGCTATACAGCATATCTTCCATGAGGGTCTTCCAAATTGAATAATTTTGGGAATTCAATTTGACCATATTTGGTCCATGAGTATTTTCCTCCATTTAATCAGCACAGAGATAAACAACCTGGCTCTGATACCAGTTTGTTGGGAAAATCTCAACAAAAGGTTCAAACAAGAACCTGTCTAAGAGCGGAAGCACCAAAAAATAATTTTTCCACAACCTGTGCGATTAAATAGGCAATACCAAAGATACTCCAAGCAGCAAATATAATGGCAGAAATTAAATAACCAGACACCAGAATTTTAACTTGGAAAAACCCCCCAAAAGAGGGACAAAAAACCCACGGGACCTAGTCCAGAAAAATCTTCCACTATCAGAATAATGGGTACACAAACAGTCTTCCTAGTGACACTAGGGCATCTCAACAATCAACAAAATACATCACCAAAACTGGTGGAATCAACATAAACCCTCCACAAAGTGGGTATCTCAAATCAGGCAAAAGAGAAGGCAATACAACTAACAAGTTATATCCTAATGTTCATCTCTACACCAGGAATAACATACTAAAATTTCATAAGGAATGGAGCAAGTTTACCAAGTCAATGTGATCAAGGTTGGCATGCCCTTTTTCCCAAATTTTTTCTTCTCCTACATCGCTGCTACGTCTTGCTTTCTTTCAAATTGAAAGAAGCCTTCTGTCTCTCTCTTCCTCGTGGCTATTAGCCACTTTCTTTTTATTTTTATTTGTTTCCCCTTTTTTTTTTCTTTTAAAAACCGTGGCCCCACTTGGTTGGAGACCCACCAACAAATAGAAACTATAAGTTCAACAATAGAATATCTTTTTCTTATGAATTTATATCAATTGACCGTGTACAATTATTTATAAGATTATATTGGATTCTAAGTTTAGGCTAAAAACTAATTAATTAAATGAACAGAAAAAACAAATAGGATAAGGAAAAAAAAAAGGTAGTTAAATTGAGTTGGAAAATGGATTCATGTAGTATTGCAGTGAATTTCCGTTTTTGAAACCATAAACACATCAATACATTTTCAAGCCCAAAAACGTGTGTCACTCAGAAACTGGAGAAAAAGAAAAGCCCAAAGATGAATTAAATCCCCAAATCCGAAGAAAAATAAATGAAACAAATATTAGGGTTTAACGCAACACATTTCTTCACAAACCTACCAAAAGTCCAAAACAAAAGAAGAATTCATTCATCATTCATACTCACACCATTAAGTAATCGAAGATTCTAGAAGAAGCCTGAGATTATGGCAACAGCAACAGCAGCAGTAGCGGCAAAGAGGAAGCCAGTGTTCATAAAGGTTGACCAGCTGAAACCGGGAACCAACGGTCACACGTTGACCGTTAAAGTCGTTTCTTCGAAGCCAGTCAAGACTGTAGGAACTAAGGGACCTCGATCTTCTTCTTCCATGCTCCTCTCTCGCCCTTCCCGCCGCCCCTCTCGCATCTCCGAGTGCCTCATCGGAGACGAAACCGGCACCGTCATCTTCACCGCTCGTAACGAACAAGGTGCCTTTTCTGTTGCGTTTGTTCTTAAATTTATGAACTCGACTTTCTTATTTCATTTCTCACAGAATTGGAGTAACCTAATTTTAGATTTGGTCTTTCTTATTTCGTACATTTTTTTTTGTTTCTCTCCCACAATTTTGTAGAAAATAGTTATTATGGGAGTTCGAATTTGTTTGCTTCGAATTATAATTCTTACGAATGTGTGTTTATTATTTTTAAAAAATTATTAATAAAAATATGACGAGCAATTAATTTTTCTTTTTTTGGGTGCAGTGGACGTTATGAATCCAGGGGCGACGTTAATTCTACGAAATGCAAAGATTGACATGTTCAAGGGATCCATGAGGCTAGCAGTTGATAAATGGGGGAGGATTGAGGTCACTGAACCTGCAAGCTTTCAAGTTAAAGAGGACAACAATCTTTCTTTAGTTGAATATGAACTGGTTAATGTAGTTGAGGAGTGATTATATTTTCTTCCTGTCTCGGGCTTGAATCTTTTTTCTAGTTATTAGAGGTTCTGATTTTTGTTTTGACCTAAGTGATTTGATTGCTGTGCAGTTTTCATGTGGTAAAGTCTTGGTTGTGTTAGGCTTATTATTGTGCCTATGCTTCACATGCGAAGCAAATATTTGTTTTATATTGGCCTTATTGGCTACGTATGATAATATATCCCTTGGTCTTTCCACAAATTCAGTTAGAAGTTGCCCCATGCACACAAATTACGAAAATGTTTGAATTGGTTTGCATATGCTGAATCAACTCTCAATCTCAACAATATCGGATGGAATGTGTAATAAGTGGCCAAGTGGGATCACAGTTTAACAGTTGAGTTTTGACGTATTATTTTGTTATTGGTATTATGATGAACACGTTCTCTAATTTTCCTTCATTTCATTTCTTCGTATCTTAACACTAAGTGCAATATTCACTGGAACATTTGGATTTATTCTTTATTTGGGTCATAAAATATTTATCATGTCGACTGAGTATGGGCAAATAGAAAAAAAAAACATTTGGATTTATTCTTTATTTCGGCATATGTTTCTTGCCAAAATGTACTCAACAGAACATGATTAATATTTGATCACGCTAAAATGAAACAGCGAATGCATCACAGTATTTTTCAGTATCTCTTACAAAATTGGGATGCTATGCGAACCTTCATGAGAAAGGAGTGCACGGTTCTGAAAACTGGTGGCGGACCAACTCAGTACAAAAGTTGGTCAGGAAGTCACAGATCTAGATAAGCAAAACACTTAATCAGAAGTTGGAAAAAATCACCAAGAAAGTTTTGAGCATAATGCACGTTGTAATCACATCATGACCCATCTCCTTCTGAAAGATAAAATAAATAAACATCACGAACCACCCAGAATACATAAGCATTAAGGCCAAAATTATGAACAAATTTTCATGTCAATTGAAAGTGCCCCATTAGTTTCCATACAAAAGGGAAAAAATGTCAGTATCCAACTCCAGCTAGTCAGAACAACAACGTGATACCAACATTCATTGAATATTTCAATTCATTTCAAAAATTCCCGTTATCATTCTATTGGAATTACAGAATTTCCAACTACCTACATTCACTAAACATCCCAATCTAATTCAATACAAATTTTTTAAGTAACATGGAAAACAATATAAAGCTTTATGCAAAAATATCTCAACTTATATTTGAGAAAGGAAATTAACAATAGGCCTAAAATTCCTTATTGGGACACAAGATGCCCTTCCAATGGCTCAGTCAAAACTCCTGATTTTCTCAGCAGATAGTCTCACATGACAGATTTGTAATACAAGTTCGCTTCAATCTTCCGAACACTTATCACATATCATCATTGCAATCTGGTTAAACAAAATAGATCAATACACTATAACCCCTTATATTACTGATTGACCCTAATTTATGGTGAAAACAAATCAGGAAGACAATTGAATTGCAATTTACTACAATATGATTATAATGATAGAATTTCAGCAGCAGAATCATGACAGATATGCACAATGCCTCTAAATAACACACAAGTTGTGGGCAAATACACTGAATTATAGAAAATCTCCTATGTGGGTGTCAGGAGTATTTCATCTCAACCCTTTTAATCAATAATTACTTGTTCATCCAGAAGTCTTCATAATCAGACCCCTGGAAAAACGACCTTGACATGCTTTTTCATTTTCTAACCAGTGCCAACTATTATCAAGATGCATAAACTTTAGGCTTGATTAATAATAATGAGACACTACAACGTAAACTACGGTGTATTTTGCATGATGACAAATGTCAAATACAGGAGCACAAAAATGTGCTACAGAAAATACACTTAAGGGGTTGTCTTGTAATTATTTCAAGATGACAAATTCTTTGTTTAAAGATCAAAATCTTATTATACTAAGTCCCTGTCCTCTAATGTTTAGAATTTGGGCATAAATAGAGGTACAAATAACCAACAATGTAAACTAAGAAATGGTTTGCATAATGATGTTCAACAAATCCATGAACACAACAAATGTGCTCCGAAAAATGTTAAATAATTCGTTATAGATTTCAGAAAACGTTCCTAGTAACAACATAATCTTTTATTAAAAGCTCAACATCCTATGATAGGAAGTCCATGTCATCCTATTTTCGCTTCCTGATCTTCAAGTAGTCTGCATTTGGCCTACAAACAAAAGGACTGTGTATGGGTTCACTAAAGCATAAGTGGGGTGGAAAAAGATGATTCAGGGAATACATTAATCCATTAACTTAGGTACACCATTGGTAGTTGTTACGATATAACATCACTCATTTTGCAAAACTAATAACTTGAACTTTTGGGAGAGATTATTTATGACATGGTATCAAAACCTCAAGAACAAGATGTTCTTGAGTTTGATACCTTGACACCTCCATTCTTCTAAATAAAATAAGTTGAATTTCAGCACCAGAAGGTGGATTTAAGCATTTTTCACACTTTTGGCCAAAGAGCTTTTGTGTGAGGGGGCATGTTAAGATATACAAATTTTTTAGAGATGGAGAATCGAAGGGCTAAGCATCAGATAAATAAAAAATGAACCACTTTTTTCCTTTGCACATGGCAAAATTGCATTACATACACTTTTTAAATGCCCTATATGTTAAAAGTTAAATCTCACAAGACTCAGGAATTGAAAGAAACATACCAGAAAACTAATTGGAGAAAGAACATCAAGGTATCCTAGAGATGCTTAGCTACCTAATCCAAAAAGCAAAATTGAATTGTCAGAAAATCGTAGCAAACACAAACCCAATGAGAGGGAGCACACAACACCCAAATCAAAACCATTCGTGTTCCTAAGCTCTTCTTATTTTATTTTATTTTATTTTTTTCAAACAACATAACTGTCAAAGATTTCTTACTAAATCCCTCTTAAATAATTCTCACCATCAAGTCCCAAACTAACACTGGCATCCACATTAATGATTAATTACACCAAAAGCATTGCAATCAATTGTAATTTACGAACAAGACCTATCAATAATTGATCTAATGAATGGGGAATGAATAAATAGCTTCATTCACAATGCAGAAACGACTTGTACCCATCAAGTTGGAAGACACCGAAATGAATGAATAACTAAAAAACTAACTAACTCCATTAGCCATCAAGAACAGAAATAACTGTTCATGATGTAATGGCAATCTCAACAAACATGTCCATTAAAAGGTGCACTGAAACCAAAATTGAGAACAGTTAGGAGAGGAGTTAAAAGGATTATTATACCTTCAGGAATCCAACCGCAGCTGTGGCGAGAAATTGCGAGCATTGAATTCATAAGAGCGGAGGCGGTGGCAGTGTGGAGCGGCATCATCGATTCCACACAAAAACTCAATTCAACAGGGATCCTTTCGTGCATCGCAGAAACAATGCATCAATAATTGATTCGGAAATTGAAAATGAACAAATAAATAACCAAATGAGAAGCTTCAAGGAAAAGCATTGATTTGAATTACCTGCGAGTGGATTGGGAGAGAGGTTTATTGGAGGCCATGCGGAAGAACGTTGAGCGAGAGGATTTGGCTTCCGCCGCGGCGCGGAAGGCGCAGCGGGCTGCGGAGGATGACCGGAAGATGGATCTGGCGGCGGCGGTGGCCATTTTAGGGAACGGAAACTTTTGGGGATAGAAGTAGGGTTTTTAGTAGCGAGACCAAAACCCTTTGTTGTATGGTTTTTCGTGGTTTGGAACTTTGGGCTGGATCAGAGCCCAATAGAGTTTTTCTTTGGATTTTGTATTTAAGCCTAAACTGAGATGTCAACTCTAAGGCCGTGTTTGGTGGCTGCGTTTGTTTCATTCATGTAATGTCCATGTCCATAATCATAGACACCATTGTGCATATCTACTCTAACTAATTTGGATTGGCCAAGTGAATAGCTTATTCATCTATTTAAATAAGTGTTAGTAGTTAAATTTCATTTTGTATATACAATAATTATTGTCCACCGATAAATTCTTAAATAGAGTTTCAATTTATGATGAGAGATACATGGTAAACCAAAAAATATTATGAAAAAAAGACAAATAAATTTCTAACCTTTTGTCACGCAGACATTTTGGTCACTGAAGATTGAAAAATACATTTATATCTTTGACTTTTTTAAAACCAAGACATTTGGATCCCTCCATTCAACTGAGATTATGAAACATAACAGAGATGTCTGACGTGGATGACGTTATGCTGACGTGGCCATAACGGTATTCAACGTGGATGTGGCAGAAGGGTTTAGGGACAAAAAAAGTCTATCAACCCTAAAATGACATTGTTCTTGTGTAAACCTCCTCCCAAGCTTGTCCCTCACCGGTGGCTGCGACTCCGAGAATGCATCATATGTTTGATTAGTTTTCTCTGAGAAGTTCTCAACATTTCTTCCATTCATTAGCATCTGTATGGATGAACCCTTGCTGCAACGTGTCTCCGAACTCGGGATTCAACTTGCCCACCGAACTCGTCCGAACAACAATTTCATTGTCAAATCGCTTCGAGTAAGCATCATCTTCTTTTCCTACTCTTATTCTCCAACAACTATTTTAGTGGGTCCTTTCCTATATCATACTTGAATAACTTTAAGGAATGATGAATGTTAATTACATTCAAACAGGGTTGCAATATATGCGTGCTAATTCTTCTAGATCATATTTTGCATCAATAGTGATCAACATGAAAGATCAGTTAGTGGAACTAGTGAAAATATTAATGACTTTTATAACTATAGACTTATCAAATAACTTATTTGTGGGTGAAATTTTACAAGTAATTAGATAACTAAATTTTCTTAAAGGGTTCAATCTCTTACATAATAGAATCAATGGCACTGTTCCATAAACTTTAGGTAACTTGAAAAATTTGGAATGGCTAAACCTCTCATGGAATCAGCTCAGGGCTAAAATTCCTTTGGCCTTAAAAAATTTGAATATTCATTCAGTCTTAAATATTTTGCAAAATCAATTAGAGGGAGCTATACCTATAGGTAGCCAATTCAACACATTCCAAAATTATTCATATGGAAGAAATGCAATGCTATGTGAATTTCCTTTGTCAAAATCAAGCAGTGAAATTGAGGACAATAGATATACTTCATCATCTTTGACATTTGAGTATGAAAAAAATTTTGAATTTGGCTGAAAATCTGTTGCAATGGGATATGCATGTGGAGTGATGGTAGGAGTGATCTTAAGATGTTACTTTCTCTTCACTGGGAGGCCACAATGGCTTGCAAGGTTTTTAGGTCTCTGTATACCAAATAAGAGAGTGAAAAAGAAAAACAACAAAAACAGAGTGTATGTAAATCATAGAAGAATGAATTAGCATAGTTATTTTATTTTCTTTTTTATTAACATGTCTGTAAAATAAATCTAAATGTAGACTGATATCTTTCTGTAAGCGTTGGAAAAGCCATAGAGGAAGGAAAAGCTTCAGCGAGTGTGAGAGGGAAGAGGGGTTGTAATGTCGGGTCGGATTTTTGGGTTGAGCATGGAACGGTATCGTTTTAGGGTTGGGAGACTTTTTTGTCCCTAAACCTTTCTGCCACATCCACGTGGGACACCGTTACGGCTACATCAGCATAACGGCATCCACGTTAGACATCTCTTTTACGTTTTACAATCTCAGTTGGACAGAAGGATCCAAATGTCTTGATTTTGAGAAAGTTAGAGACGTTAATATATTTTTCAATTCTCAGAAACCAAAATATTCGCGTGACAAAAGTTCAAAAAAAAATTTTTTTTTTCAAAATTTATCTACTCTTATATAAAACATAAGATTGTTTCTAAAATTGACAATATTATTTTGTGTTATGATTACATGCATTTTTTCAAAAACAAAATAATGGCCAAATGCCAATTCTATGATAAGACAAACAAAAGTGATTTTTTTTTATAGTGAACCACTTTTTCTTGAATGTATACTGCATTGCAACTTTTTTAAATTTTTTATTAATTTTCTATTATTTTCAATATATTTTTGTGTGTTGATTCGAAAACGCCAAAACAGATAGCGCATTATTTCATTCATGAGTAACTATTTAGAGAGAAGCTTTCTATTCATGAAGTGATAAATTAAAATTTTGACATAAATAATACAATCATCTCACAAATAATACAATCATCCCATAAAACAATATAAAATATCAAATATTCAATTCTATATAAAAGTCTTTATTAAAATTAATAACACAAACACAAATAAAATCATTGTAAGTTCATAAGAATTCTATTTGCTGCAACATCCACCTAAAACATATTTTTATATAAGTATATAACATATACATATATAGGGTGTGAGTTAGTCGAATAGGGTTGAGACCAAACCCGCACCCTATTCAACTTGCACGAGAATTCACTCTACATTCAACCCTACCTATTGTAATTAAATCGGGATGGCAACCCTACTCGACCGGATTGGGTACCGCGAGTAGGGTATATGCTGCCACTTTTAGTCTTACCACGGAGATGTTATAGCAAAACCGAATCGAAGTATCTCGAAAATAAGTACGACAACTTTATATAAATTAGATGTGTTAAATATAAATCAAAAGTTATTATAAAAGAAATTAATTGATAGATTATAATAAATATAAAATATACAAAACATCACTTGTACATAAATAAATAAGTATATTTTAATATAATACTTTAAATGATAAACATAATTGTTACGATGGGTAATCGGAGATTAATGGGCTGGACGGTATTGGTTGGCCCAAACGTGTGAAAGAGGAAGCCTGTAGGTGGATTGACGATCCACAGGCTCCGTCCGACCTGTTCGTGAGAGGCGAGGGGGGTGGTACCTGCAAAGACACTCCGATGCCAAAGTCAGCAAAGGGAGCAAAACAGGTCTAGAGTGTATTGGAACTTAGAGATACCTGAGGAGTGTCAGTGTATTTATAGTGGTGATCCAATAACCACCATTGAAGTAGTTCCGCCTTTCAAGGGGAATAACCGTCCCTTTATCTTAGGGAGGTTAAGATATGGCTCCTGGAAGTGGTTAGAGAGATTCTAGGGGCAGTTATTTGGCTTGTGGGTGCTCCACCGAGGTGAACTGGTGTTTGATTTTCATATTGGCTACTAGGCTTCTAAAGGTAGAGTCGGTGAACTGGGTTCCATTATCTGTAGTAATGGAGTATGGTATCCCATATCTTGTGATGATATTTTTGTAGAGGAACCTCCGACTTCTTTGTGCGGTGATGGTGGCCAATGGTTCTGCTTCTATCCATTTTGTGAAGTAATCTATTCCCACGATCAGATATTTGACTTGTCCTGGCGCCTGGGGAAAAGGACCTAACAAATCCATTCCCCATTTCGCAAAGGGCCATGGAGAGGTGATGCTGATGAGCTCCTCCGGGGGAGCCACGTGGAAATTTGCATGCATTTGGCATGGTTGAAACTTTTTCACAAATTCGGTCGCATCTTTCTGCAAGGTCGGCCAGTAGAATCCAGCTCGGATCACTTTCCTGGCTAATGATCTTGCTCCGAGATGATTTCCGCAGATCCCACTATGGACTTCCTCCAATACCTCGGTGGTTTTTGAGGTCGGTACGCACTTTAACAATGGTGTTGATATCCCCCTCCTGTAGAGAATATTTTTCACCAAGGTGTAGTGTTGTGCTTCCCTCCGGATTTTCTTAGCCTCTTTTTCCTCTTTTGGGAGGATGTCGAATTTCATGTATTCGACCAAGGGATTCATCCATCCGAGACTTAATCCGACTACCTCAATGACCTCTTGTTTGTCTTTCTCTTTTACTACAGAGGGTTCCTGGAGAGTTTCCTGGATCAGGCTTCTGTTATTCCCTCCTGGTTTGGTACTTGCTAACTTGGATAGGGTGTCTGCTCTGCTATTTAGATCCCGAGTTATGTATTTGACCTCGGTTTTTGCAAAGCGCCCAAGGTGTTCCAGAGTTTTTTTCAAGTACCTCTTCATATTTGGGTCATTTGCCTGATACTCTCCACTTATCTGGGAGGTCACCACTTGCGAGTCGCTGTATATCATCACCTTTGTGGCACCGACTTCTTCCGCCAGCTTTAATCCAGCAATCAAGGCTTCATACTCTGCCTGATTATTTGAAGCTGGGAATTCAAATTTGAGGAAAACCTCTATCTGGGTTCCTCTTTCATCCACCAATATTATGCCTGCGCCACTTCCTGTTTTGTTTGAGGATCCATCTACATAGAGTTCCCATGTAGTTGGTTTTTCCTCTTGGTCTCCCGCGTATTCTGCAATGAAGTCGGTGAGGCACTGGGCTTTAATCGCCGTCCGAGTTTCATACTTCAAGTCGAACTCGGAGAGCTCTATTACCCATTGAACCATTCTCCCTGCAACATCCGTCTTTTGGAGGATTTGCTTCATGGGTTGGTTCGTGCGGACTCTTATTGTGTGAGCTTGAAAGTAAGGCCGTAGCCTTCGTGAGGCTACTACTAAGGAGTAGGCAAAATTCTCTAGTTTGTGGTACCTTAGCTCAGGACCTTGTAGAACTTTACTGATGAAATATACTGGGTGCTGACCGGCCTCGTCTTCTCTTATCAGGGCCGATGAGACGGCCTTGTCTGCTACAGATAAGTATAGGACGAGGTCCTCTCCAGCTACCATGAACGACAAGTATTGATACCCCGAGCTGGAGTCTACTGGATAAGGGTCCTTGGGACAGGCCTTATTTAAGTCGGTATAGTCGACACACATTCTCCATTTGCCATTTTATTTTTTGACTAGCACTACATTGGCTAGCCATGTTGGGTACTTGACTTCTCTGATGAAACCGGCTTCCAGGAGCGCATGTACTTGCTCTTCTACTATCAGGGCTCGTTCTGGGCTGAGCTTGCGTCTTCTTTGTTGTACAGGTCGGGACCCCGGGTAGACCGAAAGCTTGTGGGACATGAGCTCGGGGTCTATCCCAGGCATGTCGGATGCCTTCCAGGCGAAGAGATCGGAGTTATCTCTTAGGAGCTTAGTCAACCCTTGTTTTAGGGTTTCTCCTAGGTTGGCTCCTATGTGAGTATTTTTCCCTTCCTCTTCACCTACCCGTATCTCCTCGGTTTTTCCTCCCGGCTGTGGTCGCAGCTCTTCTCTGGCCCTTGCGCCTCCGAGCTCTATTGTGTGGACTTCTCGGCCCTTTCTTCTCAGGTTTAGGCTTTTATTGTAGCATTTCCTTGCCAATTTCTGGTCTCCCCTTACCGTTGCTATCCCCGCTGAGATCGGGAATTTCATACAAAGGTGGGGAGTGGATACCACCGCTCCGAGTCGATTAATGGTAGCTCTGCCGATTAAAGCATTATATGCTGACCCTACATCGATGACTATGAAGTCTATACTCAGAGTTTTTGATTTTTCCCCTTTTCCAAAAGTGGTGTGGAGGAGCAAAAATCCCAGTGGCTTTATTGGCGTGTCACCTAATCCGTACAAGGTGTCGAGGTAGGCTCTTAACTCTTTTTCATCCAACCCTAGTTTGTCGAAAGCGGGTTTGAAAAGAATGTCCGCTGAGCTTCCTTGGTCTACTAGGGTTCTATGGAGATGGGCATTTGCTAGGATCATAGTTATTACCACTGGATCGTCGTGTCCAGAGATTATTCCTTGCCCATCTTCTTTTGTGAATGAGATGGTAGGGAGGTCGGATGACTCTCCTTCGACCTGGTAGACTCTCTTGAGATGCCTTTTGCGAGAGGATTTGGTGAGTCCCCCTCCCGCGAACCCCCCTGAGATCATATGGATATGTCTCTCCGGAGTCTGCGGTGGTGGGTCTCTTCTATCCATATCATCTCGCTTTCTCTTCCCATGACTGTCTGACCTTTCTATGAGATATCTGTCAAGCCGACCTTCTCTAGCCAACTTTTCTATCACATTTTTAAGGTCGTAGCAGTCGTTTGTGGAGTGACCATATATTTTATGGTACTCACAGTAGTCGCTGCGGCTCCCCCTTTTTTATTTTTAATGGGTCTGGGGGGTGGTAACCTTTCAGTATTACAAATTTCTCTGTATACATCCACTATAGAGACCTTTAGAGGAGTATAAGAGTGATATTTCCTTGGTCTATCGAGACCGAGTTCTTCCTTCTTCTTGGTTTCCCTCTCTCTCTCTTTTGTTGAGGGAGGGTGCCCAGGTCGCCAACTTAGGTCTCTCAGCTTAGCATTTTCCTCCATGTTGATGTATTTTTCGGCTCTTTCCTGTACATCACTTAGGGAGGTGGGGTGTCTTTTAGATATGGACTGTGAAAAGGGACCTTCTCTAAGCCGATTGACTAACCCCATTATGACTGCCTCAATGGGCAGGTCTTGGATTTCTAGACATGCCTTATTGAACCTTTCCATGTAGGCTCGTAAGGATTCTCCGACCTCCTGCTTTATTCCTAGGAGGCTTGGCGCATGTTTTACTTTGTCCTTTTGGATGGAGAACCTCATCAAGAATTTCCTTGAGAGGTCTTCAAAACTGGTTACTGACCTCGGGGGGAGGCTGTCGAACCACTTCATCGCTGCTTTCGACAAGGTTGTCGGGAAAGCTTTGCATCACGTAGCATCAGAAGCATCAGCCAGATACATCCGACTTTTAAAGTTGCTTAGGTGATGCTTTGGATCTGTGGTTCCATCATAGAGGTCCATATCGGGGCTTTTAAAGTTTCTTGGAACCTTTGCCCTCATTATGTCCTCACTAAAAGGGTCTTCCCCTCCCAGGGGCGATTCTTCTCTGTCGTCACGGGAGTTCCGGCCTTTGAGGGAGGATTCTAACTTTAAGAGTTTTTTCTCTAACTCTTTTCGTCGATCCATCTCCTCTCTTAGGTGATTTTCTATCTCCCTTTGTCGCTCCCGTTCCTGTTCTAGTTGTTCCAAGCGACTTTGGTGGACATGAACTAATCCCATAAGTTCAGTTGCGTGGGACTGTCCGTCCTTCTCCGATTCACGGCCTTTAGAGGAATTCACCTTCGGGGTTTTGACTCCGGAGGTACCCTCTCTGTGTTGATCGTTGGTTTCCTGGCGGAGGGTTAAGTCCGCGTCGTTATTTCCGGTATCCAGATTCTCTTGTTCGAAATCTGTTTCTACATGACCCTCCTCAGGGGATCTGTCCGCCATCACTGGTTGATCTCTCGGGTCCCTGGCAACGGCGCCAATGTTACGATGGGTAACCGGAGATTAATGGGCTGGACGGTATTGGTTGGCCCAAACGTGTGAAAGAGGAAGCCTGTAGGTGGATTGACGATCCACGGGCTCCGTCCGACCTGTTCGTGAGAGGCGAGGGGGGTGGTACCTGCAAAGACACTCCGATGCCAAAGTCAGCAAAGGGAGCAAAACAGGTCTAGAGTGTATTGGAACTTAGAGATACCTGAGGAGTGTCAGTGTATTTATAGTGGTGATCCAATAACCACCGTTGAAGTAGTTCCGCCTTTCAAGAGGAATAACCGTCCCTTTATCTTAGGGAGGTTAAGATATGGCTCCTGGAAGTGGTTAGAGAGATTCTAGGGGCAGTTATCCTCTTGAGGGAGGGTTTATCTGCCGGCTAATCCTCGTACCGACTTCTTTAGGACAATATTTTTTTATTTATATGTTTTATGTTTATTATTTAAAAATAAAAGATTATATTTATTATTTAAAATATTGTATATTAAAAGATACTTATTTATTTATGTATTAATAACATCTAGTGTATTCTATATTTATTACAGTCTATCAATGTTTTTCTTTTATAGAAGTTTTTAATTTACATTTAATGAAATTCAATGGCTTATAAAAATATGGTATATCCAATATATATAGAGTTGTTGTGATTATTTTAAACATATTCGCAAAAAGTGTCTTCACTTTTAAATAAAGGGTAAAGTGTTGGAATTTTCAATGCATTCCTTAACCCAAAGATTATCCATGTTAAATCATTAAGAAAGAAAATACTTGAATGCGGAAACGTACCTAAATTCATAAACATGAATTATGATTGGAAGAGTCTGGATCTTGTGATTCTTTCGATCTTTCTCAACCAAAGCCTTCTGTATTCCTAGGCGGCTGAATTAAAACTTCTCTGATGAGAAAAGAGTTGTTGAGGTGGCTTTGGTATGTTGGGGATCGAAACCTTGAAGGCATTATTTATATTTGAGCATGGCACCCATTAAACCCTAAAACCCAAATAAAATAGTATCTAAAGTTCAAAAGATAATATATCTAAAATCTAAAAGATAATTATCTAAAGAACAAAAGACAATATCTGATTTTATTCTCATTTAATTCCAAATCAAAAGTAATTATGACTTATTCAATTTAGCATTTATAACAATAAATGAGATCACCATTATATATGATATTTAATTTGAAATAGCATAATTTGTGATTATAATTAATATATGTATTGCCCACAAACAAATTAGAAAATTAAAATAATTTCCTAACAATCTCCCGCTTGGGCTATACATATATTCTTTCTTGACATAATCACATCTTATAAACTTTATGCGCGCATTTGAATGCTATTTTCCTTATTACTTTAACAATCTGGTCCGTCTCATATATTAGATATAGAACCACGACAATCACCATCCTAACATACTTAACGACATAAATCAAATTTGGATGAGTAATATGGAAATTACATGCCAAGTGATTTCATGCATGTCTATTTACAGCTAGTCCAACTTTAAAACTTTATTAAGATCAAACACAAAACAAATATTGCAAAATAAATATTTCACATAACATGAAATAAATCATCAACTTAATTCTTCAGTAAAATAATTCAATATCTGTCATAGAACACATAGCATAAAATAAACTCTTACTAAACCAAGACATCACAAATATTGACATCCATCCGAGTAGTGTGCTCATGAAAGACTTTAGGGGTCAATCCCTTGGTAATGGGTCTGCTAGCATATACTCTGTTCCTATATGTCCTATGAAAATCTGTTTTTCTTAAACTTTCTCCTTGACAACTAAGAATTTGATGTCTATATGCTTCGATTTTGTCAAGCTCTTATTGTTGTTGGAGTATAGTATTGTTAACTTATTGTCACAAAATACCTTTAATGGCCTTTCAATGTCATCTACTATATGAAGCTCAGTGACAAAGTTTCGCAACCATATGCCATAAAATCGGAATCAGAGTACCTAATGATCTCCAAATTTTTTGATCTCCGATAAATAAGCATGTAATCATTTGTTCTCTTTAGATAACGCATTACGCGTTTAATAGCTATTCAATGATCTATGCCCGGATTGCTCAAGTATCTACCCAACACTCCCACTATAAATGATATATTGGAATGTGTGCAGACTTGAGCATACATTAAATTTTCTAGTGCTGATGCATAAAGGTTATCATGCATTGCTGTCTTCTCAAGACCATTTTGGGGCATTGCTTGAGACTGAACTTGCCTCCTTTAACTATGGATGTGTCCATTGGTCTACAACTTTTCATGACATATCTACTTAAAATCTTTTTGATATAGTTCTTTTGTGATAATCCAATAATACCTTGAGAGCGATCTCTTAGTATCTCGATTCCTAATACAAAAGAGGCATCACCAAGATCTTTCATTTCGAATTTGTTTGATAGAAATTCTTAGTTTCATGTGACAAGTCTATATTGTTACTAGCAAGTAGAATGTCATTAACATTTGCGGTATACACATTTATCTATAATATTTACCTCAAAACTATATGAGATAATGACTTGATTAAACTTGTGATACCATTGACGGGGAAGCTTGTTTGAGACCATAGATGAATTTTTTCCTTTCTCTGTTGGATCTCCTTCATGACACTTATTGAGGTTGTTGAGTTTGCTGTATGGGTTGGGATTGAGGAGGATTCTCGTCATTTTCCTTTATTGTAGTAGTATCTTGAGCAACAACAATATTCTCATTATTCTCTTGTACTGTAACTGGATCTACAGTAGGATTTTTATTGTGCTCTTGTATTATAATTGTATCTTAAACAATAATAGGCACAAGGACCTGATCATTATCAATTACAGAATTCTCATCAAAAACAAAATTCCTAATATTTCCTTCCCCCTCCCCCAAACTCAACATCCTCAAGAAATCTCGCATTTTTCATTTCAAAAATAGACCTTGATGCAGGTTTGTAAAACTTGTACCCCCGTGAACGCTCAGCGTAACCAACAAAGTAGCAACTAATTGTCCTTGAGTCCGATTTTCTTTCATGGGCCTATAAAGTCGTGCCTCAGCTAGACATCCCCAAATATGTAAATGCTTTATACTGGGCCTTTTTTCAGTCCAAATTTCATAAGGAATTTTGTTAACTGCTTTGCTTGGAACCCTATTAAGGATGTACATTGCGGTCTTTAAGGCTTCTCCCAAGAGTGATTCAGGCAAGGAAGAATGACTAATCATACTTCTCACCATGTCCTTAAGAGTTCGGTTCCTTCGCTCTGCAACATCATTCATGCTAGGTTTGCCCGGCATGGTGTATTGCGGAACAATACCATACTCCTCTAGGAAAATAGCAAAAGGCCCGGGACATCACTCATCTGAACCGTCATATCTTCCGTAGTATTTACCACCATAATCAGATTTGACAGCTTTAATTTTCTTTTTAAGTTGAAGTTCAACTTCAGCTTTGAAAGACTTGAAAACATCCAAGACTTGAGACTTTTCATGAATTAAATATAGATACCCGTAACGAGAGTAATAATCTATGAACGTAATAAAATACCGTTGTCCATTCCTTGAGACAGTAGGGAATGGGCCACATATATCGGTATGTATTAGTTCGAAGACATCTTTAACTCTCTCAGCACCTAATTTCCTTTCATTTGTCCTTTTTCCCTTTATGCACTCAATGCAGACTTCAAAGTCCGCCAAATTTAGGGGTCCAAGAATTCCATCCAACACGAGCCTTTGAATTCTCTGTTTAGAGATGTGACCTAGGCGTTTGTGCCATAATGGTGCCGAATTCTCATTTAGTTTTTGTTTTGTATCTGTTTGCAGTATTTCATTATTATAGGAATTCAAATCAAACCTATATAGATTATCCACCAAACAATCAGAGTAAATATTATTCGAATTATAACAGTGACTGACTTTATTGTTTCCGAATGAACAAAAATAAACTAATTTGTACAAACAAAAAATAGAAACTAAATTCCATCTAAATGACGGTGCATAAAATGTCTCTAATAAATCCAAGTAAAATGCACTCGTGGAACATAATCTAAAGGTTCCTATAGCTTCGACTACAACTATATTACCGTCTGCCACATAGATGTATCTTTCAACATCACTTGGCGGTCGGCTCCACAGGCAACCCTGTATAGTAACACTTACATGAGTAATAACAGCAGAATCTACCCACCAAGTATCAACAGGTGCATAACTTAAACTAGCTCAGAACAAATGAAAGTAAGAATTATACCCTTCTTTACACGCCAAGTGGCATATTTGGTACAATCCTTCTTCATGTGTCCCATCTTCTTACAAAAGAAACAGGTTGAAATTTGATCCTGTTTCTCACCCTTTTTCTGTTGAGAAGGCACATCTGCAGTAGTATCATGCTTTCTTTTATACTGAGAAGATGAAGCCATGTGATCACTTTTAGTATTATCTTGTTGTAGCCTCTCTTCTTCTTGCACACAGTGAGATATAAGCTCATTTAAGGACCAAATGTCTTTCAGAGTATTATAACTCACTTTGAATTGCCCAAAGTGTGCAAGAAGGGAGATCAAAATGAAATGCATGAGTAAATCTTCGGACAACTCTAACTTTAGTGCTTTCAATTTTTGAAGCAAGATGAGACATTTTCATAATGTACTCCCTTATGTTCCCTTCATCTTTATACCTCAAGGAGACAAGTTTGCTCAAAAGGATACTTGCCTCCGCCTTTTCATTCTTAGTAAAGAATTTTTCATTATCTTTCAAGAACTGTTCCGCATCTTTATTCTCAGTAATTGAGCCTCGAAACGCCTAAAAATTGAGCATTTCATGATCATAATGCTCATTCGATTGGATCTCTCCCACTTCTCTATTTTAACCTCATTGAGATTTTTTAGAGTGAAAGTGGATTTCTCCTCTCGAAGAGCTATATCCAGTTTCATACAACCGAGGACAATCTCCACGGTATCCTTCCAAACCTAAGTTTGAACTATTCAGCATAGGAATACTGTTATTGTGTAGAAACATTGGCAGCTGAAGCCATAGTTTCTTTATTAGAATAAAAAAGGAACATGCAGTAAATATTAATTAAATAATGGGAAAAAATCCATATTGAGATATCTGGAACAACATTAATTTTCAATCTTTGGATAGAAAAATTAACTATAAGTGATACTCTCATTGCAGTAATCAAATATTGTTAAAATTCTTATCACACATTAAGCTTTTCTTTGGACCGACTTAATGCGCACATAGAAACTTAAACTTCGCAACCTATTTATTACTGCATATATTTTCTATTAATTTGCTAAACAATAATCTTCTTTTGGACCGATTATTGACCCATAATTAATAGAAAATAAACAAAAGTGTGCAATATTTATTATTTGGCCAAACAATAAACTTCCTTTGGGCCGATTATTGTCGGCATAAATAATAAGCATTACTTTATTCTTAATTAGTTACCCAAACATATATTTACCATCAATATGTGTATGTAATTTGGCCAAATATAGACCTTTCTTTGGGCTGACCAATATTCGCATGAATTACATATCACTATATTCCTAATATTTTAAATAAATTAATTTTCACAAAAGAGGCTACTTTGATAGTATAATATTCAATCAATTTATTCCAAAATCAAATTTTTATAAAATAGGTGGGTATAATAATCTAAATTATTACTAGTTTCTTTATGTAACAATTAAAAAATATATTTAAATCGTAAAAGGAATTAAATTTTAATGGTGTCTTTTCAAACCTTAAAGAAAAACATGATTATAACTGTGAAACAAATTCATGTGCCAAAAAATTCTTGATCTATTAAGATTAAAATCAATCATTATAATATTAGTGGGTATAATAATCTTTATATCCAAAAAAAAATAATCCATTAATTTTATATCAAATTAATGACACACAAAATAAAAAAAATCGAGACAATTATAATAATTCTTTTCAATCTACGCAAAATATAATAATAATAATAATAATAATAATAATTTTGCCAAAAGAATGAATCCATATAGAATGGTATATAAAAAAAAGATAAAAAAAACCTTCTTTTTCTTTAAAAAACACTGAATTTATATTCACAGATTAAATCATAGTGCATACAAAATTTTTTATAGTAAGTATGCTCTTCATGTACTGTTTGTGTATTCTTTATGCACTCTTTATGTACTCTTTCAGTTTTATTAACATGTGCTGCACAATTCAGAAGCAGCACATATTTAAATCTAATTTCAAAAACTTAAATGAAGATTCAAATTCAAATTAAAAAAATTATAATTTCTTAATGATTTAATGATAGATGGCTCTGATACTACTTGTTGAAATTTTCACAAAATTCCTTAACTCATGTTAAATCATTAAGAAAGAAAATACTTAAATGCGGAAGCGTACTTGAATTCATAAACATGAATCATGATTGGAAGAGTCTAGATCTTGTGGTTCTTTCGATCTTCCTCAACCAAAGTCTTCTATATTCCTAGGCGGCTGAATTACAACTTCTCTGATGGAAAAAGAGTTGCTGAGGTAGCTTTGGTATGCTGGAGACCGAAACCTTAAAGGCACTATTTATATTTGAGCATGACACCCATTAAACCCTAAAAACCAAATAAAATAGTATCTAAAGTCTAAAAGATAATATATCTAAAATCTAAAAGATAATTATTTAAAGAACAAAAGACAATATCTGATTTTATTCTCATTTAATTCCAAATCAAAAGTAATTATGACTTATTCAATTCAGCATTTATAACAATGAATGAGATCACCATTATATATGAAAGAAGAAGAGAATCTTGAAGAATTTATAAAGTAACTTTTATTGAATGAGAAATAATGTGTACAGAAAGAAAATAAACCATGTTTTTAATCCTAACAAAACTGATCCCCCTTTTCACACCCACACTTATTAACTATTCTTGAGGGATATTAACTTGATGGGCTGCCCCTGGTTTATTGGGCTACAGTTGACTTATACTTTGGGCTCAATACCCCCCTCCTCAAGCTTAAGTTGCTCCTTGGAACAACTCTGAGCTTGTCTTTGAGCCTCTCATAACTGGTTGCTGACAAAGGTTTTGTTAAAATATCAGCAACTTATTCAATTCCAGAAATATGTACAACTTGTAATGATTTATTGTTGATCTTTTCTCGAACAACTTGGATATCTAACTGAAAGTGCTTCATTTTGTCATGTAAGACTGGATTTGCAGTGAGCAAAATAGTACTTAAATTGTCACAAAATATAGACGGAGCAGTAGTCAATGCAATCTTCAACCCGGACAGCAAATTCTTCACCCATGTAATATCTGCTTCACAGGCTGCCAGGCTTTGAAATTTTGCCTCAGTTGATGACCTACTTATAGTTGTTTGTTTTCTGCAAGACCAAGTAACCAAATTAGCTCCGAAGAATACACAATAACCCAAAACAGACCTCCGATCCTCTAGATCTGCTACCCAGTCAGAATCAGAAAAACCATACAACTTATAGTCATTGCATTTATGTAAAAGCAAACCATGTTCTTGTGTTCCTTGAAGATATCGTAAAATCCTCTTCACAGCCTTCCAGTGAGCAAGTAAAGGGTTGTGCATGAATTGAGAAACCTTCCTCACAGCAAAACTCAGGTCAGGCCTAGTGATAGTAACATATTGCAATGTACCTACCACAGTCTGAAGAGCTTCGGATCCTCAAATTGTTCTGAACCTGTAGACAGTAACTGCAAAGAGGAGATCATAGGAGTAGGCATAGCACTTGCCGTACTCATTCCTAATTTAGACAATAAGTTTTTAATGTATTTAGTTTAAGATAAATGAAGCTGTCCAGTTTCAGTTTTATGAACCTCAATACCAAGAAAGTAGGATAACTCTCCCAAGTCTTTTAGAGTAAAAATCTTGTTTAACTTTTGTATCATAACATCAATTTTATTCGAATCATTACCAGTAATGATAATGTCATCAACATAACATAGAATGTAAATGACATAATGAGAGCCATGTTTGATGAATAAAGATGTATCAGACTTAGTACTAACAAAGCCAAAACTATTTAGAGTATTACTAAGTTTTAAAAACCATTCTCTCGGAGCCTGCTTCAGGCCATAAAGGGCTTTATTTAATTTACACACTAAACTGTCAGAATCATGGGAGAAACCAGTAGGTTGATGCATATATATAGTTTCATGTAAATCACCATTAAGAAAAGCATTATTAAAATCCAATTGTCTTATAAACCAGTCTTTAGATAAAGTTATACTTAACACAATTCGAATGGTGGCAGGTCTGATAACAGGACTAAACACCTGTTCAAAGTCAAAGCCTTCAGATTGGTGGAAGCCTTGAGCCACCAATCTGGCTTTGTACTTTTGTATGGTGCCATTAGGAAGCCTTTTTATAGTAAAAACCCATTTAGATCCAATAATTTTAGCATTTTGAGGTTTTGACACAAGTGTCCAAGTATGATTTCTGATTAAGGCATCATACTCCTCTTGCATAGCATTTTTCCAATGAGGAATAGCTAGGTATTTTAGGAGGTGTTTCACGTAAAATGATTAAATCAACATTACTAATTAAGACTTTGGGTTTAGAATTTCCAGTTTTAGACCTAGTGAGCATTGGATGTTGATTTAGAGGTTTAGGAGATATAAGAACATCTGCAGATGTAGGAATGGGTGCAGAATTATTATTATTATTATAGGTGGAGGGCAAGTTTGTATCCCAAAGACGGAATAGGATGCTGTGTTTCAATAGGAAAGTGTATGAAATTAGAATTACTAGGAGTACTTGGATTATGACTACTAATATCGCTAGGATTACGATTTGTATATTAAATATTCGAAATAGAAGAACTATGAGATGAAGAGCCTAAAACAGAACCTATACTAGGAATAAAATGGTTAAAAGAACTAGATTTATCAGAATCTCTAGAGGAGTCATTCTTATTAGTTTTAACAAATAATTCCTTGTAAGGAAAGGAAGTTTCATCAAATTGAACATGTCTTGTGGTATAAAGTTTACCACAAGGTGAAAGGCATTTGTAGCCTTTTGAGTTTGGGGCATAACCAAGAAAGACACATTTATGAGATCTAAAATCCAACTTTGTCTTATTGTAAGGCCGTAAAAGAGGAAAACAACTACTACCAAAAACTCTTAGAGAAGTATAATCAGGGACAGTGTTAAACAATGTCTCATAAGGAGATTTGTGGTCCAAAATTGGAGTTGGGATGCGAATAATTAAGTAAGTCGCTGTTAAAACAGCTTCATCCCAGAAAATAAATGGCAAAGAGGCTGTAGATAGCATGGCAAGACTCATTTCAATGAGGTGCCTATATTTTCTCTCAGCTTTGCCATTTTGTTCTGGAGTGTAAGGATAACTAAACCTTTGAACAATACTTTCATTGGCCATGAATTGACTGAACTGATGAGAAGTGTATTCCCCACCATTATCAGACTGAAAAGCTTTTATTTTGTGGTTTGTAAGATTCTCCATTTGCTGTTTAAACTGTTTGAAAGCTAACAGAACTTAAGATTTAGAGACAAATAAAAAAAAGTATATCGAGAATATGCATCAATAAAGGTAACATAATAATGAAATCCTAAGTGTGATACAATGGGTGTTGGACCCCAAACATCATAGTAAACAAGTTGGAGAGGTGCAGTGTAGACAGTAAGTGAGGAATTAAAAGGCAATTTATGCATTTTAGCATGCATACAGTTTTCACACACATCAGGAAACAAAGTATCTTTATTCTTATCCATGTCAATATTACAACTTGATAGAATTATGAGTACATTTTTCTTGGCTGTGTGGCCAAGTCTTTTATGCCACAAGTTCAAAGAAACTTTGGAAGAAATAAAAGCACAAGGTTGTAAAGAATCTAAAGAAAAATAAGGAACAGTAACATTGAAAAATCTGTAAATGCCACCCTGTCTATGTCCTTGAAGAAGCACTTTGTCAGTTTGCTGGCATTTAACAAAACACACGTGAGCATAAAATTGAAAATAAACATCATTATATTCAGTAAATTTAGAGACACTGATAAGATTTTTGGTGATTTCTGGAGAATAAATTAATTATTGTAATCTGAAATATCTAATAGAATCATAAGCATATAATAAAGAAGTACCAATTTTAGATATAGGCAAACCTGAGCCATTCTCAATCTGAACTTGGTCAGGGTCTGAGTAATCTGAGGATGTGATAAACGAAGATGAATCAGGAGTAATGTGGTGGGAAGCACCAGTATCTGGTACCAGGAGGAGTCAGCAATAAATCCTGGAGTAGCTATGTAGGCAGTAGGATGATGAAAAGATGGAGGGGGTGATGGTGGTGTAGCTGTAGTGGTACTGGCTTGTGACAGATTAGAAGAGTTTGGTGAATTGGTAAAGGAGGTGGAAGAGGGAGTCTGAGAATTTTGTGATGCATGAAGTATATGTTGGTTGAATTTGTTGAAACAATGCCAAGCAATGTGGCCAAATCTACCACATACCTGGCATTGTGGCCTATTCTGATTGAAAAAGGATCTGCCTCCTCGTGAAAACCTACCACCTCTACCTCTTTTTCCTCCAAAACCATGACCTGAATTGGAATTGGAAGGAAATAAACTCTGAGAGATATTAGCTTGAATCATAGAGGTTGTGGATTTTCAAAATTTATCAAGCATAACATCAAAGGTCAAAATTTGAGTTTCAACCTCACAAAGGCTGAAAATTTCTCGTTTGGAATTGACAATATGCAGTAAAACTTGATATTCTTCATTCAATCCCTCAAGCAATGCATCAACATGTTCTTCAACAGTTAAAGGAGAGCCTAAAGCTGCCAAAGAATCTACAATCTCCTTAATTTTCGAAATATATTCAGAAGCTATTGAACCTTGCTTCTTGACAATCTTTATTTATGCTTTGAGCTGTTTGACACGATATTTGGTAGATTCCTCAAAATATTGTTCAATTCTACCCAAATTTCATGACTGAAAGAGCAACCAACCATTTTAGTTTTGAATACAGGATCAATAGATGTCAGAAGCCAAGACGGGAGATTATAATCATCTTGAAGCCACTGGGTATACGCTGATGACTCGATTCCATTTTGTTGATCTTCAATCGTAGTGAATCTAGGAGGAACATGATCTTTATAGAGATGATTTTCCAAAAGCTGACCTCGAACTACCGCCAATGCTTGTTGTTGCCAAGTTTTGTGATTTCTTTCTCCTAATTTATCACTAATCTGAGTAAAGGATCGGGAGTTGAACAACTGAGGTGGGAAAGAAAAGGATTGAGATTAGCAAGAAGATTATTGCTGTTGTTGTTGGCAGAATTTCCAGGGTTTGAATTATTGTTATTGTTGTTGGTCACAGGAGGTGAATTGTTAGATGAATATGGAGATGCATCCATGGTTGAGAAAAACCTGAAGCTCGTGATACCATGAAAGAAGAAGAGAATCTTGAAGAATTTATGAAGTAACTTTTATTGAATGAGAAAGAATGTGTACAGAAAAAAAATGAACCATGTTTTTAATCCTAACAAAACTGATCTCTTTTTCACACCCACACTTGTTAACTATTCTTGAGGGATATTAACTTGATGGGCTGCCCCTGGTTTATTGGGCTACAGTTGACTTATACTTTGGGCTGTCAATAATATAAGATATTTAATTTGAAATAGCACAATTTGTGATTATAATTAATATACGTATTGCCCACAAACAAATTAGAAAATTAAAATAATTTCCTAACATAAAGTATTATTTTAGTTCTTAACGTTTGGGATAAATAAAAATTTGGTCCCTGACGTTTCAAATGTCCTATTTCAGACTACATTAAAATTCGACCCAAATGTTGAGGACCAAAATATTACTTTACCCTTAAATAAAATAAAACATTTTACTAATTGTAATATAAGAAAAGATATTTGCAATACGATTTAAATCGATTTAGAACGTAAGTATAAGTTGTTGTTATTTGGATTTTATGGATTGGATTTTTTTTAATCTAATTCAATTTGATTTAAACGATTATAATTTGCATAGTATCAATTTGAATTTATTTTTTAATTCAATTCAATTTAAATTCTTGTGATTTGGATTGAATAAGTTTATTAGGATTTTGAGAAAAAATTAATAATTAAAAATTTTTTAGGAGTTATTATCTAAATTTGTCTTTGACGTTTTTAAAAGTGGACATTTTAATTTTCAAAAAGTTTTAGTCAATATTTATCTTTTTTTTATCTAAACACGCATAGAAATAAAATAAACACTATCCTATATCCGAGCGGATGATTTGTTGGAGATAAACACAAGACTCAGACTAAATAACATGATTAGAGTTACTCTTGTCACCATATCTAATCATCCCATCCGCAGCTCTATTTGCTTTTCGGGACACCCACTCAACGTGAACAAGCCAAGGACAAGATAAAAACTCTTGAATCTTGTGAACCAAATCTGTTACTTCAGATGAATACCCACTTGTAAGATCATGCATAATGGGCAGAATGTCAAGGCAATTCGTTTCACATATAATATCCCTCAAACCGCAATTCTAAGCTAAAACCAACCCCTTTCAAGCAGCAAATAATTCACATCTGATGATAGACTAGGGAGAATGCTTCCAGAGCAGTCCGAGATCTAACCTCCCTTAGAATCTCTAATAATACACCCGAATCTCGCTAAATTTAAATCCAGAAACAATCTTGCGTCACAATTAACTTTAAAACTATTGCCTATCAGTGGTTCCCAACACAGGCAATTTTGGAGAGACCTAAAGGTATTGTTTCGATTCCTGCAAACCTGTAAGTCCTTGGTGGTAATTCTGGCCAAGGCAACAACTTTGTGGTCTGTCTAAGGGTTGTCAGTATTGAATATGTCATTGCACCTATGTCTCCATACCCACCAAAGTCCTGCACCAAAAGACACCTCATTATCAGCCAAGGCCTTCCGAAACCACTCTTCAAAATCAGTACCAGTCGTCGAGTCTAGGATACTAGGATTCAACATATGCCAAATTGCCTTTAATCGTTCACAGTCTCTAAGGCAATGCTCCATTGTTTCCTGCGTCCTGTAACATCTCTTATACATATATGAAGAAGCTAAATGCCACTTGAATCAAAATGTCTCAGTCGGTAGAGCATCATGTAAGCCAAGCCACATAGTGAATTTGAACTTCTCCGGAATGTTAGTATTCCACAACCAGTTCCAGTTGCTATTGGCATTCCAATTCAAGGTTTTCTCTAATAACTATCTATAACTCTCTCTTGTACTATACTTTTTTGTTACCGCAGGCCACCACTCCTACTGTGGCTCCAACTCAGTTAAACTATGATATCTCAGACCATGAATAAACTGCTTAATCTCATGCAAAATAGGCATGGTAAGACTATCTACCTCCCATGATATCCCTTTCCACAAGTCAACCACTTTTGAAATCTGATTCAGAAATATGCACATAAGGAACAAGGTTGCAAAGCTTACCAAAAGGAATCCACTCATCATACTAAACTGATTTGTGGACATCCCTAACATTCCAATGAATCCTTTCCTTGAGATGCTCATAGGCACTAACAATGTTCTTCCAGGTAGCCGATGAAGAATTTCTACTATTTCTGCTCATACCAGACTGATTTCTGAGATATTTATGCTTCAAAACCTGCACCAACAACTTCTCGCTATTATTTAGACAATCACATACCAACTTTTTCAGAAGCGCCATGTTAGCACAGGAAGTATCCCTAATACCCAATCCTCCTACCATTTTAGGAGTTATGACGGCCTCCCACCAGACCAGAGGCAGTCCTTTTTCGGTCGCATAGCCTTTCCACAAGAACTATCTCATCAAGGAATCAATTTTATTACATGCATACTTCGAAAGAAGAGAAATTTACATGTCACAAACCAGGATAGAGGTCATAACTGATTTGACAAGACAAAGCCTCCCTGCCTTATTCAACAGGCATCCTTTCCAACTGGAGAGCTTCCTCGAAATTTTTTCAATAACCTCCTAAGCCATCCTCCTAGAAGCTATGGCATGGATGATGTTAATTCCCAAGTATTTACCTAAATCATTGCAGAACCGAATGTTAGAGACCCTTATGAGAACCTCTTTCCTCCTCTCCGACACCCTCTTGGAACACTGGGCCTTCGACTTATGAAGATTTACCTTTAGACTTGATTCTCTAGAAAATAAGTCCAGGCAATGCATAACCTCTATTACTTAAGCTTTCGATGCCTTACAGAAAAGTAAGAGGTCATCTACAAATATCACATGAGAGAGTCGAGGGCCGTTTAGAAACCGCTACTGGGTTCCACGAACCTTGGAAAACTCTATGAGAGATAAAGCAGGCAAGCATTTTCATACAGAGTACAAATAGATATGAAGACATGGCATCTCCTTGCCTCAACTCTCTCTTTGGATTGAAATTTTGGAGCCTGTTCCCATTCCACAAAACTGTCAACAAAGAGGAAGTCACACAATTCAATATAGGATTAATGGTAGCCTTTGGAAACCCAAATCGGACCAAAGTAGCTTTTAAAAAATGCCAGTCTACCATGTCATAAGCTTCTTCCAAGTCAATCTTGAACGTCATGGTTCCTTTTCAAGACTTGGTATTCCTCATGAAGTACATAATCTCTTGAGCAATGATAATATTCTTTGTGGTTCCTCTCCCTGAAATGAACCCGCCTTGCGAAGGACCAATGATCTCCGACAGAAAAGGTCTGAACTTATTAACTAGAACCTTAATAACAATTTTGTAAATTACATTACATAATCTAATAGGCCAAAACTCCCGTAAGGAAGAGGAAACTTCCACTTTAGGAATTAGAACAATGAGAGTATCAAAAATAGTCGCATTCATTGGCTTACCCTAAAAGGTTTGCTTGACCAGCCCACACACATCATTGCTAAGAGAGTCCCAAAACTCTTTGTAGAAAATTTCTTGAAATCCATATGGCCCTGGGGCTTTAAACAAACTCATGGTCATCACAACTCTTTTAACCTCTTTAGATGTCATTGGTTCCACTAGCTTTTGACAAGCCTCAGTACTAAGAGACGGGCAGGGAAAAGGACTCTTGGCGTCCAAGTCAATATCCTCCCTTGTAGAAAAGAGTTTTTGAAAGAAGGAATTTACCGCTGTTTATAGAGTCGAAGTCTCTGTGGCCCAAGACCCGTCCTCCAAAAACAGCCCATGAATTTTGTTCCTCTTTTGCCCGATAATCGTTTGCAGATGAAAAAATTTTGTATTTCTGTCTCCACATCTCACCCACTGTTCTTTAGATTTTGGGTACCACAACAGTTCTTATTGAAGAATGATAGAATTCAGTTCCTGATGCAAAACTTGCTCTTTGATCCTAAGCTGTTGATCTTCTCGACTCTCCAGGTAATTTGAACGTCATTCAAAAGCCTCTCCAACTCATTTTTCTTAACAAAAATGTTGCCAAAAATATTTTTATTGAAGCTAGTTGTATCTTTATGAACCTCCAACAAACATTTGACCACATCCGGAGCTCCTTTATTTCAAGCTGTATGAAAAACATTCCTAAAAATATTTATCTTTTTTAGTCAATATAGTTTTTGGTAAAGTTTTTTGTAAGTCAATAATGTCAAATACTGATTTAGAACGTTAACTTGCACAGATGTATAATGACTTGGACAAATTAGCCCTTGTAGCCAATGGACAGATCAATCCCTGCAAGCATTGCAAAAACAACATCATTTTGTTTAGGTCTCACAAAACGCTGCGTTATAAATCTCTCTCCTTTGTAGTTTTGTTCCAAGTTCTTGTGTTAGAGCCTCCCCATGCTTGAAATCTCCACCATGAATTCCATCATGCCTTGCTTTGAGTCGTGGTTGAAAGATTTCAGTGGTAAAGCTTTTACTTTTTAAAAGTAACTTATAAAAGCTAATTTTTAAAATATAGTTTTTTTAAAAAAATATAGCATTTATGTTTAGTAAATCAAATTAAAAATGACTTTTAATCATAGTTATCAAACCCGGCTCGATCCGACTGGTTCGACTAGAAATCCGGTCACCTGGCCGGGCTGAGCCACTCGATGAACTGCCCATGCAGTGAACCCAGTGGAACCCGATTCGACCCGACGAGGTTTAGTAAAAACCGGTGACCCGGCCAGTTGATTTGACCCGGTCCGGGTGGTGAGTTTTTTTAAATGGTTGAAACGGCATCGTTACTCGCCCCCCCATTAGTTGAAAGTGAAACCCTAATGGCTAATCCCCCCTTTCCCCTATTGACCCTAATGGCATCTGAGATTCTGAAAGTCTGAGTTCCAGCGTAACCGCCAAAACCCCCCAGCCAACCTCGTCTCTCCATTGTTCGAGCTCTACAATCGGCAATCCCTCACGGTCTCACCCTCACCCTCACAGCCTCATCTTGTATCTCCCATCACCTCGTCAGTCCGTCGTCACCTCGTCGTCACTCTCAGTCTCCAACTCACCTCGTCGTCACTCTCAGTCTCGGCCTCACCTCGTCAGTGACAGAAAATGTTCATCAAGAAGCATCACTGCCTCTGCTCCCTCGGGTCAGTTGGGTGGTAGTGGTGGTCGTCAAAAATGATAGAAAGCGTTCATCAAGAAGCATCTCTGCCTCTGTTCTCTCGGGTTAGTTGGGTGGTAGTGGTGGTCGTCAAAAAGCTCAGAAAGCATTCATCAAGAAGCATCTCTATCTTAGTGCCTCTACTCCCTCGGGTCAGTTGCTGTTGTATTTGATTTTTAGAGTTATTGAACCTGAGTATATTTTAGTTGGTATTGTTATAGAATCTGATGGATATTACTATTGCATTTGTTTTTATGGAGTAGTTGTTGAATCTGGGCAAATTTTAGTTAGAATTGTTCTTGAATTTGGTGGTTGCTGCTGTTGTATTATTTAGTTTTTTAGGGTTGTTTGTTGCTGGTTGCTGTGTTGGTATAGAGTTGTTGCTGGTTACTGCTATTATATTTACTGTGTTTTTTAGAGCTGTTGTTGTTTGTCGCTAGTTTGTTTAGAGTTGCTATTTGTTGAATCAGTGAACTTTGGTAGAATGGTGGTGGTTGCTGTGTTGCTTAAAAATTTTTGTTGTTGAAAATATTTTTTGTTTTTTTTGCTAGAATTTTAAAAATGTCTTCATCTCAAACACCATCAGAAATGCCACCATCTCAAGAACAAACATCATCAGCAACTCCTACCCCTGATCTTACCACTAAAAGAGTTTATAATAATAGAGGAAAGATTGATCCTGCTTGGGGTCATTGTAAATAAATTATGAAAAAAACAGGAAAAATTACTATGATGTGCATATATTGTGACAAACATGTTAGGGGATGTAGGATTAATCGATTTAAGTATCACTTGGCTGGAAAAGGAGGAGATGTTGAGAAGTCCAAAAAGGTTCCACCTGTTGCTCATCAATTTGGGCAAAATATTGAAGAATTTATGAATAAGAAAAGGAAAGCTCAAGAAAATTATGCAGAAAGTTACAGAGCATGTGATGAGGTTGAAAGAGAATTTGATAGAATGGAAGAGCTTGAAGCACGACAGCAACAACAACAACAACAACAACAACAACATTCAAGGACAAGGTTTCCACCACCTGCAACTAGGAAAGAGAAAAAAAACTACTGGAATAGAGACTTTTTTTCCATCTTCAACAACACCTGGAGCTCAACCAACTATAAAAAGTGTATTGAAAAGTAAATAAATTGTGGAAAAGTGGGACATTGCCATTGCAAAGTAGACAGTTGATGCTTCTGTGCCATTTAATGCAGTTAATTCGGTATATTACCAACCAATGATTGATGCTATTGACAACATGGGTGCAGGATATAAAGATCCAAACTTTCGTAGAGTTCATGGGTATTTGTTGAGTAAGTTGGTGGAGGATGTGAAAAAGATAATTGAACAGTATCGTGAAATTTGGAAGCAAATTGGATGTACTATCATGGCTGATGGATGGACTGATCGTTGTAGGCGCAAAGTCTATTGATGCTTCTCATGCCTCCAAGACTGCTGATTTATTGTTTAAGCTTTTTAAGGATGTTGTCAACTTTGTCGGTCCTGAAAATGTTGTTCATATAATGACGGACAATGCTGCAAATTATGTTGTTGCTGGAAGGTTGTTGGAAGCTGAATTTCCTAAGTTGTATTAGTTTCCTTGTGCTGCGCATTGTATTAATTTGATGTTGCAAGATATTGGAAAGTTGGATGAAGTAAGTGAGACAGTTTCACATGCTTCAAAGATTACTAAAAACATATATAATCATTGTCATCCATTGTATCTGATGAGGAAGTTTACTGGTGGGCGAGAAACACTTCGTCAAGCTCCAACTCGCTTTGCTACAAATTTCATAGCTTTATAGAGTATTCTGGCTAAAAAAAATACATTAAAAGCTATGGTAACTTCTAAAGAATGGACAATCTCAACCTACTCCAAAGAAGCTAAAGCTAAAACAATTGTGGATCAAGTTTTAGACTCTAAGTTTTGGAATCAATGTACGGATATTGCAAGCTTACTGAGCCACTTGTTCGTGTGCTCCGTATTATGGATAGTGAAGATAAAGCTGCAATGGGTTTTCTTTATCAAGCTTTTTATAAGGCTAGAGAAGAGATGGTGAAAAGGTTTCAACGAAGAAAGAAGATTGTGGAGCTGATAAACCCCAACTTTGTGGTTTATCTTATGCTTAATTTAGGAGATTTTATCAACTTATCTCACATTTATTCAATGAAATAGCATGATTTTGTGAATTTCTCCTAATTTGTGCTTAAGAGTGAAAACATGCTTTTTAGGCCTTTAAATTGCTAATTTTAATTCACTTTAATTCATTCGATGCCTTGATATGTTTGTTGAGTGATTTTAGATTCCTAAGGCAAGTATTGGATGGAAGAAGTGAAGAGAAAAGCATGCAAAGTGGAGAATTCATGAAGAAATGAGCACTTGGAGAATTCAAGGCCACGCGCACACATCATCCACACGTACGTGTGAGAAGGACATTCATGGCCATTCGCACGCGTCACCCACGCGTACGCATGAGGAGGAAATTTGCCAGCGACGCGCACACGTGACGTTGATCACGTGACCTCATTAAAGTGAATATGCTGGGGGCGATTTCTGAGCCTTCCAAGCCCAAGTCCAACTCATTTCTGAGACTATTTAATGCAGAATTTAAGATTGGACAAAGGGGGGAGCAATTAGATTAGCTTAGGACCATGCTTTAGGTTAGTTCTAGAGAGAAGCTCCATCCTCTCTCTAGAAATTATGGTAGAATTAGGTTAGATCTCCTTTAGAATTAGGTGTAATTCTTGTTTTCATCTTATTTTCTTTACAATTTCTTGTTCTATTGTCTTGATTTTCCTATTTCCTCTTGTTAATTTCTCATTTTGGTTACTTTTATGCTCATGCACTCTTGTTAATTTTCATTCTCTTTAATGCAATTTTGAGGTATTTTATGTTTAATATGCTTTCCTTAGTTGTTATTGTTAATTTCTTGCATTGGGTAGTTGTAGATTTATTATTCTTGCACTTTTATGATGCTTTAAATTTATGTCTTCCAAGTGTTTGACAAAATTCTTGGTTGTTGGATGTTAGAGTAGTTTTTGAGCATTCTTGGCTTGGAAAGAGAAACTAGGCAATCTTGAGTCATTAATACCCAACTTAGGTTGGTGATCTAGAGTTGCTAGTTAATATCATTTTCATTGACTCTAATCTCTTGCTAATTCAATTAGTGAGTTGATTAGGACTTTTGGATTGAGATTAACTAGTCTTATTTGACTTTCTCTCATGTGAAGATAACATTGTACCTTCTTCCTATGTTAGAGATGACTTAATATGATTAGCTCTTGTTAACTATTCTATGATAATTGATGACTAGGATAGAAAGCTTAGATTCTCAATCCTTGCCATGAATGCCTCTTTTTATTAGTTGTTATATTTAGTTGTTTGATTTTACATTTCTTGCCTTTTTAATTTCTTGTTTTATCAACCCAACCCCCTTGAAACTCATAACCAATAATTGAATACTCGATTGTGATTCCTAGGGAGAACGACCCGGGACTAATACTCTCGGTTATTTTTATTGGGTTGGACTTGTGACAACCAAAATTAAACTTTGATTGAGGACTGTGTGTTGGTTGGGAATTATACTTCGATGAGATTATTTGTGTGAAATTCCTAACCGACGAAAAATCTTCCATCAAGTTTTTTGTGCCATAAGCTTACCTAATTGCATATTTTTTAGCTTTTCAAACTTTGTGGACCATTCTTGCTATGTGATTAATTTTAATTTCTACCTCTTTTCCTAAGTTCCATAGCACCAATATCTCCCACTTCTATGTCAATTAAGTATTGCAAACAAACTTCAATATGTGTCATTGTTTGACGTGTGAGTTCTATATTTGATTTGATTCAATAAGTTTACTTACACACCAATCAATGTCCATCCTTCATCCATGTCACAATTGCTTCATTATTTGCTTGAATACTTTTATGCTTCTTTATTGCTTGTTTGGTTGTCTTAACTTACAAGTTACTTTAAAGTATTTCAAGAACACTAGAATGAGTGAAGTGCATGCTTCTTTTTGTGTAGTTATGACAATGCTTTTCATGATAGTGTATGTGTTCTAAACCACATGCAACTTAGAACTCACACATTATTCTCCTTAATGTCACAAATTGAGTCACTCACTTCATTCTAGTGGTTCTTACCTCATTCCAATAATTTACGCTTCTTTTGTTTTTGCATTTTCTCATCTTAGTGTGCTATTTTCTATTTTTCATGGATGAGTCATCATAAGTAAAAAACGGAAGCGGAAAGAAAGAACACTGATGAGTGGATAATTTATACCCTTTTTGGCATTGTTTTTTACATAATTTTTAGTATGTTTTAATTACTTTTTATTATATTTTTATTTAGTTTTTATTCAAAAATCACATTTCTGGACTTTACTATGAGTTTGTGTATTTTTCTGTGATTTCAGGTATTTTCTGGCTGAAATTGAGGGACCTGAGCAAAAATCTGGTTCAGAGGCTGAAAAAGGACTGCAGATGCTGTTGGATTCTGACCTCCCTGAACTCGAACTGGATTTTTTGGAGCTACAGAAGCCCAATTGGTGCGCTCTCAATTGCTTTAGAAAATAAACATTCTGGGCTTTCCAACAATATATAATAGTCCATACTTTGCCTGAGATTTGATGGCCCAAACCAGCGTCCAAAGTCAGCCTAAAACTGTCTGGCGTAAAACGCCAGAACTGTCACCTTTTTCGGCGTTAAACGCCCATTCTGGCACCTGGGGTGGCGTTTAACGCCAACTTTGGGCATATGAATGTGAGAGCTTGAAAGCTCAGCCCAAGCACACAACAAGTGGGCCCCAGAAGTAGATTTCTGCACTATCTGCACTTAGTTACTCATTTTCTGTAACCTTAGGTTACTAGTCTAGTATAAAAACTACTTTTAGAGATTTATTTTATGTCTCTTTTGTTCGTCTTGGACCATATGATGTAACTTTTACACTTTGAGACCTCCATAGGAGGCTGGCCACACGGCCATACTTACCCTATTTTCACTTATGTATTTTCTACGGTGGAGTTTCTACACCCCATAGATTAAGGTATGGAGCTCTGCTGTTCTTCATGAATTAATGCAATTACTACTATTTTTCTATTCAATTCACGCCTACTTCTTTTCCAAGATATACTCTCGTTCTTAATTCAGTTAAGTTAGAATGAAGGGGTGACCCGTGATAATCACCCAATCTTCGTTACTCGCTTAGCCAAGGTCGCGTGCCTGACAACCGCAAAGCGATCTACATGATGTTCAACGTAGTCATTGGACGACAGCTGGAGTATACTCTCTTAGGTTTCTAATCTAAGATTAGAACCTTCGTGGTATAGGCTAGAATTATTAGCAGCCATTCTTGGGATCCGGAAAGTCTAAACCTTGTCTGTGGTATTCCGAGTAGGATCCGGGATCCGGATAGTCTAAACCTTGTCTGTGGTATTCTGAGTAGGATCTGGGAAGGGATGACTGTGACGAGCTTCAAACCTGCGAATGTGGGGCACAAGTGACAGTGTGCAAAAGGACAATGGTCCTATTCCGACGCTAGCGGGAACCGACAGATGATTAGCCGTGCGGTGACAGCGCATATGGATTTGTTTTCATCCGAGAGGATCATACAGCTTGTCATGGAAGGAGGTAACGCATGGTTGGAAGGAGGCAATAGGAAAGCAGAGGTTCTGAAGTAACAAAGCATCTCCAGACGCTTATCTGAAATTCTCACCAATGAATTACATAAGTATCTCTATCATATTTTATATTTTATTTATATTTTAATTATCAAAACCTCATAACTATTTGAATCTGCCTGACTGAGATTTACAAGGATGACCATAGCTTGCTTCAAGCCGACAATCTCCGTGGGATCGACCCTTACTCACGTAAGGTATTACTTGGATGACCCAGTGCACTTGCTGGTTAGTTGTGAAAAAGAGTTGAGATTACGATCGTGCGTACCAAGTTGTTGGCGCAGTTGAGATCACAATTTCGTGCACCAAGTTTTTGGCGCCGTTGCCGGGGATTGTTCGAGTTTGGACAACTGACGGTTCATCTTGTTGCTCAGATTAGGTAATTTTATTTTAATTTTAAGCTTTTTGTTTTTATTCTTTTTATTTTTGAAAAAAAAATTCAAAAAAAAATTCATTTTCTTTTTCAAAATAATTTTCAAAAAATACAAAAAAAATTCATAAAAACAAAAAATTTTGTGTTTCTTGTTTGAGTCTAGTGTCAAATTTTAAGTTTGGTGTCAATTGCATTTTTCTTATTTTCGAAAATTCATGCATGGTGTTCTTCATTGATCTTCAAGTTGTTCTTGATGATTCTCTTTGTTTGATCTTTGATTTTTCGTATTTTGTGTCTTTTCTTATTTTTCATATGCATTTTTGAATTATTAGTGTCTATAGAATAAAAATTTTTAAGTTTGGTGTCTTGCATATTTTTCTTTTCTTAAAAAATTTCAAAAAACATGTTCTTGATGTTCATCATGATCTTCAAAGTGTTCTTGGTGTTCATCTTGACATTCAAAGTGTTCTTGCATGTTTTCCTTGTTTTGATTCATAATTTTTATTTTATGTGTCACTTAGATGTTTTTCTCTTTCCTCATTAAAATTCAAAAATAAAAAACTCTATCTTTCTCAAAACTTTTTCAAAAATCAAATCTTTTTGAATTTTCTTCTCAAAATTTTCGAAAATTTCAAATTTAATTTTCAAAATCTTTCTCTTATTTTTATCTCATGTTTTCGAATTCAATGCCAACATTTAATATTTTGATTTAAAAATTTTTTCAAGTTGTTACTTGCCTATTAAGAAAGGATCAATCTTTAAATTCTAGAATCATATATTTTAGCTTCTTGTTAGTCAAGTAATCAGCTTCAATTTCAAAAATCAAATCTTTTTAATTTCCTTTTTCAAATCTTTTTCAAAATAAATTTCAATCATATCTTTTTCAAAATTTAATTTCGAAATCTTTTTCTAACTTCTTATCTTTTTAAAAATGATTTTCAAATCTTTTTCAATTAACTACTTGACTTTTTGTTTGATTTTAAAAGTTTTCTATTTCAATCATATCTTTTTCAAAACCACCTAACTACTTTTCTCTCTCCAATTTTCGAAAATCACTAACACTTTTTTCAAAAATCTTTTTAATTAATTAATTTAATTAGTTTTCAATTTTTATTTTATTTCTTCTCTTAAATTTTGAATAATAACCAATAATTAAAATAAAAACAAAAATATTTCCTTTTTATTTTAATTTAAAATTCGAATTTTCTCTCTCTCTTATCTCTTTCTATTTAATTATTTATTTACTAACACTTCTCTTCTTCTTAAAAATTCGAACCCTCTCTCCTTCTGTGTTCGAATTCTTCATCTTCTTTCTTCTTCATTCTACTCTTCTATTCTTCTACTCACATAAAGGAATCTCTATACTGTGACATAGAGGATTTCTATTCTTTTTTGTTCTCTTCTTTTTCATATGAGCAGGAGCAAGGATAAGAACATACTTGTTGAAACTGATCCGGAACCTGAAAGGACTCTAAAGAGGAAGCTAAGAGAAGCTAAGGCACAACACTCTGAAGAGGACCTAACAGAATTTTTCGAAAAAGAAGAAGACATGGCCGAACCCAATAACAATGGTGGAGATGCAAGGAAGATGCTTGGTGACTTTATTGCACCCTCTTCTTACTTCTGCGGAAGGAGCATCTCAATTTCTGCAATTGGAGCAAACAACTTTGAGCTTAAGCCTCAATTAGTTTCTCTAATGCAGCAGAATTGCAAGTTTCATGGACTTCCATTGGAAGATCCTTATCAGTTTTTAGCTGAATTCTTGCAAATCTGTGACACTGTTAAAACCAATGGAGTTAATCCTGAGGTCTACAAACTTATGCTTTTCCCTTTGCTGTAAGAGACAGAGCTTGGATATGGTTGGACTCACAACCTAATGATAGCCTGAACTCTTGGGAAAAGTTAGTCAATGCTTTCTTGGCCAAATTTTTTCCACCTCAATTGAGCAAGCTTAGAGTGGAAATCCAAACCTTCAGACAGAAGGAATGTGAATCCCTCTATGAAGCTTGGGAAAGATACAAGCAATTGATCAGAAGGTGTCCTTCTGACATGTTTTCAGAATGGAGCATCATATGTATATTCTATGATGGTCTATCTGAATTGTCCAAGATGTCATTGGACCACTCTGCTAGAGGATCTCTTCATCTGAAGAAGATGCCTGCAGAAGCCCAAGAACTCATTGAAATAGTTGTAAATAACCAATTCATGTATACTTCTGAAAGAAATCCTGTGAATAATGGGACAACTCAGAAGAAAGGAGTTCTTGAGATTGATACTCTGAATGCCATACTGGCTCAGAGCAAAATATTGACTCAGCAAGTCAATATGATTTTTCAGAGTCTATCTGGACTGCAAGCTGCATCCGGCAGTACTAAGGAAGCTTCCTCTGAAGAAGAAGCTTATGACCCTGAGAATCCTGCAATGGAAAAGGTGAATTACACAGGAGAATCCTATGGAAACACCTATAATCCTTCATGGAGGAATCATCCTAATCTCTCATGGAAGGATCAACAGAAGCCTAATCAAGGCTTCAATAATAATAATGGTGGAAGAAATAGGTTTGGCAATAGCAAATCTTTTCCATCATCTTCTCAGCAACAGACAGAGAATTCTAAGCAGAGCCACTCTGACTTAGCAACTGTAGTCTCTGATCTATCTAAGACCACTCTCAGCTTCATGACTGAAGCAAGGTCCTCCATTAGAAATTTGGAGGCACAAGTGGGTCAGCTGAGTAAGAAAGTTACTGAAATCCCTCCTAGTACTCTCCCAAGTAATACAGAAGAGAATCCAAAAAGAGAGTGCAAGGCCATAAATATAACCAACATAGCCGAACCTAGTGAGGAAGAAAAGGTAGTGATTTCCATTGAGGTCTCCACTAGCCTCCAAGGAGTTTCCTAATGAGGAACCAAAGGAATCTGAGACTCATATAGAGACCATAGAGATTCCATTGAACTTAATATTGCCATTCATGAGCTCTGATGAGTATTCTTTCTCTGAAGAGGATGAAGATATTATTGAAGAGTAACTTGCTCAATATCTAGGAGCAATCATGAAGCTGAATGCCAAGCTATTTGGTAATGAGACTTGGGAGAATGAACCCCCATTGCTCATCAATGAACTGAGTGATCTGGTTCAACTGAAATTACCTCAGAAGAAACAGGATCCTGGAAAGTTCTTAATACCTTGTACCATAGGTACCATGACCTTTGAGAAGGCTCTGTGTGACCTGGGATCAAGTATAAACCTCATGCCCTTCTCTGTAATGGAGAAACTAGGGATCTTTGAGGTACAAGCTGCTAAAATCTCACTAGAGATGGCAGACAATTCAAGGAAACAGGCTTATGGACTTGTAGAGGATGTCTTAGTGAAGGTTAAAGGCCTGTACATCCCTGCTGATCTCATAATCCTAGACACTGGGAAGGAAAAGGATGAATCCATCATCCTTGGAAGACCCTTCCTAGCCACAGCAAGAGCTGTGATTGATGTGGACAGAGGAGAGCTAGTCCTTCAATTAAATAAGGACTACCTTGTGTTTAAGGCTCAAGGAGCTTCTTCTGTAACCATGGAGAGGAAGCATGAAAAGCTTCTCTCAATACAGAGTCAAACAGAGCCCCCACACTCAACTTCTAAGTTTGGTGTTGGGAGGCCATCATCAAGCTCTGAGTCTCTGTGAGGCTCTCTAAGAGCTCACTATCAAGCTATTGACATTAAAGAAGCGCTTGTTGGGAGGCAACCCAATGTTAATTAATTATATTTATTTATTTTTCATTGCTATTTTATGTTTTCTTTAGGTTGATGATCATGTGAAGTCACAAAAATAACTGAAAAATCAAAAACAGAATGAAAAACAACATTAAAAATAGCACACCCTGGAGGACAGGCTTACTGGCGTTTAAGGATAGCAGAATGGGCGTTTAATGCCCAGCCTGGCAGCATTCTGGGCGTTAAACGCCAGAATGGATAGCACTCTGGGCGTTTAACGCCAGAAAGGGCTGTCTGGCACTGGCTGGCGTTAAATGCCAGAAATGGGCATCTGGCTGGCGTTTAATGCCAGAAATGGGCATCTGGCTAGCGTTTAATGCCAGAAATGGGTAGCAGAGTGGCGTTTAATGCCAGGAAAGGTAGCAGAGTTGGCGTTAAATGCCAGATTTGGCACACAATGGGCGTTTAAACGCCAGAATGGTGCAGGGACTCAAATTCCTTGACACCTCAAGATCTATAGACCCTACAGGATCCCCACTTACCCCACATCTTCTTCTCTCCTCTTCACACCTTTCCATAACACTCTTCCCCAAACACCATTGACCAATCACCTCAATACCTCTTCTCCAAACATCCCTCACCTATCAAATCCTATCCTCTTCCCCACAACCTCTTCACCACTCACATCCATCTATCATAAAACCCCACCTACCTCACCATTCAAATTCAAATCATTTCCCTCCCAAACCCACCCACACATGGCCGAATACCCTCTCTCCCTTACCCTATAAATACCCCTCTTTACCACATTCATTTTCACACAACATACACAATACTACCCCCCTTGGCCGAACCTTCTCTTCACCTCCATCTCCTCCATTTCTTCTTCTTCTACTCCTTTCTTTCTTCTTTTGCTCGAGGACGAGCAAATCTTCTAAGTTTATTGTGGGAAAAGCTTAAGCTTTTTGTTTTTCCATAACCACTAATGGCACCTAAGGTCGGAGAAACCTCTAGAAAGAGGAAAGGAAAGGCAATTGCTTCCACCTCTGAGTCATGGGAGATGGAGAGATTCATCTCAAAAGTCCATCAAGACCACTTCTATGAAGTAGTGGCCAAGAAAAAGGTGATCCCCGAGGTCCCCTTTAAGCTCAAAAAGAGTGAATATCCAGAGATCCGACATGAAGTTTGAAGAAGAGGTTGGGAAATCCTCACCAACCCCATTCAACAAGTCGGGATCTTAATGGTTCAAGAGTTCTATGCCAATGCATGGATCACTAAGAACCATGACCAAAGTGTGAACCCGAACCCAAAGAATTGGCTCATAATGGTTCGGGGGAATTACTTAGATTTTAGTCCGAAAAATGTGAGGTTAGCATTCAACTTGCCAATGATGCAAGGAGACCCTCACCCTTTCACTAGAAGGGTCAACTTTGATCAAAGGTTGGACCAAGTCCTTATGGACATTTGTGTGGAAGGCGCTCAATGGAAGGGAGACACAAGAGGCAAGCCGGTTCAACTAAGAAGGCTTGACCTCAAACCCGTGGCTAGGGGATGATTGGAGTTTATCCAATGCTCAATCATTCATACTAGCAACCGGTCTAAAGTTACTATAGACCGGGCTATCATGATTCATAGCATCATGAATGGAGAGGAAGTAGAAGTTCATGAGATCATATCCCTAGAACTCTACAAGGTGGCGGACAAACCCTCTACTTTGGCAAGGTTAGCCTTCTCTCATCTCATTTGTCACCTATGCAATTCAACCGGAATTGTCATAGAGGAAGACACCCTCATTGAAGAGGACAAGCCCATCACTAAGAAAAGGATGGAGCAAACAAGAGAGCCCACTCATGGACCTCAACAAGAGCATGAGGAAGTTCCTCATCATGAAATCCCTGAGATACCTCAAGGGATGCATTTTCCTCCACAAAACTATTGGGAGCAAATCAACACCTCCCTAGGACAATTAAGTTCCAACATGGGACAACTAAGGGTGGAGCACCAAGAGCATTCCATCCTCCTCCATGAAATTAGAGAAGACCAAAGAGCCATGAGGGAGGAGCAACAAAGGAAAGGAAGAGACATAGAGGAGCTAAAGCACTCCATAAGATCTTCAAGAGGAAGAACTAGTCGCCATCACTAAGGTGGACCCGTTCTTTAATTTTCTTGTTCTTTATTTTCTTTTTTTTTTTTTTGTTTCCTATGCCTTATGTTTGTCTATGTTTATGTCTTTATTACATGATCATGAGTGTCTAATGTCTATGTCTTAAAGCTATGAATGTCCTATGAATCATTCACTTTTCTTAAATGAAAAATGTTTTAATTGCAAAAGAACAAGAAGTACATGATTTTGAATTCTATCTTGAAATTAGTTTAATTATTTTGATGTGGTGACAATACCTTTTGTTTTCTGAATGAATGCTTGAACAGTGCATATTTTTGAATTTGTTGTTTATGAATGTTAAAATTGTTAGCTCTTGAAAGAATAATGAAAAAGGAGAAATGTTATTGATAATCTGAAAAATCATAAAATTGATTCTTAAAGCAAGAAAAAGCAGTGAATATAAAGCTTGCCGAAAAAAATTAAAGAAAAGAAAGAGAAAGAAAAAGAAAAAGCAAGCAGAAAAAGCCAATAACCCTTTAAACCAAAAGGCAAGGGTAAAATAAAAAGGATCCAAGGCTTTGAGCATTAATGGATAGGAGGGCGCACAGGAATAAAATTCTGGCCTAAGCGGCTAAACCAAGCTGTCCCTAACCATGTGCTTGTGGCGTGAAGGTGTCAAGTGAAAAGCTTGAGACTGAGCAGTTAAAGTCGTGGTCCAAAGCAAAAAAAGAGTGTGCTTAAGAGCTCTGGACACCTCTAATTGGGGACTTTAGCAAAGCTGAGTCACAATCTGAAAAGGTTCACCCAGTTATGTGTCTGTGGCATTTATGTATCCGGTGGTAATACTGGAAAATAAAATGCTTAGGGTCACGGCCAAGACTCATAAAGTAGCTGTGTTCAAGAATCAACATACTAAACTAAGAGAATCAATAACACTATCTGAATTCTGAGTTTCTATGGATGCCAATCATTCTGAACATCAAAGGATAAAGTGAGATGCCAAAACTGTTCAGAAGCAAAAAGGCTACAAGTCCCACTCATCTAATTATAACTAAGTTCATTGATAAGTTTGGAATTCATTGTATATTCTCTTCTTTTTATCCTATTTTTTTTTTCAGTTGCTTGGGAACAAGCAACAATTTAAGTTTGGTGTTGTGATGAGCGGATAATTTATACCCTTTTTTGCATTGTTTTTTACATAATTTTTAGTATGTTTTAATTACTTTTTATTATATTTTTATTAGTTTTTATTCAAAAATCACATTTCTGGACTTTACTATGAGTTTTTGTGTTTTTCTGTGATTTCAGGTATTTTCTGGCTAAAATTGAGGGACCTGAGCAAAAATCTAATTCAGAGGCTGAAAAAGGACTGCAGATGCTGTTGGATTCTGACCTCCCTGCACTCGAACTGAATTTTTTGGAGCTAAAAAAGCCCAATTGGTGCGCTCTCAATTGCGTTGGAAAGTATACATCCTGAGCTTTCCAGCAATATATAATAGTTCATACTTTGCCTGAGATTTGATGGCCCAAACCAGCGTCCAAAGTCAGCCTAAAACTGTCTGGCGTAAAACGCCAGAACTGGCACCGATTTCGGCGTTAAACGCTCATTCTGGCACCTGGGGTGGCGTTTAACACCAACTTTGGGCATATGAACGTGAAAGCTTGAAAGCTCAGTCCAGGCACACACCAAGTGGACCCCGGAAGTGGATTTCTGCACTATCTGCACTTAGTTACTCATTTTCTGTAACCCTAGGTTACTAGTCTAGTATAAAAACTACTTTTAGAGATTTATTTTATGTCTCTTTTGTTCATCTTGGACCATATGATGTAACTTTTACACTTTGAGACCTCCATGGGAGGCTGGCCACACGGCCATGTGTACCTTATTTTCACTTATGTATTTTCTACGGTGGAGTTTCTACACGTCATAGATTAAGGTGTGGAGCTCTGCTGTTCTTCATGAATTAATGCAATTACTACTGTTTTTCTATTCAATTCACGCCTACTTCTTCTCCAAGATATACTCTCATTCTTAATTCAGTTAAGTCAGAATGAAGGGGTGACCCGTGACAATCACCCAATCTTCGTTACTCACTTAGCCAAGGTCACGTTCCTGACAACCACAAAGCAATCTACATGATGTTCAACGTAGTCATTGGACAACAGCTGGAGTATACTCTCTTGGGTTTCTAATCTAAGATTAGAACCTTCGTGGTATAGGCTAGAATTATTGGCAGCCATTCCTGGGATCCGGAAAGTCTAAACCTTGTCAGTGGTATTCCGAGTAGGATCCGGGATCCGTAAAGTCTAAACCTTGTCTGTGGTATTCTGAGTAAGATCTGGGAAGGGATGACTGTGACGAGCTTCAAACCTGCGAATGTGGGGCACAAGTGACAGTGTGCAAAAGGACAATGGTCCTATTCCGACGCTAGCGAGAACCGATAGATGATTAGCCGTGTGGTGACAGTGCATATGGATTTGTTTTCATCCGAGAGGATCATACAGCTTGCCATGGAAGGAGGTAACGAATGGTTGGAAGGAGGCAATAGGAAAGCAGAGGTTCTGAAGTAACAAAGCATCTCCAGACGCTTATCTGAAATTCCCACCAATGAATTACATAAGTATCTCTATCCTATTTTATATTTTATTTATATTATAATTATCAAAATCTCATAACCATTTGAATCTTCCTGACTGAGATTTACAAGGATGACCATAGCTTGCTTCAAGCCGACAATCTCCGTGGGATCGACCCTTACTCACGTAAGGTATTACTTGGATGACCCAGTGCACTTGCTGGTTAGTTGTGCAGAGTTGTGAAAAAGAGTTGAGATTACGATCATGCGTACCAAGTTGTTGGCACAGTTGAGATCATAATTTCGTGCACCAAACATGCAGCAGCCGGTTGATCCACCAGCTGAAGGTGGCAACCCGTGTAGTCGCCGTACCCCCTTGCTCATTTCTGAATGCACCGAGGACGGTGCAAACTTTTAAGTGTGGGGAGGTCGTTCGACCAAACGGCATTTTTTGGGTGGCAAATTTCTAATTCCAACACTTTCGCATTTCATTATATATATATATATATAATAAGCTTAGTCAAAATAATAAAATTTTTCAAAGATTTTATCTATAGGGCACCCAATCGATTTGAGCAAAAAAAAATTTAGAACTTGCTTGAATTATATATTGTGGAACATGTTTTTTGAGCTAAGAACACATAAGCATGTGAGTTTTGAGCCTCATTGTGTGGTTACATCATATAACCACTATTTTTATTCTTGTGTGTATTATTCTCTTTCTCTTATTGTAATCTTTGATTTGTTTGATTCTTTATGTCCATTATTTTGTGTATGAATGCACTTATATGATTGAGGCTATCGTTTCAAATAGCTCACTAACCCAAATAGCCTACCTTTTATCTTCCATTGTTAGCCAATTTTGAGCCTATGCTAAACCCCTTTTGTTCTTAATTTTAGTACATCACTACCCCTAAGTGAAAAACAATAAATGTTCTAAATTTAGATCTTTGATTAGCTTAGGCTAGTGAGAGTGTTTATCATTCAAGTTTAGAAAGTTTGGAAACATTGGATAGAGATAAAAGTGTGTTTTGAGAGTTCATTGAAAATATTGGGAATTGGGTACATACTCATGCATTAAATGTTTAAACCATATGCATTGGTACCTTTGTATATAATTCATCAAAAATAAAAAGAGAAAAATAAAAGAAAAAAATTTGGAAAAAAAAAAGAAAAAAATGAAAGAAATAGAAAAGCAATAAAAAGGGGACAAAAATGCGCCAAAGTAAAGTTCAATAATAATCAATGCATATGGGTTGTGATCAAAAAGAGAATGCATGAGTGTATGAAAAATGTGAAGAATGGGTAGTTAGGTTTGCTTTAAATAGTATAGGTTGTCATAGGTTAGGTGGGAAGCTTAGGTTAATCAAAGATTCAAATTCTAGTCCACTTGACCAAATATAATCTTACTTGACCCTAGCCCCATTACAACCTTGTAGAAAGTCCTCATGATATTTGTATGCGTGCATGAAATAATTGTTGATTGTTAGATGAAAACAAATCTTGGAAAGCATGATTAGAGGAGAATTGAGTGAATCAACCCTATACACTTGAGCGACTAGAGTGGATACACATCCGGTGAGGGTTCGATTGCCCAATTACATGTTTTCACCAATAATCATCTCCTTTCTTGCAAGTTTGTAAATTTCATTTTAATAACTCAATTCAATTGCGGATTTGACTTGGTTGTTAATACCTTTTGCCCTTATGTTCATATATGTATTCTTGAAAATTGATTTATTTTGACCAAGTAATTGCATGCATATAGATCGATTGCATGTAGATAGGTTGCATATAGATAGTTTGCATTGAATAAATGTTGATACCATTTGTCTCTTTCTTGAGTTTAGCATGAGGACATGCTTAGTTTAAGTGTGGGGAGGTTTGATAAACCCTAATTTTGTTGTTTATCTTGTGCTTAATTTAGGGGATTTTATCAACTTATCTCACATTTATTCAATGAAATAGCATGGTTTTTGGATTTCTCCTAATTTGTGCTTAAGAGTGAAAACATGCTTTTTAGACCTTTAAATTGCTAATTTTAATTCACTTTAATTCCATTCGATGCCTTGATATGTTTGTTGAGTGATTTCAGATTCATAAGGCAAGTATTGGATGGAGGAAGTGAAGAGAAAAGCATGCAAAGTGGAGAATTCATGAAGAAATGAGCACTTGGAGAATTCAAGGCCACGCACACACATCATCCACGCGTACGCATGAGGAGGAAATTTGCCATCGACGCGCACGCGTCGACCACGTGCACGCGTGATGTTGATCACGTGACCTCATTAAAGTGAATACGCTAGGGGCGATTTCTGAGCCTTCCAAGCCCAAGTCCAACTCATTTCTGAGACTATTTAATGCAGAATTCAAGATTGGACAAAGGGGGGAGCAATTAGATTAGCTTAGGACCATGCTTTAGGTTAGTTCTAGAGAGAGAAGCTCCATCTTCTCTCTAGAAATTAGGATAGAATTAGGTTAGATCTCCTTTAGATTTAGGTGTAATTCTTGTTTTCATCTTGTTTTCTTTACAATTTCTTATTCTATTGTCTTGATTTTCCTATTTTCTCTTGTTAATTTCTCATTTTGGTTACTTTTATGCTCATGCACTCTTGTTAATTTTCATTCTCTTTAATGCAATTTTGAGGTATTTTATGTTTAATGTGCTTTCCTTAGTTGTTATTGTTAATTTCTTGCATTGGATAGTTGTAGATTTATTATTCTTGCACATTTATGATGCTTTAAATTTATGTCTTCCAAGTGTTTGACAAAATTCTTGGTTGGATGTTAGAGTAGTTTTTGAGCATTCTTGGCTTGGAAAGAGAAATTAGGCAATCTTGAGTCATTAATACCCAACTTAGGTTGGTGATCTAGAGTTGTTAGTTAATATTATTTTCATTGACTCTAATCTCTTGCTAATTCAATTAGTGAGCTGATTAGGACATTTAGATTGAGATTAACTAGTCTTATTTGACTTTCTCTCATGTGAAGATAACATTGTACCTTCTTCCTATGTTGGAGATGACTTAATATGATTAGCTCTTGTTAACTATTGTATGATAATAGATGGCTAGGATAGAAAGCTTAAATTCTCAATCCTTGCCATAAATGCCTCTTTTTATTAGTTGTTATATTTAGTTGTTTGATTTTACATTTCTTGCCTTTTTAATTTCTTGTTTTATCAACCCAACCCTCTTGAAACTCATAACCAATAATTGAGCACTCGATTGTGATTTCTAGTGAGCACGACCCGGGACTAATACTCTTGGTTATTTTTATTGGGTTGGACTTGTGACAACCAAAATTAAACTTTGATTGAGGACTGTGTGTTGGTTGAAAACTATACTTCGACGAGATTATTTGTGTGAAATTCCTAACCAACGAAAAATCTTCCATCAAGTTTTTTGTGCCATAAGCTTCCCTAATTGCATATTTTTTCGCTTTTCAAGCTTTGTGGACCATTCTTGCTATGTGATTAATTTTAATTTCTACCTCTTTTCCTAAGTTCCATATTACCAATGTCTCCCACTTCTATGTCAATTAGGTATTGCAAACAAACTTCAATATGTGTCATTGTTTGACGTGTGAGTTCTATATTTGATTTGATTCACTAAGTTTACTTACACACCAATCAATATCCATCCTTCATCCATTTCACAATTGCTTGAATGCTTTTATGCTTCTTTATTGCTTGTTTGGTTATCTTAACTTACAAATTACTTTGAAGTATTTCAAGCACACTAGAATGACTGAAGTGCATGCTTCTTTTTGTGTAATTGTGACAATAATTTTCATGCTAGTGTATGTGTTCTAAACCACATGCAACTTAGAACTCACACATTATTCTCCTTAAAGTCACAAATTGAGTCACTCACTTCATTCTAGTGGTTCTTACCTCAATTCAACAATTTACACTTCTTTGTTTTTGTATTTTCTCATCTTAGTGTGCTATTTTCTATTTTTCATGGATGAGTTATCATAAGCAAAAAAACAGAAGCAGAAAGAAAGAACACGCAGCAGCCGGTTGATCCACCAGCTGAAGGTGGCAATCCGTGTAGTCGCCGTACCCCCTTGCTCATCTCTGAATGCACCGAGGACGATGCAAACTTTTAAGTGTGGGGAGGTTGTCCGACCAATCGGTATTTTAATCGATTTGAGCAAAAAAAAATTTGGAACTTGCTTGAATTATATATTTTGGAACATATGTTTTGAGCTAAGAACACATAAGCATGTGAGTTTTGAGCCTAATTGTGTGGTTACATCATATAACCACTATTTTCATTCTTGTGTGTATTATTCTCTTTCTATAATTGCAATCTTTGATTTGTTTGATTCTTTATGTCCATTATTTTGTGTATGAATGCACTTATATGATTGAGATCATCGTTTCAAATAAATCACTTACCCAAATAGCCTACCTTTTATCTTCCATTATTAGCCAATTTTGAGCCTATGCTAAACTCCTTTTGTTCTTAATTTTAGCACATCACTACCCCTAAGTGAAAAACAATAAATGTCCTTAATTTGAATCTTTGATTAGCTTAGGCTAGTGAGAGTGTTTATCATTCAAGTTTGGAAAGTTTGGGAACATTGGGTAGAGATAAAAGTGTGTTTTGAGAGTTTATTAAAAATATTGGGAATTGGGTACATACTCGTGCATTAAATGTTTAAACCATATGCATTGGTACTTTTGTATATAATTCATCAAAAAGAAAAAGAGAAAAATAAAAGAAAAAAAGTGTGAAAAAAAAAGAAAAAAATGAAAGAAATAGAAAAGCAATAAAAAGGGGACAAAAATGCCTCAAAGTAAAGTTCAATAATAATCAATGCATATGGATTGTGATAAAAAAAAAAAAAAGAGAATGCATGAGTGTGTGAAAAAGTGAAGAATGGGTAGTTAGGTTTGCTTTAAACAGTATAGGTTGTCATAGGTTAGGTGGGAAGCTTAGGTTAATCAAAGATTCAAATTCTAGTCCACTTGACCAAATACAATCTTACCTTGACACTAGCCCCATTACAACCTTGAAGAAAGTCCTCATGATATTTGTATGCATGCATGAAATAATTGTTGATTATTAGATGAAAAATAAATCTTGGAAAGCATGATTGGAGGAGAATTGAGTGAATCAACCCTATACACTTGAGCGACTAGAGTGGATACACATCCGGTGAGGCTTCGATTGCCCAATTACATGTTTTCACCTATGATCATCTCCTTTCTTGCAAGTTTGTAAACTTCATTTTAATAACTCAATTCAATTGCGAATTTGACTTGGTTGTTAATACCTTTAGCTCTTATTTTCATATATGTATTCTTGGAAATTGATTTATTTTGACCAAGTAATTGCATGCATATAGATCGATTGCACATAGATAGGTTGCATATAGATAGTTTGCATTGAATAAATGTTGATACCATTTGTCTCTTTCTTGAGTTTAGCATGAGGACATGCTTAGTTTAAGTGTGGGGAGGTTTGATAAACCCCAATTTTGTGGCTTATCTTGTGCTTAATTTAGGGGATTTTATCAACTTATCTCACATTTATTCAATGAAATAGTATAGTTTTGTGAATTTCTCCTAATTTGTGCTTAAGAGTGAAAACATACTTTTTAGACCTTTAAATTGCTAATTTTAAGTCACTTTAATTCCATTTGATGCCTTGATATGTTTGTTGAGTGATTTCAGATTCATAAGGCAAGTATTTGATGGAAGAAGTGAAGAGAAAAGCATGCAAAGTGGAGAATTCATGAAGAAATGAGCACTTGGAGAATTCAAGGCCACACGCACACATCATCCACGCGTACGCGTGAGAAGGACATTCATGGCCATGCGCACGCGTCACCCACGTGTATGCATGAGGAGAAAATTTACCAGCGACGCGCACGCGTCGACCACGCACACGCGTGACGTTGATCACGTGACCTCATTAAAGTGAATACGCTGGGGGCGATTTTTGAGCCTTCCAAGCCCAAGTCCAACTCATTTCTGAGGCTATTTGATGCAGAATTCAAGATTGGACAAAGGGAGGAGCAATTAGATTAGCTTAGAACCATGCTTTAGGTTAGTTCTAGAGAGAGAAGCTCCCTCTTCTCTTTAGAAATTAGGGTAGAATTAGGTTAGATCTCCTTTAGATTTAGGTGTAATTCTTGTTTTCATCTTGTTTTCTTTACAATTTCTTGTTCTATTGTCTTGATTTTCTTATTTCCTATTGTTAATTTCTCATTTTAGTTACTTTCATGTTCATCCACTCTTGTTAATTTTCATTCTCTTTAATACAATTTTGAGGTATTTTATGTTTATTGTGCTTTTCTTAGTTGTTATTGTTAATTTCTTGCATTAGGTAGTTATAGATTTATTATTCTTGCAAATTTATGATACTTTCCTTTTATGCCTTCCTTTTTTGCCTTTCAAGTATTTGACAAAATGCTTGGTTGGATGTTAGAGTAGTTTTGGAGCATTCTTGACTTGGAAAGAGAAATTAGACAATCTTGAGTCATTAATACCCAACTTAGGTTGGTGATCTAGAGTTGTTAGTTAATATTGTTTCTATTGACTCTAATCTCTTGCTAATTCAATTAGTGAGTTGATTAGGACTTTTGGATTGAGATTAACTAGTCTTATTTGATTTTCTCTCATGTGAAGATAACATTTTACCTTCTTCCTATGTTGGAGATGACTTAATAGGATTAGTTCTTGTTAACTATTGTATGATAATTGATGGCTAGGATAGAAAGCTTAGATTCTCAATCCTTGCCATAAATGCCTCTTTTTATTAGTTGTTATATTTAGTTGTTTGATTTTACATTTCTTGCCTTTTTAATTTCTTGTTTTATCAACCCAACCCCTTAAAACTCATAACCAATAATTGAGCACTCGATTGTGATTTTTAGGGAGAACGACCCGGGACTAATACTCTTGGTTATTTTTATTAGGTTGAACTTGTGACAACCAAAATTAAACTTTGATTGAGGACTGTGTGTTGGTTGAAAACTATATTTCGACGAGATTATTTGTGTGAAATTCCTAACTGACGAAAAATCTTCAATCAGGAGCCTTACTTAAAGATTCTGGATACTCGTTGGGATTCAGAACTTAAAAAAAAAATATTCATGTTGCTGGCTATTGGTTAAATCCTGCTTTTCAATTCAATGTTGATGAATTTGAAAAACATAAGCAAACTACTTCTGGCCTACTAGATGTAATTGAGAAATATGCCTTTGGTGATCCAGAATTGAATTCTAAGTTGACAAGTAAGATGAGAATATATAAGAATGCTGAAGATGATTTTGGAAAACAATCTGCACTGCGTGAACGAAGCACAGTGATGCCAGGTAAATATTTTATTTATTTTTATCTTTCTTTATTAGTTTATTTATTTAAAAAAGCTAATTGTAATACATTACCTCTTTTGATTTTAAGACCAATGGTGGGAATCTTATGGAATTGGAGCACCAAATTTACAAAAGTTAGCCATTCGTGTTTTAAGTCAAATTTGTAGTTCTTCGGGTTTTGAGCAAAATTGGAGTATTTTTTAACACATCCACACAAAGAAGAGGAATCGGTTAGAACATCAAAAGCTTAATGATCTTGTTTTCATTCATTATAACTTGAGGCTCCAACAAAGATATCTTCTATAATTATTTATCTAATTTTAAAAAGTATTGTTCATTAAAATTTAATCTTTAGTTTAGTAATTAATAACTTGATAACAGAGGAATCTAACGAGAAAGCAAAGCTATGATCCAATTTGTTTTGATGCATTTGATGACCATTCAAATTGGATATTGGAAGATTCACCGCTGTTTTTAACTCCTGAAGAAGTTGATGCTCTACGAAATGATTTGGCAAATATGTCCATTCAACCAACTTTAGATGATCTTGGTAAATTGTTCAATTGTTTGAATATTTTAATTGTCAGTTGCTATTACGAATTATTCTTGATATTAATTTGTAAAAAATACACAAATGTAGATCAATTAAATTTGGAAGATAGATCAAGATAATGATGGACCGAATAACAATGTTATGGAAGATATGGATGCAACTCAAAATAAGAAAAATGTTGATCAAGCTCCTAATTTGTCCAATGAATTGTGTTATCTTTCACTTGCTCTTGTTGATTTAAATTGAGAACATATTTTGTATTAGAGACTAGTTTATTATCGATTTTTTTAGATTATTAGTTATATTTAAGACTTGATATTAGATTATTAATGTTTGTAAAGACTTACATTTTAAGTTTTAAGACATTATTTTAATTTTATTTATATAATTTTATATTTTTTTTAATTATGACCAGGTTAACCGGGTGAATCAGTGACTCACCGATTGAACCAGTAACCCAGTAATCCTGTCATATGACCGGATTGATTACGAGTTCGGTTTTGATAACTATGCTTTTAATAACACAATTAACAATAATTACGTTTGGTAAAATAGCTTTTAAAATTTAAAAATACCATAAAAGATATAAATTTAAGCGTTAAATTTAAAAATTAGTTAATATATGAGATTATATTATACTTTTAAAATTTGAAAAGCACAGTCTAACTTTAAAAAGCTCCACCTTAATTACTTTCAAAAGTACAACAATCTTTTAAAATCCGAAAGTACAAACACATGATTTTTTTTTTATTTAACAAATACAAAATAAAAAATTTGTACTTTTTATATACAAGTACATCTCTAAAAAACTTTCCCAAACCTAGCCTTCATGACCACGTCTATTTTGTTCTGAATAGTTCATTTGTATACTCTTCTGAACCTGCCAGAGCCTAGAAGGTATTCTACTGTTGTGTGGCTGAGTTCATCGTAAGAGAATTTGTGGTGCCAGTGCTCCAATTTCCAATCTTCGATCTCTACTGCTTGCTCCTTCATCTTGTTTCGCAACCAAAGGTAACAAATTGAAACGAGATTGCCATGAAAGCAACACAGAAGAGAACGTTTTTGGCAACTACGCCGCTAAAGAGAGAGGAATAGGAGAATGCAAGCTGGTGGAATGGTAAATTAGTTGTGTTTATGTCTCTTGCAAAACCTGAATTGATGAAAACTCCATGTGATTACACTCTCTTCTTCGATCCAATTGGTTTTCGAAGCAAAGAACTCAACTAACATTTCAGAAGACACGTAGTTTGCGATCGCTGAATCTCTTTAGCCGACGACTATATGTAGGTAAACTTCACCCACTCAGAGATAGAGATAGAGAGGGAGGGAGAGAGAGAGAGGCTAGCTACACTGCTACAGGGACTAATCTGTCATTACCATAGGGATTGATATAGCCACTAGCTATAGAGACTAGGTATTGGCAAGAGTTTCTACGAGGACTGCAATGACATCCATTTCCGATCTATCCCTTTTTATTTCCCCTGTGGAGGAGGCGAATAGTTCAATAACCGGAAGTATTTTAATACAAATTCTTGCAATCATTATTAGAAAAATAAGATATTTTCATTCTTAAAATTTGTTAAATTTTTTATCAACTGAATTTTTTTAAAAAAATTATTATGAATGACCACATTTCTAAATATTTAAATATTGCCACAAAAATTTAGAACAGTTAAATATGAAAATTTGTTTTGTTACTTACAAAAATTATTGGTTCTTTTCGTGGTATTTTGAAATCATTCGAGAGTTGTTTTGTCGATAACATATTTTAAAGAGTTTTTTGTCAACGATTGAATCTTTTGAATACCGAATTGATAGTTAACCCTTACAAATATAACACAACTATAATAAAATTTAATACAATTCAATCAAATGTATCAATTCAACTATAGTAAAATCTAATATAATTTAACCAAATGTAACAATTCAAACTAAATTTAATCAATATATACCTTAATCTCCTCCCGGATCCCAATTTATTAGGGGCAGGTCCTTGTCTTTTATTTGGAGTTAAATTTTAAAGTAGTCTATGAACTTGCATTCGAGCCTTAAAGTGATCCCTAAAATTAATAATTATTTAAATTTGTCTCTGAAATTTTCCTCCGAGCCTCGTAGTAGTCTCCAAAATAATTTTCATCCATCCTTACCATTGGAGAGCTGAATTGGACTGAAACAACGTCGTTTTGTATTTATACAAAAAAAAAAGTTGCTATTATTGTGGAGCTGTTGGCGACGAAGGGGTGGAAAAGGTTGCCAGAGCGCTTGAAAACAGTGGGAAAGTGTGAAATTTGGACGGCGTGTTTGGAAAGCACCTCGATCTCGTAGTAGTGAGGGAAAAACTTGCCTCTGCCGTTGTAAGTGAGAGAGTAGTATTGAGTGTGAGAGAGTAAGGATGGGGAGAGAGGACTCAAAATGGTTTTTTTAAGTACAAAACATCGTTTCAATCCTCTCTAATGACAAAGATGGACGGAAATTATTTTAAGAATTACTGAGTTTTGGAAGACTGTTTTAGGGATGAATTTGAGTAATTATTAACTTCAGAAATTACTTTATAAAATTTAACTCTTTTTTGCTATCAAACACTTAATAGCTATATGTACAAGTTAACGTTCAACTTCAGTATTTGACGTTGTCTTATGGAGAAAATTAAAATTAACCCACAACTATATCGACTAACAAAAATAAACATTAGAAATAGAATTGTGTATTAAAATCCTTTGAAAACTAAGTGTGTGTTTTTATTGTGCTTTGTTTGTCAAACTGGAGTTTGAATAAAAGTGATTTTATAAAATTGATTTTGGATAGAAGTAAATTTGTGCCAACATGATTTATGTTTGGTAACTCTGTACTAAAATTAATTTTGATAAAATAAATCATATATAAAAAAAATAAAAATTTTATAAAAAATATAATATGTATAAAAGATAAAGTTGGTAAAAATATAAATGAATGTCAATTGTTAAAAGCTCGTTAGTGCAACGCAAAAGTTAAAAATTGTTGCTTCTTGTAAACGTTTTGTGAAACTTCTGTATTTATAAAGAGAAAAATTAGCCAAATAAAAAATTGAAGCTTTAAAAAAGTTGTAACATACTTTTCCCCTTCTAACGTGTTTGCCAAACACACCCTAAAGTATCCACTTTTAAAAGAGATTAATTTGGGTAATTATTATGGGCAATTACTCAAAAAAAAGGAAAACCATAATGCCATAATTAACCCAGTCCCCCCATTAGGCATAATACCCCCCTAAACTGAGTAACCCAAATCGAACACTAGGATGGAAATTGTTTCACACTTTGATAATACGTTTGTCTTCGGAATTAATGGATGGGAAAATTCATATCTGATTATTCTTGATCAAGTAATCGTGTAAGAATATAATTATAAATTGACAAATGAACTGACAAAGCTAACAATACAAACTTAGATCACCTGAACAGTAGTTTCCATCCTTTCATCCAAACAAAGGAATATGACCAAATAATTTCTTCTACATTTTGAGAAAATGTTAAATCCGTACGTCAACTATATAAATGCTGTTCAGAGACTAGATAAATAAAGCAAACAAAAAGGTATCAGTGTGACCCTCATTCTTCCCTATAATCTGGATTCTCCTTCAATATAACAAAACCTTCGAGAATTGGCGACAAGGGAAGATATCTGCAAAAAAAGTGCAAGTGTTAGAAGACAACAAGAGCCTAGTTTTAAACATATAAGGCAGTCATATATTACTTTTCTGTTGCTAATTCTGCCCTATCCCCAGCAGCCAGAAGAACAGGCGTGGAGTGAGTCTGGAAACCGGTGATCGTTTTCGGGCGACCTGCTTGTCCGACCACATCTACTGCTTGACCGACCCTAACAGGGACTGACAGAGGCCTCAAGTCCTCATCCACTGTCAACAACATCCTCGGCTGTTGCAAGAGAAACGAAGCAACTCAGATAGGGCATAAAAAATCAGGAAGATTAGATAACCGGAAAGAGTTCAGATAATGAAACAAACCTGCATTGCCAAAACAAGGAAGTAGAGAACATAGTGATATTTTCCAAGCACAATAGCTTTCATATCAAGGCATGCATGCAACATGGTAATTAGTCCAGCAAGTGCTGTCCTGTAAAAATGGAATAGAACAACTTTGATTAAAAACATAAATCAGGGGAGAAGATAGCCACCGACATCAAAATTAATTGACGATTAAAATCTGATTAGCAAAAAAGGTTTTACTCACGGTGATAATAAGAAACGATCAGAATGATATGGATTAAGTGTCAGTAAGCCCTTTCCCAGATGCACAAGACCTTGTGCAATCCGCACCTGAAGATGTAGTGAATGAAATTTAGTGACCATAACAACATTGAGAATTGAAAAAAATAAGGTAACTTGGATGAAGCATACACAAAATAGAAGGCTGGTATCCTTGTAGTAGTAGCTTGAAAGATTGCGAAGCATGCCAGCAATTCGGGCATTGTTTGTTCCAGCACCAATCAGACCCAAGGAGATAACTGCCGCCTGTAACAGAGTAAATATAATTTTAGCTACAAATAGTGAGTTATATAGAACATACTGAGAACTAGGTTCTAATATCTTTACCATTGCCACTTCTAGATCAGTATCATGGCTAAGTCTGCTCAAGGTATCCATAACATTGACCTGGCACAATCCAGTAAAGGGTCATCTCAAGAAAATCAGATGCGACATCTTGGCCCAATAATTATGATTACAGACATTCAATTCGATAATCTTTTCTGAGAAGAGAATGCATCTATAAAGACTACAAGTCTGCAGCCATGAGAAGCAAGGCCCATTTTTACCTTTGGATTCGATATACACAGTAGACCAAGTGCCAGAGGAACGGCTCGGCGGATATTTTGCTCCCCATACTGTAGAAGATGCTCTAATGATCGAATAGCCATCTCTAGTCCTAATTCTTCAGCCATTGCTACCATAGCTATTCCAAGCACCGCAGGACCCTGATGCGTTTCACCTTTATCAAGATGTTGTGAACAATGACCCAAGAGATTTTGAACCTATATGGTAGGAAGAAGTGTAAGAAAACTGTGCACACACAGCTGCAGCATAGATTTATTTCTAGAAAATCTGTGATTGAATTATCGTGAGCATTGTACCTTGAGAACATTCCCAGTTCCAGCGTAGGCACATGATAGGAGTGTCATGTCACAATACTTTCTAATTTTTTCATTAAAAGTCTTTGACACTTCAGCAGTCGCCTCCACACTTTCCTGTTGTCACAAAACACAATTAGAAGCAAAGAACAACAATCATTGGTGACCATGACCGCATTTCATAATAGAACTTCTCCTAACTATATAATATTAAATAAGTAAAAAAACAGAACAATTGAAGAACCAAAAGGCATATAAACAAAAGATAACTAGACACACAATAACTACCTGCTTTCCAAGATATAGAAGACCAAGGCCAAGAGGTAAAAGTCTTGTAAGAGGCTCTCCTAACTCAGACTCGCTCCGATCCATCAGTGCAAATATAATTGCTTGAGCGACTTCCTCATTGCAAGAACCCACATAGATCAAGCCCAATGAAATAGCAGTGAAAGCAATCACATCAAGTGAAGCTTTAGCATCATTCAATATAGGTGCCAATTTGCAACGTAACTGAAAAATGCAAAGCATAAATCAAAACTTTTTGCATTTGAAAATAAAAACAGGCATACCTCTCTTCAGCTTTACTAAAACAAAATTCCAAGAAAAAATTAGAGTAACAGCTGACCTGCTCATTCTGGGAGCCTGCATAAGCAATTCCTAATCCCATAATTGCACCAATTCTAATTGATGAGTCTTCTTTATCTGTGTAGTCACCTAGAAGTGCCATAGCCTGAAAGTAGTAAAGTAAGAATCAACATGGAAACAAAAATATGCAACATATGGAAGCAAGGAGAAGAATTTGAACCCACAGGATCACAGTCATTCTTGATACCGCAATTGACAATTCCAACTCCCAATAATGCACCAGCAATGACGTGGTTATCATTGCTATGGAAGTACTTGTCAATTTGTGCAAGTCCAGAGTCAACATCCCAGAGTAAAATCATACCCTGTAATAATACAATGTTAGAAATAATGGAAGTGGCATTCCTCATTTATCAATAATAAAAATGAAGGTTCAATTAATAAATTTATACCAAACTAGCTGCGGCACTAGTCTTCCCGTGTTCCTTATTTTTAAAAAGCCAATTTCCAGAAGAACCACTACTTGAAGAGTCAGATGGGACAGTCATTAGCTTATCCTGCAATAATGACAGAAAGAAAGGGAGAAATTAGGAAAATAGAAAACATCAATAATGTAAAAGCACAATAAATACGAAGATACAAAATCCTGAATTACAAGGTACATTGTACCTGACCAAAACCAGCATTTACAAATGCATTTACAAAAGTAGCAGCAAGGTTCTGTCTAGCAGAATCAACACTTGCACCAGCACTAGCCCGGCCATCAAGCAAGTGTGCCTACAAAAGACCAAACAACTTCAAACATTAGATTCCGAGCAAATTAAAAAAATTAAAAAGAAAAAGCTTCTAATATATATAGGCCATGAACACATCAAAACTCAGAAGACAAATTCTTTTAATAAAAGAAACTCTAGAAAGCTCAGCAGAGACTCCTTGCAGCAGTATGCATGTGTATAAAAATTCTCTGTTAATCCAGGCTATTGTGCTGTAAGGCACCAATGCCTGTATCATATCTAAATATCTAATACTAAACCTGCAATAAAATTCAGTTTTATAAAATACTGTCTTATCCCAACATCTAAAGGCACTGGAAGTAACTAGATACAGCATTAGTTAAGAATAAGGTCCCAGCAATTATCAAGTAAGCCACACCTTGTATATATCCTCAGGGGACTTCGGCTCCATGACTTCAATATCACGAGCAAGAGTCAGATATCCCTCACTTAACTTAGTATTGTTTATTATCTCCTGCAATATTTCTTTCTCATCCTCCTCCGGAACTAACTCGTCATCAAGCTCAAAAGTAATTCCCTACAAGTAAACAAACACGACAGATAGTTAACAAAAAAGAAAAACCAGCTAAATGAAAAATCTCAAACAAAATGTGAAATATTTGTCTCTCTCTGCCTCTAGCTTATTTGTCAACATCTAGCAGTATCCACAAACTCTCAAATGAATACTATTTACTGATCCAGGTTAGCTCTTGACATGGGTAAATTACCATCATTTCTGCTAAGCAAAAATTCCAGGACTTACATGACGTGCAAGTATGTAACAAAATTGCTTCCTTCGCTGCGGATCCTTGCAAGAGGTAAACACCTGTCTCACATACTGTCAAAATAGTGTTAGTTATAAACAGCAATAATAATTTAAGGAACACATAAATTATTTCTTCACAAGTATTGGGAATACAAGTACAAAATTTAGCAGATGATCTTGTGAATTCTCTATACAAAAACACACGAGAAAAAAATGTTCATAAATCACAATCAGAAAAGAATTGAGACCCAGAAATCCAGGGTCACACCTGCAGGTTATCCAGGAACAATGCAATTTGGAGTGCATTCGGATATTCCTCAAATTTTTGATAGGTCATATATGCAATGTCCAACACTAGCATGTCATCTGGTCCAGGAAGGTATCTGAAGAAGTAAAATATAATAAGTAAATAATAATATTGTTAATGCATCTATGACAGTGTCCAAAGTCGAATACCCCTAAAGAACAGTTGATCCAAGAAAAATAGCATATAAATATCGATGAAAAATGATAATAATTATGAACACAATAACTATCTCATGATCAACCCTTCAAACTGTTCCCTCACAGTGAAAGTCAAACTCCTAAAACACCAGTACATTGTAAAATACCATTCTTAAAATTTCCAAAATCAAATCAACAAGCTAAATCCATAATTATGACAGTATAACATAACAATTCAATCTATCATCACAAGTAAACAAATAACACCCATACCACACCATTGTCTTCCACAACCCCAACAACAGTACAAGCTAACCACAGTTCAAATCAGAACATCACATCACTTTACTTCACAGAAGTATAAGGATAACTCTTATTGTTAAATAACATAATGGATCAGAAATAAATACTAGAGATACCAAACATGTAGGAAACCAACAAAAAGAGTAACAGATTGCCAGACAAACAATAAATTCATTAAAAACAGGAGATATGAAGTTCATGTACAATTATCTAATGATAAACTTCTGTTTTTCAACCTTTCTTCGTATCTGTCCTGAATTTAATTGAATTCTCTTGGACAATAAATAAAAGAATCCTCATTTTCACTTACTTGGCTGAACTTGTGAGATATAAGCAGGTCCTCTTAAAACTCGTCTTGTCAACATGATCAACCAACATATCCAGGTCTTCCACCTATATATTAAAAAAGTAACAGATGTAACTCGCAATATATGGTAGCTAAGACACATCATAAAATGCGATCTAGCATATTACCTCCATCAAAAGATCAACAGCCTCAGGTTCTGCATTATGCTGCAGCACGATTGAAATTAGTCAAATTGTTGAAAATATACTCTAACATTTTGTAGTGCCCTGATCATTTTTCGAAAGCAAAGACAATGGGAATATATCATACCTTCATGTGAAAAGCAACTATTTGTTGTACGAGTTCCATAAGATCATCTATAGGAGCCTCTTCACTCTGTGGAGAGAGAATTAACGCATGAAAACTTAGATTGTAAAGGAACTTGACAATCTGATATGGGTAAACTACACTACATAGTAAAGCACAACTCAAATCAAATCCTTAGCACAAAGACCTTCTGATATTTAAGAGACAATATTATATTAGACACTTATCACTACAATACATATTAAACTTATGGTTATTAAGATCTATAAGTAGAGGTAACAGGCCTGGTGAATGGGTGGGCACATAGGTATTGCCATATTGAATTCCTAACTAAACACTAACTACACCCTAGCACAAGGACTACGAATGTACCTGAAGCTAAAATAATGGGACACCAAATGATGCACACTGTACGGTGTTGGAAAATAAGTTTAATGCAATTAAGTCCTACTTTTCTTCTGCTGCAATTAAGTCCTACTTTTC
>NC_029787.2:22534331-22536133 GCF_000816755.2 Arachis ipaensis
ATGTGGCAATACATGCATACTAAAGCACATTTAAGCTAAAGCTATAAAATAGTAATCATCTGAGAAAGCTAGAAACCCAACCTGTCGTTTTGCATACTCTTGGGCGATCTCTCCAGCCAGATTCCTAACAAAGGATACTAGCAATCAGCAGAAGTATGATACTCCATTTCATTCAGACTTCATCGACCAGAATTTTAGTTTCAAATCTTTTAAGTTGTTCGCTTACAAAACAGCAATCCATCTTCCAAAAATGAAAACAGACCTGAACAAGAAAAGAAATTCTCACCTAACATACTCGTGGCCCCAAGAACCAATATCACCTTCTGAACCCAGTAACCTGTACTTGAGGCTTTCCTGATAGAGTTATAAACCACACAGTAGTCAAATAATGGAAAGTTCATTTCACCAAAGTAACCATATGATTTCAATTTATTTTTAAATATCAATTAATACTTACTCTCTCCCCTTCAGCAGACATAGTAAGGGCCAGAACTGATAATATGTCAGCTAAGTACTTCTGCATTGGCAAAAGACAATTCAGTTAATCACCAAAATACTACCATCATTGTCTCATAAAGCCAGCACCAAAACCACAAAAATAACCTTACCTTCAAATCAGACTCTGCCATTGTCTCATAATACGCCTTCAAGGTTCCATAATGTGGACGAAGAAACTTCAACGGCTTGGGAACCGAAGTCATGGAGCTTGTTGAAGTACGAATTTCTTGTCTGTAACACAACCAAACGTTCCAGATTCAATCCGCTTTCAACAAAATGCTAAGCTAATCATTCAAATCATAGAGTTAACTTTCATCACTGAATTCTCAAGTACAAACTAGGTTTACCTCATGCTCTCAAGAGCAACCTTTTGCAAAGCTGGGTCGGAATCCTGAACCCTCTCCACGTACAATTCTAGCTGCTGCTTCAACGCCAAATCCTCATCGGACTGCACAAATTTCCCCAGAAAAATCAAATTTTTCTCTCCATAAGTTAAATAGAAAATCCTGAACCCTAGAATTCGAGTAACAACATAAACTAAAACTAGAGGCCAGGGTTTTAGACTCACCAGATCTTCGTTCTCGACTTTCTTCTTGTTCACGACCTCGTCGTTGGCGGTGCTGGTGCCGCTGCCACTGCCACCTCCTGCGGCGGTGCGATTAGGATCGGGCGCCATTAGAGGAGGAGCTGATAAAATGAAAAAAAAAAACCCCGAACTGGGAGTTACTGAGAAGGGAATAGAAGGATTATGCTGCAACGGAAAAAGTGGGAAGGAAAATTTTGGAAGTGCTGTTGATAGAAAAAGAAAGAACAAAAGAAAGTGCACACGGCACAAGACAAGTCGATCTTCTGAAGCTTTGGAACTTTGGAGTGAAGAGTGAAAGCATATAGCAGAAGCATTATGGTTTTCTTGCTCAGGAGGATTTCTTTAGTGGTCCATAGGCCCGTTATCTTAGAACACCTAGGCCCATTTTCATGGCCCATCAAGAACCTGGACTTCGTCATCAGTAAGACCCAAAAGGAATCAGAAAAGATAAAAGAAATAGAAAGGTATGAGGTAATGACCCAAGAAAATGATAAAATGGTTGAAATGTTTGCCACTATTAACAGTGCAGTTTGGATCAATTTTGTGTAAAAAATTTATACCATTCAAATATTAATTTTACTTACAATATGAGTTGGATTAGATAATTTTTTTTAGACAATACAATCCCATCTAATCTAATTTCAAGCGATTTGGATTGGATTGAATTTGTAGTTTTATAAATTAAAAAATAATATATAATCAATTTTAACACTAAATC
>NC_029787.2:22536156-22537262 GCF_000816755.2 Arachis ipaensis
GTATTACATGTACGGTTTGTTTTGGATTGGATCGATTTTGAAAAACAAATCTGAAATCCAATCTAATCCACATTTATCCACATGTGGTTTGCCAAAAAAAATTCCATCAAATTCAAATTAATGCAGTTTTAATCGGTTTAGATTGAATTGGATGAACAATTTAATTTGGATCCGTTTGAATTCGAATACTCCTAACTAAAGTGTACAAGAGTTCAAATGTTAGTTATGTCCTCGGAAGTAGATACAGACTAAGGTAGCGTTTGGAAGAGAGACCAAGACTCAGAGACAGAAATTGAAAGACAGACTGAAACAAATTTTAGTATTATGTTTAGTGTAAAGTAAGAGACAGATACTGAAATAAGAATGAAACACTAAATTAATTTGCACAAAGAATAAGGTTAGAATTAATTAATTGAAATGGGGTGTATAAAATGTTGTTAAAATTTCAGTCTCCATTCTCAAAAATTTCAGTCTCCTGTGTCCTCATTTTTTGAAAGTACTAAAATTTTCAAAATAATTTAGTACCAGTTTTTAGAATAACATAATACTAAGTCCCAATTTCTAATTTACATCTCAATACCTCAAAACAAACGTTACCTAAAAATATCGAGGATTGATTTTAAAAGGAAAATTAATCCAATCCAAATTATAATTTGTTGTGATTTTGATTGCATCAGTTTGATTTTTTTTTTTAAATCTAATCCAATCCAATCCAAACTATTGCTGTTTGGATTATTTCTTTTTATTCGATTTTTAAAAAATTAAAATTTTAATATTTATTAAAAATAAAAATAATAATAAAATATGAATAATAGAAAAATGTATAACAAATTGAACATGTTATAAGTATAATTGTATATTTAATAATAAAATAATAATATTATATCACATTTTACAATTTGGATTTGATTTATTCGATTTTAAGAAGTAGATTCAAAATTTAATCTTATCCATACATTTTGCTGAAAATAGAATCCGATTTAAGTCAAATTATTACGATTTTGATCTGTTTTTATTTAAATTGAATTGGATAAGCAGTTTTGTTTGGATTAATTTAAATTTAAATATTCTTGATATAGACTATATTAGTTTTTTAGAATAGAATA
>NC_029787.2:22537467-22542302 GCF_000816755.2 Arachis ipaensis
ATGATGTAAGTGTCATATGCATCTAAATAACTAAACATATACAACTAGCTATATGAAACACATGGGTGTGTTTGTGTATGTGTAGGTTAAATTGGGAAAAAAATATTCAATGAAATCCAAGCCCAAAAATTTTAATATACATATATAACCGCCTGTCAGTTTTTTTATGGTTTCTTACAACTTTTTTTCCCAATATATTGCCACATTTGTTTATCTTAAAATATAATTAGGATCAATTAAAATTAATTAGTATATTTTAATATTTATTATTACAATTTTTTTAATATTTATAAACAGGGACGGACATATGGGAGGCGAGTGGAGGCCTCGACTCCCCCCCAACTTTTAAAAAAAAGATTAATAGTAATAAATTATTAAGTATGATTTAATTTTTTTTAATTTATTTAGTATTTAGTCTAATATAAATAAAAGTCCAGCCTAACCTAAATATTAATGATTTCTAATATCTAAAAAAATAAGTAACAATATTAAAAAAATTGAAAAGATATTATTATTATTATTAATATTTTTTAATTAAATAAAATTTTTTAAATCCCATAAAGTGGATTTTTTTCTTCTTGTGAGCGTCCTTCTTGATTCATTTGGTATTAATTCTCTCTGTTTCAACTATTACAACTGAGAGATCTTTTTCAGCGATGAATATTCTGAAGAATAACTCATAAACAAAATGAAAGGTTAATTTCTTGCTAATTGTCTTTTAATTATATTGAAAAGAAAATTGCTGAAAATTTTAACACAAATTCTATTATCGATAAATTTTATGATACGAAGAATCAACTACTTCGTTAATAAAAAGTACATACATATTTTTTGTACTTTAAAATATATTCTCTATTGATATATTTTTGTAATACATTTTACATCATATAATTTTGTATAATTTTTTAAAATTATATATGTTATTGCCCCTCCAGAATAATATTTCTGAATCCGTCCCTGCCTATAAATACATTTTTATATTGTATCATTCCAGACAACTTGATTACACTCAATAATACACAAATTTTTCCTCCAATTTAGTCTTTTGTTTCTAACATGGTATCAGAGACATGGTATCCTCCTTGAAGAGGATATGTTATTTTTCTTGTGGTGAAATCACCGTAGTTTTTGCATTTTTTTCTATGCCATTTTTCTTTACCTTTTGTCACTCCTTTGATACTTTTTCATCTCACCGACTAGCCTATTCTCTCCGTCTTGTGTCTTTTCGAGTCGAATGATCAAACATCAATGTCATCCCTTGTTTTCCTATTCTCATGAAGAAATCATATAGTTTTTGCTCTCTTTCGACAGTTCCGTCTGCGTTCTCTCGTGGCAGTTCCGTCTGCGTTCTCTCATGGCAGTTCTGTCTGTGTTTTCTCGTGGCAGTTCCATCTGCGTTTCGTCTGTGTTTTCTTGTGGCAGTTCCGTCTGCATTTTTTCTGGCAGTTCCGTCTGCACTTCCTTTAGACAAGCGGCAGTTCCGTCTGCGCTTCCTTCAGACTAGCGGCAGTTCCGTCTGCACCCATTTTAGAGAGTTTATGCATTTTTTTTCTTTTTTCTTTTTTCTCTTTATTTTGTTATTTTTAATAAGTTTCAAACTCAAGTTGTCACTTGAGTTTAAGGGGGGATGTTAGAATATAATTAGGATAAATTAGAATTATTTAGTATATCTGAATATTTATTATAGAATATTACATCTTTATTATTACGATTCTCTTAGTCCCTATAAATACCCTTCTATATTGTATCATTCTAGACAATACGAATAGACAATTTGATTACACTCAATAATACACAAATCATTTCTCCAGTTTAGTCTCTTGTTTCTAACATGGTATCAGAGTCATGGTATCCTCCTTGAGGAGGATACGTTGTTTTTCTTCTAGTGAAATCACCATATTTTTCTTCTGTACCATTTTTTTCCTTCTCTTTTGTCAATGCTTTTTTCCGGCAGTTCGATATCTTTTCAGCAGTTTTTCGGCCACTCTTGCGGTAGTTCTGTTTGCGTTTCCATCTGGCAGTTCCGTCTGCTTTCCCGTCCGGCAGTTCCATCTGCTTTCCCCTCTTGCAGTTCCGTCTGCTTTCCCATTCGGCACTTTCGTTTGCGTTTCCTTCTGACAGTTTCATCTGCGCTTCTTTTCGGCAGTTCCATATACACTTCCTTCAGACGACGTCAGTTCCATATGCACTTCCTTCAGACAGCGACAGTTCCATATGCGCTTCCTTCAGACAGAGGCAGTTCCATCTGCGATTCCTTCAGACAGCGGCAGTTCCATCTGCGTTTCCTTCCGGCAGTTCTATTTGCACCCGCGATAGTTCCATCTGCGCTTCCTTCCGATAGCAGCAGTTCTGTCTACGCTTTCTTCCAACAGTTCCGTCTGCATCCGTTCTATTAGTTTATGCATTTCTTATTTCGTTGTTTTAAATATGTTTCAAACTCAAATTGTCACTTGAGTTTGAGGGAGGATGTTAGAATATAATTAAGATCAATTAAAATTAATTAGTATATCTTAATATTTATTATAAATTATTACGTCTTTATTATTACGATTCTCTTAGCACCTAAAATATCCTTTTATATTGTATCATTTCAGACAACTTGATTACACTCAATAATACACAAATCTTTCCTCCAATTTAGTCTCTTGTTTCTAACAGTTTATATCTTCCATCTTTGTAATATAATTATTGTGGGAGCCTGTAAAACATTTAGATCTACGTAAGAATTACTCAATTGTCCGTCAAAAAAAATTTACTAAATTGTGAAATGATAGTTCTGTTTATGCTTGGCAATTGTAACATTGAGTGTAATTATACTTGATATTTGTAATTGTTGATCATTCATAAATTGTTTTAATGGTTGTGCTTCTACTTGGGCATTAGTAATTTGTACATAAGATTTCTGTTTGTGCATTATGTTTGTGATTTTTAACCAATTTTTTGTTTGTACATCTTATGTCATAGAACTACATTCTCCTTTCCCTATTGATTATGTGGTTGTATTTCCACTTGTCATCATTATATGCAGAGTCTGGCACGAAATTTAAGTTCTAATGTCTAATGAGGTAAATTTTATATCAATATAAAACGTTGGCTTATCTTTTTATAATTTAATTTCAACATATTTCTTGTATCATATTGATATTTATAGATTAGATCTAATATGCATATATGTGATATTTATGATTTTTTTTTATTTACACCAATAACAATAAAATTTTGTCCCACTAATAATGACATTAAACTCTATGTATTATATCTATAGAGAGGCTGTTTATATGTAGATCGCGTTTGACTACCTTATGGATAATCTTTTTAGATCTCCCTCGCTCTATCTTTCACCACTTGTCCATCTTCCATCTCATCTATCTTCCTGACTGGGTGTTCTGTCGGTCTTCTTCTCATATGTCCAAACCACCTGAGACGCGATTTTACCATCTTTTCCACAATAGGTGCTACTTCAATTCTCTTTCTCTTATATCTTCATTCCTTATTCTATCCAATCACATATGACCACTTATCAATCTCAACATCTTCATCTCTACTACACTTAGTTTATGTTCGTACTCCCCTTTGACCGCTCAACACTCTGTACCATAAAAGTATAGCCGGTCTGATAGCTGTGCGATAGAATTTACTTTTAAGTTTTAAAGACACTTTTTTGTCACATATAAAACTAGACGCACTCCGACATTTTGACCAACATGCTTGGATCTTTTGATTTACATCCTGTTCAATCTCTGCATTATCCTATATAATGCACCCAAGATACTTAAAACTCTTAACTTTTCATAGGATATTTTCTCCAATCTTCACCTCTATATTCGGGTTTTTCCTTCGCAAACCGAACTTACATTCCATATTCCGTTTTCTACGGCTTATGCGCAGAGACTATATACTTCTAGAACTTCTCTCTATAAATCCAACTTTTTATTTAAATCTTTCCTTGACTGTCACATATTTTTTTATTTAAATTAAATAAATACAAAATTTACGAAAATACATAAATACAGCTTAATTACATAAATACACAATTAGTTAGATCTCGATTGGTGAAGAGTTTCAAAAATTAAACACATCTCGGGTACTGAAATCCTGTGTCAGAAGAATTAAATGGGTACTGAGTACCCGAGATACATGCAAAAATAAGACCATCTCCAGTAGGGAACTCATTCCAGTTCCTGTTTATGGCCCACCTGTCATAAAAAGTAACTCCACATCAGCTTTTGCATCATAAACAGTAAATAGGAATTCAAAGTATCTCTATCTTCTCCATTATGAGGAACCAACTTTAGTCCCTGTTGTGGTCCACTTAATTAATTAATTAAAATACTTGAAATTAATGTAATTAATTTTTTTTAATAATGTAATTTAAAAATTTAAATTTAAAAATAATTCACTATTAAAAGATATTAATATTAAATAAATTTATATATAACAATAATACACAATATATAATTCGGAATTACACTAATTTGTAAAATTACTTAATACAAAAAAAAAAAACATAATTAAACTCTATAGTTGACGACAAGCATTGTGAAATTGCTATATGTGTTCAATCAAGTCCTCTTTCAATTGTCTATACTACTGCCTATTTCGAAGTTGGGCATTTATTTGGAGAAATTGATGGTATGGTGCAAAATCTTCTTCTCCTTGTGATAAGCCATTTTCAACGGTAACATAGTAACGGCTATTTTTACAACGACTAGTTTTGCAACGGCTAAATTAATATAACAATATAAATATAAATAATATTTAATATTAATTATGATATAAATAATTAATATAAATTATTAATTAATTAATTAATATAAATTATTAATTAAATAAAA
>NC_029787.2:22542426-22550463 GCF_000816755.2 Arachis ipaensis
GTTTATTTAAAATATTTTTCTTTAATTTAATTTTTTATTATTCTTTATTTAAAAAAATTGCCTTTAATCTTCAGTAACTAACACGTAAGATCAGTATATCATATTTGTTTTTACGGTAAACACAATAGAACTTCTCTAATGATTATCGTGTAACATATTATGGATTTTATATCATTTTGTTTTTTAAAAACAAAACGTAGTTACGCCAATTAAAAATATCTTTAATTATAAAAAAGTATGTTTTTTGTATAAAAGAACCTGTTATTTTTTAAAATTTAATTTTTATTATTAAAACTAAGGTAATAATTTTATATGCGAGTAAGTTCACTAATTTTATCATGTGAAAACTGCGTGGTTTACTAACTTAAACCAAATTTTCAGGTAGCCAAACAATATATTTGGTTTATGGCTTAGTATATGGTGAATTCAGAGGTTGGAGTTCACAACATTGTTGAAGCAGGAGTAGCAGGTAAGGGAAATTTTAGGATGGATGCTAATCGGGGGAGATCGTTGGCCATTGGTTCGGGTAGATTTATTTGGGCCTAGCCCAAGACCCATAAAATGAAGAAAGTGGGTCACGAAAGTTGCAGCCACTAAAGAAAAGAATAAAAACTCTAACCCTACTTCAACACAATCAGATTTAGAATTGTCGACCCCTTCATCTTCATCAAATGTTCAGGTGTGCATGGTAAGCCCTCGGCCATACCCAATCGAATTCAGATGCTGCGTCTTTGTGCATTATCGAGCCGAAACTCATCGTGTCTTGTTGAGATTTATTGTTGGATTGATTCTGAACTCAGGTTGACGGTGGCTGCGAGATATGGCCTCCGACGAACCTAACACATCATTCGTATATGGTAGAAGAAATCGTGACCGTTGATGACGACGCATAACATTCGGGTGTGGAATGTAGAGAGACTATTTGCGCTGGCATACATTCATACTGGAGAAAAAGTAAGTTTAATCACCAAAATTTGTACCGAATGTTATTTTAATTCGGGTTATGAAAATTGTTACTGTTTTTTCGAATTCATGCTTTAATTATGTTTTACCTTCTTTTTTCCATAATATCCATCCATATTTAACTATAGGTATTATCCTCTTGGATCCGTTTGCCTCTTAATCAACCATATCTGAATAACAATTAATGACCAGTAGAAGAACACACAATAAAAATCAAAGGCTCAAGCTCGATTATATATACGATTGTGACGACTTAGATGATGATGATAGGAAACTCAAGTAGCCAAGTAACTTATCAAGGATAGACTTAGGTGATGAAATGGAATAAGAAAATAAGCTTTTGTGTTGGGGAAATTTTTCTATTGAAGAGGTAAGTATGAATGATGAATCAATGTGTTGTTGGTTTTTGTCTTTATGTTTGTCGGGTATTGTCTTATTGGTTGTCTTTTATAATTGGCTGTTGTGTTGTTGATTGTCTTTCCGGTCCATCCACATTGCTGAGGAATGTCTCTGCCGTTGGGGAATCACGCAAGGAGCAAGTTAACAGAGAGGGCCATCTCCAAATTTGTTGAGGTAGCTCCTTCTTCCCTCCTCCCACTCTTCCTTGTGAATCGGTTCGTTTTAATATAATAACTGTATTGTATACAGTTATTGTCAACATTATTAATTTTTCCGTATGAAATTTCATTTAAAAGTTTGTTGACAAAAAACATAATAATCACTCAAAATCTAGTTAAATGTGATTCATTCTTGTTAAAAATAAAACGTGAAAATTAAGTCGAGAGATCACAAAATAATAGTGTATGTTTTTTTTTTGTGCTTTTGCTGTAGTTTGTTAGTAGTTAACTGAGTTCGTGTTGCCAGATACAATAGGTAGCTACAAGTACTTTTATTCAAAAATTTTGGAAAGGAATTTCGAAACTGATATCGGTGGAGGTACCATCCGGGGATGGATTTAACGTAAAATGGAGCAAGAAAGAAGGTGGTAGTGTTTGATTGAATGAAGGTTGGTACAGAGTTGTAACGGTATTGGGGTTAAAACTTGAGTATTTTGTTGTTTTTGAGTATAATGGTGAATCTAAATTTTCATGACCGTCACCACCATGTGGGAAATAAGTTTCCGAGTCATATGGGACTGACCATTATAGAAACTTCTCAAACTTGAATAATCAATCTATGAAGCACTCGATGCAAATCACCATGAATTTAAATTTAGATTCACCATTATACTTAAAAATCACAAAATACTCATGCTTTAATCCCAAGAGCTCCACAACTGTGTACCAAACTGCATTCAACCAAACACTATCATCTTCTTCTTTGCTCCGTCTTACTTTTTTATTCCATCCTTGACTGGAACCTCCGCCGATATTAGCTTTGATAGTCATTTCCAGTATTTGTTTAAAAAATTGGTGGAAAAGATTGAAGTCGACAACAAGCACTAAATTAAATATTAACAAGCGACAGAGAAGAACGATCTCAACAAGTATTAGTTAATAATTTCTCAACATAAGATTTGTCGGGTTAAGGACGAGTAGGAATGAGAAACATTTAAATGGATTTGAGTGATTACATTGTTCTTTTCAAAGAATTATTTAATACAATTTTACACAGAAAGAAAAAGAAAAGTATGTTTATAGTTTGTTAACCCAATTCATGAGGAGGAGGATGAGGAGAAGGGGAAGAAAGCAAGAATCTGCAAAATTGTTAAATGTAAATTTTGTTGTGATAGTTGAAACTATTGGATTGGTTATGGTTGCACTCCCGTAGGGTTTATGCAAGTAACTAAATCGATCATCACTTGTTGCTTCACTTGTCCTTATTGTATCCCTTCCCGACAATCATGGTCTGCACTTCATGTGGTTTTTGTTCGAGTTTTATGGGCTAGTGAAATTGCATTTATTCAGTATTTTCTGTTTGATAGAATGTAACTGATCCTGATCCGATTTTACAGTTGTGGCTATTTCGGTAGACTGTTTAAATTGTTATGTCAAGGTTGCCGGTTTCCTAGTTCCCCTCTTTGCTTCTCGTGTTAGTTAGCAGGTGTGAGTGTTAATTTCTAACATTCTTTCTGATTTCGCCATCTTGTTTATTCACTCAAACTAGTTATGTTTCCTTCTTTTACCACGGGTTCTGGCAGTTGCGAAAAAACAAAACGTGATAATGCACTTATGGGTGTAGACATAGTTTATTTTCTGGCTCCCAAATTCAAAATTCAAAAACGAATACAAAATCGTCAGCCTCAGTTGAATATCACGCTGAAAAGAAATACATGGGCGTTATCGATTCAAGTCTTGTTTCCTATGGTTGATGAGCACTTAGTGGAGCTTAACTTGTTGAACTCAGCCGCAGCAACACGACAGCGTCGATATCCATCTCCCTGCAAGCTAACTAAATTCGTTGTTGGGGACTTCATCTTCATCAATTCTTCACCCTCCATGGATGCAGCCGGGATGCGTTTATCATTTTTTTTGTTCTTCTCTTTCACAAAGGAAAAAAGTTGACTACCTACTTAGGATACCCAATTTTTTGTTATGCCAAAGCCCCACCTCTAGAGCTCCAGCATAGATGAACCCTATTTCATTGGTTAACCATAACTATGTTAAATATGACTCATGTCATGTAAGCCCACTTCTTTTCCCTATTCAACATGCAGATGGACCCAGTTTATAACGCGAGCTCGGGCTCACTCCATATGACATCAATGTGTTGGGCTGGGCTGAATGTTGCTTTTATATTGCAGTTTAACTTAGGGCAGATAAAATCAAACAAAATAAAATAAAATAATTATGGGCATATCATATTGGTACCAAATCTATCTCGACCTGTGAAATAATCAGAGACAATACTTAGATAATTAGGCACGACACTTATGTTGAGGTGCAAGTCACTCAATAACTACAATTAATATTCACTGAGTAGACGCAGCGAAGAAATAAGTCAAACATTCTAGAGAAAGTAATTGTTTATTTAACAATCGAACCAATAATACCTCATAGAAAGGGCAGGGTACACATTAAGAGCAACGCACATTAATTTCTCCATTCATAATGCTTTTGCGAGAGAGACCACCATCTCCATCAGCTGTGGCATGTATCACAAAAGGAAGAAAAATCAGAAAAGAACCACAAAGTTTTACACAACTATCATTTGCGGTGTCAGAAATAGAACAAATAAGGCATACCTTGCTTGTCTTGGCCTCCTCTATTTCAAGTCCGCCGAAAGTGCCCTCCCTTAAAGCATTACCGTCTGAACCGGGAGCAACGTTGTCCAATCTAGACATATTCATTGTCCCTAAGTTGAAATCGTGCACCTCATGAAGATGACTTATAGGACTTGGATGTCCCTTCTCATCGTTTGACCTAGTAACATCAAATTCAGTAATCTGCATTAAATAACAACATTCCTTTTCAGAACAACCCATCGATCTCTAGAAATCTATTAACTACCCTAAACCTTCCACACATACAATAAGCATTGTGTAAGTAGTAACCATAACAAACACAAATCTCATTAATCTTAGTTTAACCTTTGTGGTCAGCCCATCGGTACTTGTGGCACCAATGTGAGCATCGCCAGCATCCATCCCCATGGTTCGGGCCCTTTTTGCCTTATTTCTCATGTTGCGGATAAGACATGTTCATTTGGTATGACCCGGCACCTTACATGCCACACACTTCCTCCATAACGCTTTTTGTCTTGGCACCCTAGGTGCACCCTTAGTTCGCACAACATTAGGATCACGCAGTTTTGTAGCTGTTACATCAACCTTGCCACTTGCCTTTTTGGAAAACATATATTCCAGTTTGGCACGTAGCTCCTGTATCTCCTTCATCGCCTCCGTAAATAGATCGAATTGTTGTGCCCCAAGAAAGAATAACCAATGAGACGCGGAATGCAGTGCCCCGTGGCAAACCAAAAATTCTCGATCACCATCGTCATATTTTTTCTCCACATACTCCCCATCATGTTTTGCATCTTTCGTCCATCGCTTCAACACCAACCACTTCGGGACCTCCATCACATGCTCATGCTTCATGACAAAGAACATATGCTTATATGGGTACCTGCGCATGTCCTAGAAGTAACAGTCACACTGCAACCTTCCCATATTCTTGTCACATAAGATCACAATATGCCGGCACGGCTTCGATTTCCTTCTTCACATCGTTGAAAATAGTTTGGGTATATACTCTAGCAGCAAACCCTTCGAGGGAGTCCAACGTTGTCATCGAGACCGGGTCACCATAGATGGACCTGAACTGAGATAGTAGCTCGTTATTTCTAAACTCCCGAAGAAGAAGCTCAAGGTTTTGGACAAGTTCAAGCATTGTGTGTTTAGATTGAAGAAACTTCTTCACAACGCTGTTAATGTCCTCACACCGCAATGTTGTCCGGAACCCAGCACAAAACTTATCACCCAAGTATGTGTTGGCTCACATATCCCTATTCCCATACACCTGGTTCCCCTACAAGGTACCATTCAATCCATACTCAGCCGCTGCTTCGGCCCACACGGTCTCAAAGTCATCGACCACCATGTCTGCATACAGTCACCTGTTGAATAGATGGCGTAAAGCCACATCCTTGACGTTAGATGTAACATTCTTCTCAATGTGCCATGCACAAAATCGATGGTTGCTTTTGTAAAAACTTTTCGAACAGCCTCTCGGATTGAATCATCTCCATTAGTAACAACAACCGATGGCACCTTATTGCACATGACCTCCAAAAAATTTTCCAGCAGCCATGTATATGATGTGATGCTCTCATCTAACACCAACCCAAAGCCAAATATACAAGTTTGCTTGTGATTGTTGCAGCCTGTTATATTTATTCTTCTTATATATTGAGTCGAATGCAAGGACATCGCCAAAGTACTAATAGTCAAGCCTACTTGCACCGTCTGCCCAGAATAAATTAGCAAGCATGTCATCCACAGTAAAATTATAGCGAGCCATAGACATTGGATCGGCATCAACTTTTTCCTCCATGTACACTATAGCCGAGTTCGCATCCCCGTCGACTATTCTAGCATGCCTCTTACTGTCAACGTAGTTATAAGCATTCTTCTTCAGGAAACCAACTAGAGAAAACCCTCCGGCCATGCCAGCCAGGTACTGTATCGTCTTCGACGTTAAAATTTCACACCCTTGCATCCCATTTATTTGGGCTTTTGCTGCTTCTGTCGTGGACCAAAAATATGAAATTAGGTGGACCGTGCCATGATTTGTCAGCGCATGGTTGTGCTTCGTGATAACCTTCTTCACCCTCCAGATGTTATTGCTCCGGTCAAGGTATATGCACATCCTCGCCTCACAGTTTGTCCTTGTCTCCAGCTTCTGAGGCCTCCTCCTATCCACTCGATTGTAATGTTTCCTATGTCTGAGCCCTTCTCTATTGCAAAAAAAATCTTTGCCTAATTAGGTTCCCTCCTCCATCCTTAAACATATCCCCCTTCCGACTTCTAAAACCATGAAATCTACCCAACTTTTGATAAAAATCATATGCATATTCTTTCGTTGGAAATATCTTTCTTAATATGTCGTCATTGGTCAGAGAAGCAACATCTCCGTAATCAACACCGTCGTCACTCCGTGTGTACAACACATCTTTCAAGTTGACTGTTTCTATCTACAAAGTCACCTGCATAACTCGTGACACAACCAATCATAACACACCAAAAGCAAGTCGTATAGATATTCTCTTATGTATATTATTCATAGGTATCGTTAAACTCTTGCATAGCTGAATATGTAACCTAACACACTTCAGTTTCCATCCACTGGGCGTAGCACTATATTCAATGAAACTACATTTCCTAAGTTAAAACCCACACAATTTTAACACTGACCTAATCTATATCTGCACAAGCACATACTAACATACCCACTGCCGGCGAGAACCGGACTAACATTTCTAGATATTTAATATTCATCAAAATCCATAACTCAGAACATACAGACCACAATTCAAAACCCACTTTAAGACGAATAAGGGATTTATAAACATCAGCGAGAAACCACTAAGAATGGAATAATAATCACTAGCCGCTAAATTCTACCCTACAACTTCCTATAGATAGAGGTACCAGAACATACCAATCGTGCTAGACTCCAATCGTATATGAGATGCCCTCTGGTACTGGCCAGCTGAAAAAAACCCCCAGTATCCTATATCCTTCAAGGACGAGGATATCCACATTCAGCTATTGCACCATCCGAGTATCACGACCAGTGTTCCCACGTTTCCTTCCCTTTAAGTCTTTAACTGTGCTTGATGAATATGTTGTCTTTTATTCATTTTCTTAATTTACAACGATAATCTAAATTTAAGATCCTACTGTCTTTGACCCGATTTGCTATTTTCACTTATGTTTACTTCTTCTTCGTTATTGGGTCGGCGTGAATAAAGTTCACTTTGATTACAGTCTCATTTAAAAAAATGTCAATACAAAACAATTCTTCAATAAAAAATAACGCCCAACACTACCGAAAAATCCAACTAGCCCACCAAGTGTGTTCTCCAAAAATTATTTAACCACATCCTTCCATTAACAATTACACATTAACAATTAATCCTCTACAATATTAGTGGCCTACATCTAAAAAGCACTTTTCTTTTCTACTTGTCTCAAGAAAATTCTGTATCCATGTGATACGATGGAGACATACACATAGCATCTATACGTCTAGATGTTTTTTGATGTCCATACCATAGTCTTTACCTAAAACAAAAACATCATCTATCAATGATCCAGAACAATGTTTCCAATTTTCAAATTATTATATAATTTTTTGGTGGAACTATTAAAGAAAGTTTAAGCTTTAGAAGTACTAGCTTAGCTAGCTAGCTACAAGGTTATTATCAGTTAACTTTTTTGAATGATGAACCATTAGGCAATGTAATTATTTGCTAGGTATGGCCAATGTAATTTTCTCCCACATATATATGAAAGAAATGTTAGGTGAATAACTTAATTTATAATTAAGTTCAATTATTTTTTTAATTAATTTTTATTGTGCTAATAAGATATTGAACTAATTTAGTTAAACTTAATTATAACATTATTGT
>NC_029787.2:22550540-22557142 GCF_000816755.2 Arachis ipaensis
CCCTCCAAATTTTTTTATAAAAAAATTAGTAGTAATTTTTTAAAAAATAAAAAATAGTTTAGTTGACTCAAATACTTTATTATAACTCACTACAAAAAAAACAGAACTATTTTAAACAGAGTTTTTTTAACAGCCATAATTAAACGTAAAAATTAATATATATTTTTGACAAATATCACAAATGTCAAATTCTCTATGTTTTCTTGATGAATAATTTGACCGTAGAAAATTACTCCTCAATTTTGACACTCATTTGTTTTCAATTTATTCCACTATTCCTCTTTTTCACTGGGCTCCGTCGATTTTGGCATCACACTGCTCTCAGTCTGAGATCATACTACTCATCCTTTATCTTCAAAATCTCAGTTTATTCTTCAGTTTCAAGATCTCATCTCATTCTTTGTTAAAAATTTTTGTTGAAAATTTTTTATGGTCAATAAGTGTCAAAATAAATAGTATTTTTGACGGTTAATAAGTATCATAGAAAATATATTCTCAAATTTTTCTAACAAATTATTTTTGATAGCCAATATTTATCAAAATAAGATTCAAGCTTTTTTCACAATTACTTATATGTTAAAAATACTATTTTTGACAAAACTTTTATTAACATATTTTCATAGTTACAATAGTGTCAAAATTTATTTTTTTGACGAATTTTAATTCTTTTTTTACACATATAACCTTCAAAAATAATCTATATTGTTGTAGTGACTTAAAGCACCTTCTTTAAAAAAATATGTTATTTTACTTCTCTATTCGCAACTCTCTATTCAAGTCACTAAAGACTCGAAAAATATCATTATAAACTATTTTATATTTTTATCTATAGAATTATTTATTTATTATCTTATTAGTAATAAATTTAAAGAATAATTATATTTATAAATTTTATTTTGATATAATATTATTATTAAATTTTTATGTTAAATATGGCCCTCCCAAAATTTTGTTTCAAATTCCACCACTGGTTTGCCCTGTAATAAAAATGCATTCCACAATTTTTTTTCAAAGATATATTTTTTATTGCATAAAAGAACTTTATACCTGTAGTACATTATGTCAAGACAAAAGAATTTTCCAATCGAGATGTTAAATAAAAATTATCTAATGGGTAAAGGAGAGAAAGAAAACAATTAAGAAAGAAAGAAGTTCCAAAGTGCTAATTACTACTGTTCATAGAGAAGGTGGTATGAGAAAATGATGTCGCCGGTATTCCTCCTCCAACAATATCGCCTGAGACAGAATTTTCCCAGTTCCTGGCGTTGGTCCTCGAAGATTAAAGCGTTCCGCGCTAACTAAATCTGCCATAGAAGGTAAGCCACCTGAGCACTTTTGATTCTGAAATTGGGTTTGGATTTCTCAGCTTCCATGAATTGACTCCACCAATCCCAAGCTTTTAGGTTAGGGTCGCGGGGAACAGTGCTAGCTACTGGGAAGCTGTTCAAAATTTGAAGAACTTCTGGGCAGAAGACAATGACATGCATCGGTGTCTCCGGCGCTGCCGATTGACAGCGGGGACAAAGGTTGCTAACATATGGTAATTTCTCATTCAATTTTGTTTTAACTGCAATGCTTTCATGGGCTAATCTCCAAGCAAATAATTTGACCTTTGGTGTTACTCTCATTTTCCATAAGGTCTTCCATATTTCTGAGTCTGCATATCGGGGATGGAGTGAATTCACTGGAGAGTGAAAAAATTGGTATGCTATACTATACCCATATTTTACCGAGTACTCTCCTGAGTTGTTATTGCACCATATAATCGAGTCTTCCTCTTCTGTGATAGGAATTTGTTGAATTTGCTGAGCTATGTCTAGTGGGAAGGCTTCCATAAGGAGTTGTTGATTCCATTCTCCCTCGGCTGTGATTAGCTGTCTAACCCAGGTAAGCGATTCATCTCTGCATTCATTAACTACAATGCAAAATGGTGGTTGGTCCCCAAACCATGGGTCTTATCTGATTCTAACAGGTCCCTGATTTGAAACTTTGCACTTAACTCCTTTCTCCAAAATTTTCCTTCCTTCCAAAAGACTCTGCCAAGCCCAGGATGGTCGATTTCCTGGTTTGGCTTCTGGATAGGATCTGTATCTGAAGTACTTATTCTTGAAGATTTTGTAGAAAAGAGAATGTGGTTTAGTCATCAGCCTCCATCCTTGTTTAGCTAACATGGCTAAATTGAATACCTTTAGGTCCTTAAACTCCATACCCCCGAAATTCTTTTCTCTGGTCATAGTGTTCCAACTGATCCATTGCATCTTCTTTTCATTCTGTTTCTTTCCCCACCAAAATTGCATCATTATTTGGTGCAGTTCATCCAAGAGGGTATCTGGGAGTTTGAAACAGCCCAGAGTATAAATTGGTATAGCTGAAACCACTGCTTTGATCAACACCTCCCTTCCACTAGCAGATATAAATGATTTCTTCCAATGCGGGAGCTTCTTCGCCACCTTCTCTTTTATAAAAGCAAATGTTTCTTTTTTGGATCTGTGTACTATGGAGGGTAGCCCCAAATATTTATCCTGCGTCCTAATATTTGGGACATCCAAAGATGCCGCTAGTTCAGTTCTGATGGGTAAAGGGGTGTTTTTGCTGAAAAACACAGCAGACTTGGAGAAATTAATTTGTTGTCCACTTAGTCTGCCATATAGTTGGAGAATTTGGGATAGATTAGAGCAGTTGTATTGGGTAGCTTTACAAAATAAGAGTGAATCATCGGCAAATAGGAGATGATGAATAGTCAGACATCTACTGTTCAATCGCAGTCCTTGAAAGAGGTTATTCTGTTCTCCTTTGTGGAGCAGATAGGATAGACCCTCTGCGCAGAAAAGAAATAGATATGGTGAGAGGGGGTCTCCTTGTCTGAGATCCCTACTTGGTTTGAAAAAACCAGTTGGTGTACCATCCATAATAACAGAATAGGATATAGTAGAGACACAAGCCTTCATCCATTCAATCCACTTTGAGCAAAAACCCAACTTCTTCATAATAAACCACACAAAACTCCATTCCACCCTATCATATGCCTTACTCATATCAACCTTTATCGCCATGTTGTTTTTCCATGGGTTTTATTCTTTAGAAAATGCATGCATTCATGAGCCACACGAATGTTGTCGCTAATGAGTCTTCCCCGAATAAAAGCACTCTAATTGTCGCTTATTAATATACTCATAAAAGGTTGAAGTCGATGAACTAGAACTTTCGAGATAATTTTGTAGAAGACTGTGCAGAGACTGATTGGTCGAATTTGATTCATAGAAGTAGCTTGAGTCACTTTAGGTATCAAACAAATTTGGGTGTGGTTAAATCCCTTTAGAATACTGCTGCCACTAAAAAAACTTCTCACAGCCTTGCATACATCCCCTCTAATCCTGCCCCAATAGAACTGATAAAATTTTGCGGTGAATCCGTCGTCTCCTGGGGCGGCTTCTGCATTAATGGAAAATGCAGCCCTTTTAATTTCATCATCTGAGTCTGGTTTAGTTAGACTCCTATTCATTTCAGAAGAAACTTTGACTCTAAGTTCGGTGAAAATTTGAGAGGGATCTTCTGGATTATTGCTTTCAAATAGATCAACAAAAAACCTCTGTGCCCTGTCGCCAATTGCCTCGGGTGGGTGCACCAATTCCCCTCTTCATCCTCTAATTTCCATATCTTCTTTCTTCTGTTTCTGGACTGGTTTTTTGCATAAAAAAACTTGGTATTTTGATCTCCCCATTTTAGCCAGCTCACTCTTGATTTTTCTTTCCAGTAGCGTTCCTCACTAATGTGGGCGGCAGCTAGTTCATCTTCTAATAATAGAATCTGTTCTTTGTCTGCTGTTGTTGGGTCTACCTTGGCCATTGATAATAGTGCTTTCAGCTCATCTATCTTCTTTTTAGAGTTACTTGTTCCAGCTGATTGCCATTTAACCAGTTCATGTCTGCACTTCTTTAATTTCTGAAACAGTTGGTACATTGATGAACCTGAAAAAGAAGTCAGTCATGCCTCAGATACAATTTTATCAACCTCTGCCATTTCACACCATCTCTCTTGAAATCTGAAGTGCCTCTTGCCCTTATGTGTTGTCTGGTTAGTGCACATCAAGAGCGGTCTGTGGTCTGATCCTGTGTCTTCTAAGTGAGTAACATTGGCCCAAGGATACTCCTCTCTTAGTTTAGGAGATATGAATCCTCGGTCTAGTCTTTCTCGAATATCACTATCTTGGCAACTTCGGTTCTACCAGGTAAACTTATCACCATTAAAACACATATCTATCAATTATCCTCTGTTGATAAAGTCTTGGAAAGATTGGATTGATTGAGTTGATTTTTCCCTTCCTCCCTATTTTTCTTGATTAGACAAAATTGCATTGAAATCACCAATTATTAAGTGTCGTTCTCCCCTATTCTCCATAAGATTTAGCATCACCTCATATTGGTTATTGCGAATGTGATCAGAGCTATGTAAATGTACTGCAAAGACTTCCCAAATCAGCTGTCTTTCTTGATCCTCTATGGAAAAAAGGATGAAAAACTCCTCAGCTTTTATCACTTCCACCTTTACACTCTCTTTCTATGCAAGCGCTAGTCCACCAGCCGTTCCATTAGGATTCACAGTGAAGATTTCCTGATAACCACAATTTCTCAACTGCCTTTCAACATAAGAGGGTTGTTGTTTAGTTTTACACAAAAACAACACCTCTGGAGAATGAAAATTCTTAATCCCTTTGATGTTGTGAACTGTCAGGGGTTTTTCCAAACCCCGATAATTCCACATGAGCATTTTCATGGCCCTTGGGGTGCCGCTTTTGGGATGGCACCCTGTAGCCCTTCAGAAACCTCAATTGCATAACCAGTTCCTTCATGGTCTGTCTCCTTTTCTCTTTGCTCAGAGCTCCTTTTTACTCCAATGATTGGTTCAATAGAATTTCTCACCTCCGTCCTTCTTGCTAGCTATTTGATTTTCTGTTTCTTCTTGCACCTTTCTGAACTTTCATCACTGGTTCCCAGTTGAAAGCCTCCTATTCCTCCTATATTCAGCTCTCCCCCAATTCTTCCTAGGCTCTGGTTAGCTTCAGTACCAGATAGCAGTGGTAGGTTTTCCATGTTATGATTTTGCTTTGTGGTATTATAGGAATTGTGTATAGGTGGTGGATTTGTGTGTTCTTTTGGGGCTATGTTATTGTGAGAGAAAGGAGTATATTTTGGGTTGGATAGTGATAGTTGAGAAAAACTCTTCAATAGGCTCACTGGTGTAGGCTTACTATCTGGGTGAATTGACCTGACTTCCATTCTTCTATGATTAGGGTAGGCATTCTCCTTAGTTTCATCAATTCTCCAGCCAAGTTGATCTGCCCTTAACTCCTTATTCCATCTTTCTTCCACTTCCTAGTTTATTTCTGAGATCTCCAAATAATTAGCACAGTTTCTAGTTTCATGTCCAATGTGTCCACAGAAGCCACGGTAAATCCCAATTTTCTCGTACTTCAGCATGATTTCAAACATAATTTTGTCAGGGCTTGATACCTTAATTGACTATCGAAGAGTTCTGGTTGCATCTAAGTTGACTCTCACTTTCATAATCCTATCCTCCTTCCCTCTCATCAAGAAGGAATCCACCTCCACTACCTCCCCCAATCTCTGTCCTATCCTCATCGCTGCTGTTCTGGTTTTGCAAAATTCTGGCATTCCCCACATTTGAATCCATACTGGAATTCTTGTATAGTCCTCTTCTTCCACCTTCATATTAGGACTCCACCGTTTTAAATGTATCATAAATTGTCTGAACAACCATGGAGACCCCCTTTCCACCCGGATAACATCAGCTTCTTTATTAAAGAAAAATTGAAAAATATTCTCTCCGTGTGATTTAACTTGAAATCCCTCTGGATAATTCCAAATTACAGTAAAAGCACCCTCCATTGTACCACTACTAAATTCCTTATCCGCCATTAATCTCCCTATCAAATTTTTTGCACAAGTTTCAATCCCTTCCCTCACATCTTCCACTTCAAGGTTCACGATCTCTTCCACTTCTTCTCTTGGAGAATTAGGATTTTGAGTTCCACGTACCTCTCTTGCTGCCATGTAGAATTTGTGTAGAAGAAGATAGAAGAGTCAAAGGAAAGAAGATCCTCACAATGATTTGTACTTATGACTTATTGATTGAAGAAAAATTTAAGAATCACAAAAAACTCTACCAGAATCACAGAACCCTACCAAAGCACAAAAAACCCTAGCAGAACATTTTTAAAGAGTACGTACTCTCACTCCATATCAAATGGGTCTTAATGCATTCCACATTCGCATTGCAAAAATTTCAATACTCACTATTATATGTTTTTGGACAAATTACGTAAATAAATTAAATGAAATCAAATATTATTTATTTTATACTTTTTTATGAAATATTATATTTTGCTCCTATTTTATTTTTATATAATTCGTTAGAAGTTTTAGCGAATTACAAAAATAATACATAAATTGTTAGAGCGTGAAGCAACTTACATACAGAAAAAAAAAGACATAAATTGTGGGACCATGAAACGATTTACATGCAAAAAGAAAAAAAAATGAAAAGATGATGAAGTTTCAATAACCCATGAATGCATTTCCATA
>NC_029787.2:22557267-22571055 GCF_000816755.2 Arachis ipaensis
CCGCATTTTTTTAAAAATTATCTTTTAAAAAATAACTTTCACAAACTATATTCAAAAAATAAAAATTTTATCAAACCAAAGTCTTAATACGCCAAAGTGCATCGTTCTTACGTAACCCTATGTACTACTATACAGTATATAAAAAGGAATCTCCAAAAATATACTGACTTAAAAGACTTAAAAGAAAATAAACAAAAACTAAGAAAAAAAAAACAAGAAACTGCTTAAGAAAGGCAGTCCCGCTGAATACTACTCTCAAACTCCTTCCAAGGCAATGGAAGCTTCACTTGGGGAGAAATAGTCCTCATTACAGTCTTTGCCATGATGTCAGCTACTGTATTTGCATCTCTCAAGATCAACTGAAGATCAGCACGCCATTTCCAATACATGATATCTCGAATTTTTAACACCAAAGGATCAATAAACCCAGAGCAATCTTGTAAATTATTGATAATAGTAAAAGCCTCCACACAGTCTGTCTCACATATAATGTCTCTTTGTCCCGAGTCCCATGCTAAAAGAAAGCCTCTCCAAATAGCAAACAACTCTCCTTGTAAAATGCTACGACTCTCAATTGTTCCCAGATAGTCTCGTTGCCACCTTCCCTTCCAATCTCTGCTAACACAAGCAAAACTAACTCGAGCACCACTGCCAGGATAGCTAGCATCACAATCAATCTTAAAGGTACCCACTGAGGGGGGAATCCAAGAGCCACTAATGGTTGAGGGGATAGATAGTCGTTGCAACTCAAAAATATTTCGGAGCTCCTTTTCTAAGGACAAAGCCATACCAATCACCTTGTCTGTGGTCCAATGCTCGTGAGGATGAAAGATCTCGTTATTTCTCGAACACCAAATCCACCAGAGACCAGAAAAGAATCTAAAGGGGCACTATTTGCTATTATGTAAGAACCAACTCATCAAATCCACTGGTTGATCGGAGATCCCTAAAGCTTGCCAAAAAAGTTGGGCTTTTGGACAATCCCGAATACAACGTAAAACCGATTCCTGACCTGAGAAACATCGTGGGCAGCTATCCATGTGCGAAATGTCCCTCCTAAAATGAAATGCAGCAGTAGGAAGAGCCTCCCGAAGACATAGCCAGGCCAAAAATTTGTGCTTTTTCAGAACATGTTGACGCCAAAGCCAAAGCCAATTACCCCTATCCTCCCAACTAAACATCTTCTTACTGAGCCATAAATAACCACTATGAGCATCATAAAACTTTGAGGCCGCACCAGTCCAACACCAACCGACCTCTGAACCAGCTTGAACATCTGGGTTGTAAGAGTTAATGTTGCTCTGCAGAGACTGATTCAGAGGAAAATAGATATTCTCAAGGTTCCACTGTCCAGATGACCAAAGGTCCAAGATCCTGAGATCCGAATCAGAAATGTGAACATAATCCATCTCCTGACACAGTCGCCCCTCTCTTCTCCATTTAGAAAACCAAAAGTTCTGTTCTAGATCCCCAATACACCAACTAAAACCTTCCTTCAGGATATCCCAAGCTCGACATATACTCTTCCAAACATAAGATCCCCTTCCTCGAGACTGACTAAAACAATCATCCTTAGAAGAATGGTATTTCTCCGTCAACAGTTGAACCCATAGCTTGTCGGGATGGTGAAAAAGTTGCCAAACTAGTTTTCCAAGAAGAGCAATATTGACACAAAAAGGATCTCTAATTCCCAGACCTCTAAACTTTTTAGGAGTGACCAACACTTTCCAATTAACTAGATTCAGGCCTCTACCATCAGCTTGACCCTTCCATAGAAAGTTTCGCATCATGGATTCTATCTTATTAGTTAGCCCTTTAGGGAAGATAGATACTTGCATGCGATAAGTAGGAATCGCAGTCACTACCGAGTTGAGCAAACAGAGTCTGCCTGTCTTATTAAGCAATCTCCCTTTCCAGCTGGCTAGCCTTCCCCGAATCTTGTCCAAAATATCGTTGAAAGTTGTGCGTGTCACCCGAGAGTGATTAAGGTTCACCCCTAAATACTTGCCCATGTTCTGGACGAATCTGATGGAGGAGACTCTAGTGAAAATCTCTTTTCTTGTCGCTGAAACATTCCTGGAGCATAGCGCTTTAGATTTTTCCATATTAACCTTCATCCCAGAGGCTCTGCAGAAATTTTCCAAAGCTACCATTACAGTTTGAACTTGCTGTTTTTCATCTTTACAGAAAAGAAGCAAATCATCGGCAAACATCAAATGAGAAATTCTTGGACCCCCTCTAGAAACCGCAACCGGCTTCCACAAGCCCTTATCAACTTGCTGATTAATAGAACAGGACAATCTCTCCATACACAACACAAACAGATACGGTGATATAGGATCTCCTTGCCTAAGACCCCTGCTTGGAGTAAAGCTATTTAATCTATCCCCATTCCAGAGGATAGACAGTGAGGAAGCAGTGACACAACGCATAATCAGATTAACTGTCGGAGGAGGAAAGCCAAAACTCACCAGGGTTTGTTTCAGAAATCCCCAATCCACTCTATCGTACGCTTTCTCTAAATCAATCTTAAAGGCCAGGGTACCTTTCTTTGAGTTTGTCTTCTTCATGAAATGGAGAACCTCTTGTGCTACAATGATGATGTCTGGGGTTCCTCTCCCCGGGATAAACCCTCCTTGAAGGGGCCCAATAATCTCTTTGAGATGGGGACGAAGTCTATTGACCAGGACTTTCGTTATAACTTTGTAAACCACATTACAGAGACTAATTGGTCGGAAATCCTTCATGGAAACGGGGTTTTCTACCTTCGGAATAAGAACCACAAGAGTTTCCATCATCCTTGGATCCATATCCAAACCAGAGAACGCATGACGAACCATAGTCCAAACATCAAAACCAACAATCTTCCAGTATTCTTTAAAGAAGAAAGCCTGAAACCCATCAGGGCCCGGTGCCTTAAAAGAATGCATACTGAAAACAGCCGACTTAACTTCTTCCAGAGTAACTGGCGCTGTGAGGCTACAACAGGCTTCATCATTTAGGGAAGGCAGCGGCACATCACCAAGACAACCTAAGTCTACATCCTCCGACTGGCATAATAGGCGTTTATAGAAGGATTCAGCTTCCCTTCTAAGGACATCCGGGTCCGTTCCCACACCCCATCTTAAAGAAAGAGACCATGAATCTTATTATGCTTTCTCCGCACAAGAGTATGGACATGAAAGAACTTGGTATTTCTATCTCCAAATTTTACCCACTGCTCTCTGGATTTTTGAAACCATAGAAGTTCCTCCTGCACAAGCGTGTTATTAAATTTATCAATCAGCTGTTTTTCTTTTTGCCGCATAGACAAATCTTCCATTACTTCAAGTCGCTTCTGAAGGAAATTAATCTGTCTCTCCAATTTGCATTTCCTAACGAAAATGTTGCCGAACACTTTAGAATTAAACTCCAAAGAGTTCTTCTGCACTTCTGAAAGCTTGCCATGCATCTCTCTGTAGCCAGCCTGCCATGACTGGTTCACAATATCTCTGTACCCCGGATAAGTTGCCCAAGCTGCAATAAACCGAAAAGGTCTATTCTTTTTCGGTTGGGGACGACCTGTACAGCGTACTAGGATAGGACAATGATCAGACTGAAGCCTATTTAAAATTTCTGCGTAAGCCTCTGGAAAGAGAGATAGCCAGCCACTATTGATACAAACCCGGTCAAGTTTTTTCGCCACCTCAACACCATTTTTAACCCTTCTGTACCAAGAAAAATGTCTTCCAATAGTCTTCAAGTCAAACAGATTACTATCCCCTAGAGAGGCAGCAAGCCGATCTGCATGACGACTCGAGAAGAGGCAACTCTTAGATTCATGAGAGAATAGTACTTCATTAAAATCACCAAGAACAATCCATAGCCCGCAGAAAGACGAAGACTGAGTAACAAGATAATCCCATAGCAGAACTCTGATATTAAATTGAGGACTACCATAGATACCACTGCACCTCCAAATCACATTATTTACCTGAACCTCAACTGTAACACACTGATCGAAAGCATCAACCCATTTGCAGTGAACACCCTGTATTGCAGAAAGGAACCAGATACCCCCTTATGTCCTGACGCCTCCACTATACTAATAGGGTGATAACCAAGTCTTTCCCAGAACAGTTTCAAGTATTGAAAAGGACAGTGAGTTTCAACCACAATAAAAATTACAGGTTTAAATTTCCTAACCAGCTCTTTACAATTCACCCGGGCTAACTTATTAGAAGCACCCCTAATATTCCAAGCTATTATATTTAAACTATCCATAATATAAAATATAAAAATATAAAACAAGGAAATCAAATTGCTTCACCAACCTCAAACCGAGGCTTGCCCAGCGGAAGTGACTCCCGTGACCTTCAGGTTTGCCGGATCTCCATGGAATATCTCCTTAATCCCGCCTACCGACGCAGTAATAGCCGGCAATGCGCCTTCCTTCTCCAATGGAACCGCCACGGTAACATCCTCCTTCACGGTTGCAGGAAGACATGATGATGCTTCCACCACCGTGCCTCCATTCTTCTCAACTGGCGAGCTCTGTAGGGACTCCGGCCTTGGTCGTTTCCGGAGAGAGGACCCGCAAAGTACTGGGGTGTGTCGGGTTGAGGAGATCGACGTCTCACCAACACGGGAAGCGTTGTGTCCGACCTTGACTCGTGACCTGACCCTAGCGCGATAGGAACTAGATCCATTCGTGTGAGAGAAGTGAATGGTGGGCCTGATTACTCTACCCGAATCGGTTCTGGATTGAATGCCTTTTTGGACCTTGTTAGATTGCTTCTGACCCAGCTTGGTTTTACCATTTCTCACAACTTGCTCCCAGCCTGGTTCATCATGCATGCAAGCCTCCTCAACATTATTTCCTTCCAAATTATTAGCCTCCAAATCCTCTTGCAAATTCGATGCAGGATTCTCGCCAGTAACGCCACCTACCACATTAGGTTCTACTTTATTTGAATTGTAAATTTTGGTCTCAGGATGTGGCACTGCCTTTGTACCGTCCCGTGGCTTTGTGGCATCGGAATCATCACTTTTTCCTTCCCTAGAGTCTCTACCTAAGCACTGTGCCATATCGTGACCATAACGTGCACAAGAGTTACAAATTAAATTTAAACTTTCATACTCCTTTGTACCGTCCCGTGGCTTGGTGGCATCGGAATCAACATTCTTTCCTTCCCTAGAGTCTCTACCCAAGCACTGTGCCATATCGTGACCATAACGTGCACAAGAGTTACAAATTAAATTTAAACTTTTATACTCCACTACATGAGTTACGCCTTCCACAATGATATGCTTGATCACTGGCAGTCCTAAATTTATTTGAACACATACTCGGGCATATCGTCCTCTCTCAGCCAACTTAGTGGCTAAGTCCACTTTGATGGGAACTCCTATTGCAGAAGCAATACGCATCATGGCCTGTTCCTGATAGCACCAGATTGGGAGCCCCGAAATTCGAACCCATACAAGCATAGACCCGAAGGATTGCTCACATGGCCAAAAATCTATATCCCACGGTTTTACAGCAACATAGTGCCCATCAATCAACCACGGGCCACCAAGCATGACCTTCTCACGATCTTCACATGCATCGAATTTTACCATGAAGTACCCAAACCCCACATCAAGCATATCAAAGCCACCTTTGATGCGCCAAACCATCCGAAGCTTGTGTGAAAGAGCTGTGTAACTATAATTTTTATCAAGAACCTTGATCACTAAAGCTTCTCGATAAGGCTCTGCCAAACAAAGCTTGACTTCTTCAGTGAAGTTTACACATGGAGGTTGGGAATCGCCCTGCTTGCCCACCACCGTGGCTATACTATCCCCAGATAGAGATCCTGCAAGTGCAAATGCCTTCGATTTCTCTGGACCAATGACTTTATCTCTAAAGGAGATCTTTGTAGGATTTGAAAAATCCTCTCGTGAAAAACCCTCCTTGGCACCGGATGCACCCCACCCACACTCTCCCCCTTATCTCTTCCGACAGCATGACCGCCATCCTCACTGTGTTTCACCCTCAAACACTTGTTCCCACTCTCTCCTTCTCTCATTCTCTCTGAGTACGGAGTACGTAAAAAAAAATATTTTAATTAACTACTAGACTAACAACTCAATTTTAAAATTAAATACATCATCATATAATATATAAAAGTTTTAAAATTTTTTGAGAAGGGACTATGACCCTACCAATCCCCCTCTAAATTCGCCTCTGTCAAATCATAAGAGCATGTCCAATAATGATAAAATGAAAGGCTGGTTCATTATTTTTTTGACAAAAAGTAGAGACCTAACGTTAGAAGAAAACGAAGTCGAGTTCTTTCACATTTTTTTAGACAAATGAAATCCTGCTTGGAAAAACTAAGCTTTTTCAAAAAGAACCGCCTTCTCTCTCTCATGGAGAACGCCTCTCTCATATGGAGTGTTTTCTTGGATTAACAGCTTCATGCTTACCTGTTTGTTATTCACCTCTTTGCGCATACTTCTCACCTCTTTGTGCATATTTTTCTTTTTAGCTTCTTCTTCTTTTGCACAATAGTACATATGGCCTGCCAAGAGGAGCAATCTATCGAAGGCAAAGTTGTTTCCATTAACCCTGTTGAGGATGACAGTTTTGCTGCAGAAAATCTTAACTTGGTAGGAAAGATTCTATCAGACAGAGAAGTTAGTTTCAATACCTGTAGAGCAGCTCTTCTGGGTATCTGCGGCCATCCGGAAAGAGTTGCCATTTCTGATGTTGGTAGAAACAAATTACTTATCAGCTTTAAGGATGTGCGGAAAGGGATCCAAATAAGGAACGGAGGGCCCTGGAGCATCCGTGGACATCTTCTTAATCTGCAGATATGGAACGGACGTGAGTCACTCTATGATGTGGATCACATGTATATGGAATTATGGGTACAAATACATGGACTTCCACTCAACTATATAACAAGGAAAACAGCAGAGATTATTGGTAAGAAATTAGGAACTGTGATGGAAACAGAAAATCCCAGATTAAATGATACACTACAGAGAACGTTTTTGAGGGTGAGGGTAACTATGAACATCACCAGGCCTTTGCCAACGGGTTTTTGGCTAGCAACACAGAATCATCAAACTCTTTGGGTGGATTTCAAGTATGAGAGGATACAGGATAGTTATTGTCTGAATTGTGGAGTCCTAGGTCATACCAAGAAGAAATGTAGTAGCCCAATGGCAGTGGCTAGCTGGGACCATATGCAACCTAGGTATGGGCTGGGTTTGGGAGTTAATCGTGCCAGGGCCATCTCAGCCAAGGGGAAAGAGCAGGATGAGAAGGAGATGAACAGGGAATGGACTGAGGCTAAACAAGTCTGTAAGGGGGAGTGCGCCAAAATGGAGCATATGAAGGAGCATTTGACTGAAGAGAGTTGTACAGGCAGGGGATTACAAACAGAGCCTCTGCGAACTCTTGATGCAAATTCTGTTCATCAGACGACGTTGGGAAAGGAAAGCCACAGATTTAGGATGCATGGTGAAGCAGGGGAAGCTCTGAGAAATGGGAACAAGTTTGCAAACACTAGAACTGACATCAGGAAAGGTTATGACAAGCTCCAAGAGATAGGTGAAGGTAGTTGTGCATTTAGGCCCAATGTCATGTCTTCTATGGGGTGTCAGGAGCATCTTGAGGTTGGGGGGAATGAGGAGCAACAACCTTTTGGTGATAGAACAAGGCTGAATGAGGGTCGTTTGGATGAGCCCAAGCAGATGGAGGATTGTGTCCAGCGCCTACAAGCAGAAGATGATGTCTGCGGGAACTCCAGAAAGCTAACAATTGGGGAAGAATTGGAGAAGCTTTTTGGTAAGAAACAGGCCCAAGCTAAGCATCATGGTAATGCGAATATTAACAAGCATTCTGGGTTGGAGGCACGAATAGTTAGGCATGATGCAAGACAGATGTGGAGCTACAGGGACAAACCAAAAATGAAGAGAATTGTTACTGCTGCTGGTAGAACCATGATACAGCGAATGGATAATGGAGAGGAGTATTATGTCGAACTAGCTGAGGAGCAGCATCTTAAGGAGGAGGAGATTGCTGCTGGGTCAGAGCAGAGAAATGAGGGTCAACGTGTGTTGGATCTGGCGTTTGATCTAAGGCTGAATTTGAAATCTAAAAGGTCTAGGGATACAAGCAGCCTCGCAGTCTTTGTTGACAAGTTCGAGGATGATGAACACCTAAGAATGGAAAACTCAGGTAAGAAGTTCAAATATGTTCCTGGATTAGTCATGGCTGAGGAGGCGGGCCTTATCACGCCCCACCAGCAGCCATGATTGTTGTTAGCTGGAACTGTCGTGGTATGGCGGCCCCATCGACAGTGTCTGAATTAAGAAGTATATGTAAATATCTTAGGCCATCCGTTTTGTTTTTTATGGAGACTAAAGCTAGTAATCTTAGTTGTGCTAGGACTAGGAGAAACTTAGGTTTTGATAATATATTTTGTGTTGAGTCCCGGGGGTTGTCCGGAGGGCTCTGTCTTTTTTGGAAAAGTAATATAAATATTGATGTTTATGCTTGGTGTGATAACTTTATTAAAGCCCAGATAAGCACTGTTAATGTTAATGTCTGGGAAGGAATTTTTGTTTATGGCCATCCTGATTTTAAGAGAAGGAAGGAGTTACGGAATGAGTTAACTTGTGTAGATAATAATTTGCATGTGCCGAGGACTTTTATTGGTGACTTTAATGATGTTATTGCACAGCATGAGAAAGTGGGGTTGCATCCAAAGTCGACTAGTCAGATTGACACTTTCAGGTGCTTTGTTGATAAGAATGCTCTCATGGACTTAGAGTTACAAGGTACTAAATACACATGGTTTAGTAACCCAAGGAATGGTTTTGTTACTAAGGAAAGGATAAATAGAGTACTTGCTAATTGGGAATGGAGAGAAGCTTTCCAACATGCTACCCTTTCAGCTTTACCAGCCATTAGCTCTGACCATATGCCTTTAGTTCTCAATGTTACATCCAGGGGAATAAGGACCAAATGCTTTAAATTTGAGGCTTTTTGGGCTGATCATGCTGACTGTGGTAATATCATCAGGAAAGGATGGAATAGTGTCTGTAATAGTTTGGTTGATCATTGGACCAATTTGTCTCGTAGGATGAATAGTTGTAAGCAAGAATTGGTCAAATGGAGCAAGGCTAACTTTAAGAGGGTTGATATTGAAATACAAAAGTAAATGCATAGCCTTAAGCTAGCAGAGGAAAGAGATTATTCGGACACTCAGCAGCAGGAAATTAGTAATTTGAAAATGGATATTATTAGGTTATGGAAACAGGAGGAAAAGTATTGGGGCCAGAGATCTAGAGTGAAATGGCTGAAGTTTGGCGATAAGAATATTGCTTTTTTCCATGCTTCTACCATCCAACGAAGGGATAGGAATAGGATTGTGAGGTTAAAGGATATTAGTGAAGAATGGGTGTGTGGTGAGGATCAGATACTAAAGTTGGTTGTTCTTCATTTTCAGAATCTGTTTAAAGCTTCCGGCAACCTTGTTATGTCTGAATGCATTAGCAAGATCCCTATTAGAGTTACTGAAGATATGAATCGAGAGCTATTGAAAGAGGTTTCTGATCAGGAAATTAAAGAAGCTACTTTCAGCCTTGGAAGTCTTAAGGCACCTGGTCCAGATGGATTAAATGGCCTTTATTTCCAGAAGCATTGGGCAATTCTTCAGAAGGAGGTTTGTGAAGTTGTTAAGGTCTTTTTTTGGGAAGGAATCCTACCAAGTAGCATCGGAGATACTATTATAGTTTTCGTTCCTAAGACCAATTATCCAGAATCTTTTAATCAGCTTCGACCGATCAGCTGTTGCAACTTTATATATAAAATTATTTCTAAGGTGTTGGTTGTTAGGCTTAGAAGAGTTATTGATGCGATTGTTTCACCTATCCCTAGTGCGTTTGGGGGGGACGCCTCATTTAGGATAACATGGTAATAGTGCAGGAAATGTATCATGCGATAAATAAAAAAGGGCAGTTTGCCTCCAGGAATTTAGCTATTAAGATTGATATGAATAAAGCCTATGACAGGGTTGAATGGTCGTTCCTAGAAGCAACTCTGAAAGCTTTTGGGTTTAATTCGCACTGGGTCAAGTTGATTATGATGTGTGTCTCGCAGGTTTCTTATAAGATTAAGATCAATGGTGTTTTGTCGAGGAGGTTTCTGCCGCAGAGGGGACTAAGGCAGGGAGACCCCCTTTCGCCATACCTGTTTATCATAGCAGCTGAAGTTTTTACTATTCTTATGGACAAGGCTAAAGATGAGGGTAGAATCTCTGGTGTCAAAATTGCGCCCACTGCTCCAGCCATTTCTCATCTCCTCTTTGCGAATGATTGCATTATCTTTTCGAAGGATAATGAGGAGGAAGTTTATTAGCTCATTACTATTTTAAATATATATACAGAAGCCTCGGGGCAGCGAATAAATTTTGACAAGTCTGGAATTACGTTTGGCAATCAGGTTCCGATCAGAAATAGAGTAGAAATAGAAGAGATCTTAGGGTTGCCGGCTTGGGATCAACCAGGCAAGTACCTGGGTCTTCCAGCTCAGTGGGGTAGATCTAAGAATAAAGCTCTGAGGTGGATTGAGGAGCGAGTGTCTGATAAGCTTTGCGGTTGGAAAGAAAAACTTCTTTCTCAGTCTGGGAGGGAGGTTCTCATCAAATCGGTTATTCAAGCGATACCTGCCTATGCTATGAATGTCGTCCTCTTTCCTAAAGGTTTTTGTCATCGCCTTTGTCAAAAAGTGGCTAAATTTTGGTGGGCCTCTACTGGTAAGGATAGGGGTATCCATTGGAGAAGTTGGGATAAAATTTGTGCTAGTAAAAGGAATGGAGGAATTGATTTTAAGGATTTTTATAGTCAAAATTTAGCACACCTGGCAAAACAAGCATGGAGAGTTTTCGAATGCCCTAATGCAGTATGGGTTCAGGTGCTTAAGGCTGTCTATTTCCTAAACGAGGATTTTAAAGTAACTAAGGTGGGAAGGGGAGCATCTTGGATCTGGAAAAGTATTGTGCATGGTAAGGATTTCCTTTTGAGAAATGGGAGATGGTTGGTTGGGAATGGAGAAAGAGTGCGAATTTTAGATGACAATTGGATATTGAACATGACGAACAGTCCTGTTGTTATGAATGATGATGTCACATTTGTAAAGGAGCTGATTAGTGAAGGACAGGAGTGGAATATAAGCGAGTTAAGGAAACACTTTGATGGAGATACTGTTGGGAAGATCATTAGAACTCCGGTGAGTGTTATTGGCAGAGAAGACAAGCTTAGTTGGCCTTTTAAACCAGATGGCAAGTATACTATCAAAATGGGTTACCATGCTGCCAGGAAAGAACAGCATCTCGATAATAGCAATAGCCCATCAATGAGTGATGACTTTAAGGATTTATGGAGAGACATTTGGAAATTAAAAGTGCCTCAAAAGATCAGAACCTTTCTATGGCGGGCCTCGCATAATATTTTTCCGGTATTCCAAAATCTTTATAATAAGAAAATCTCTAACACTCCTATCTATCCTATTTGTTTGCAGGAACCAGAGTCCACTGAGCATGCGCTTCTACTATGCCCTTGGACAAGGGCTGCGTGGTTCGGAGCCCAAATCCAGTGCTGTCCTACGGCCTATACTGTATCATCTTTTGGAAAATGGGTAATGGACCTCTTTAAAAGTATGAAGATCGGCGCAGGAACTGATTATGAGCTATGTAGCAGCAGAGTTGGTTTTTTGGTATGGGAGGTTTGGAAAGCAAGAAATCAGGCAGTGCATCACAAGTCTAAACCTAGTCCTTTACTAGTAATTAAAAATGCTAAACAAATGGAAATTGATTTTGCAGATGTTGCAGAAGAACCACCTATAAGTTCTATTCATGATAGAAGGTCAGATAAAAGGGTTACCTGGAGACCGCCTCCGCCACGATGGATTAAGTGCAATGTCGATGCAGCATTTCGCGAAGTGTACTCTGGAGGAGCAACAGCGGCAGTATTCAGAGACCATGGTGGAAGCCTCGTCACAGCTTCAAATTCTAAAATTGCAGCTTCCTCACCTCTAGCTGCCGAAGCATTTGCGGTTAGGGAAGCATTAATAATGGCTAAAAACTTTCAACTGGATAGAATTATTTTTGAATCTGACAGTTTGATACTCATACAAGCTTTAAAATCAAAAGCCTCAATTGCAGAAATTCAAGTTATTTTTTATGACATTTTGGAATTAGTGCGAAGTATCACAAATTGTGGGTTTACCTGGGTGCCTAGAGAAGGGAATGGCTTAGCACATGAAGTAGCCAGGCTTACTGCTGACGGTTCTCTTCAACAGAATTGCCTCAGTGCCTAGAGAAGGGAATGACTTAGCACATGAAGTAGCCAGGCTTACTGCTGACGGTTCTCTTCAACAGAATTGGCTCAGGTGCAAGCCGCAAATCATCAACAACATTTTGACACAAGAGCACTATATGTCTCTGCAACTGGCAAACAGATCATGAGTATGATCACTTTTTTGGTTTTTTGGCTGCGTATAAATCAAATCAGGCAGGGAATTAATTAGATTGCAGATTGAAAGTTTGGAGGCATTATGGATATGCATTTTGCTACCTTGTTTGTCGGGAGGGGGTGGAATGCCATGTCTGTTGTTTCTCTCCCCCTTGTTGTACTCTTTTTGGTGTTGTACTCTTTTTGTACTCTTTTTGGTAGGTTTGTGTCCTGTTCTTTGCCTCACCAGCTTAGCATGCCTTCTGCTAGTCCGGAGGGTGAGAAAGCCAGAGTTCTGCATTTTGGAGTGCACGGTTCTGCTTAGAATCCATCTGCTCTAAGCTATGCAGAATCTCAGTACTGAGTGACCAGTAGGTGTTTTGAGGAGATGTTGATGCGGCTGCTAAGGAATGTGCCAGGGAGGCTGGATGTGGAAACCACAGTCAGGGAACCAGCTAAGAGGGGAGAGTAGTCATGAACAACCAGATGCATGCATTCATTTTCATCGAACAAGATGATTGGCTTATGCTCCTTGGGGTTATGTTTCAGCTGACTCTTGGATCGGATAGAGTGAGATAGCCTGATCTTGCAAATCGGTCCTACTGCATCTGCTCAGAATCCTTCTGATTTGGTTTCTACATTGTTTGACTAGTGACTGAGGGTTAGGTGACTGGAGTAGTGCTCAGATCTGGTCTGTTGACGATTCTGCAAGAGTGAAGACCTTAACTTTTTCATAACTTCCGGAAGAATTTGTCAATGGAAGCTTGCTGCAATGTCAGATCTCTGGGTAACATGCAGTGCCTGTGGCCATTGATATTGTCACGCATGATATTACAGTGGTAGGTAATGAGTTTGGTACCGATTAGAAGCTTCAGCTGCAGAGTGGGGAAGGTGACCTCTTCCAACGCCGGGTCGGGTATAGGTTTGAGGATCTGGTTTGGGAATCTGGTTTGTTTTGGTTTGGGCCTGTCTATAAGCCTGGACCTTGCCCAAAAAAAAAGAGAAGCCAATCAAAATTAAACACGTGTGACTAACAATTTATAAATAAGTATATTAAATAATTATATTTTTATTTAATAATTTGAATATCTATTTATAACGTAAAAATTGATGTGGAGTTACTTTTTATAACAGATGGATCATAAAATAGGGATTCGGATGAGTTCGCGACAGGAGATTGTCTAACATTTTGATGTGTGTGTTTGCATTTTTCATTTTTAAAAAATATTAAATGAATATTTTTATTTTTGGTTATATTAACACCAACTAATTTATTATGTTTTAATTTACACGGTAAAT
>NC_029787.2:22571109-22571941 GCF_000816755.2 Arachis ipaensis
TTAATTTTGTTAATATTATTTTATTATATCTTAATCATTTTTTAACTAACGCCCTTATGTGGTTTCAAAATTCATCATTATTTTATTTTTATTTTTTTCTTATCCTACTTTATTCGATTTTTTTCTTTCTTCTTGTTTTATATTCACATCTTCCATCACCTTTTTACCTTTCATGTATATATATTATTTCTGTCATTTTTAATCACTTTTCATATATTCATTATCATTCTTGTTCATTCATATTTTTCTCAACATTTCAACCGCTACAATCTCATCACTTATTTTTTATCGTAACGTACAAAAGAAGGAAAATAATAATTTTGACTTATTTCCTATTTTAGTTTCTTTCATTCGAGTATGGCACGCAGTCCCCCAGCCCACACAAAATAAAAGCATGGTGGGAGTGACACTATGGATGATATAATTTTCCCCAAAGGAAATTACCAAAAATAAATATAGAATCATACCATTACATGAAAGAAAACAAAAATGATAAGAATAAATAAGCCAATAGTTGAAATCACANTAAGATAAATAGTATTATGATATAATATAAAAGTTTTATATCCAAAAAATCTAGAGTTTAATCTTTGGTGAATCTAAAAAAAAACAAAAAAACATAAGCTAAGGCAAATAAAAAAAGTTATGCCAAAAAATAAGCAAATTTAAAAGAAATTTTTGTTTGAAGAGGAGTATTAGAGATATAATCGTTCATGTTATCTCTTTTTATCAACTTAAATTTTTAGAATGAATAATATCATAACACTTTTGGATATATAAACCATATTGTATTCGAATAAATAATGGCACAATTTATTTTATATTTTTTTAT
>NC_029787.2:22571979-22572559 GCF_000816755.2 Arachis ipaensis
TATAAATTTAACTTTATTTTATTTATAAATTGAAAACATTCCAACTCTAATTTTACCCATTTTTATTTCATAGATATCTAATTCTACATGCGAGTTACTAAAAAGATATAATATTATACAACATGATGAATATGGTGATAATTTTCACTAAAATAAAATTAACTTTTATATAAAAAGAAATGTGCTAAGTCATTAATTGATGACTTTGATTTTGTGGTTAAAGATATTTTACACCAAACAAAAAATTCGTAGTTTAACATCTACTTAGTCGAATAGAATTAATACTCAACTCGCACTATATTCGAACCGTATCCAATACGATTTTATTTATTATGGATCAGGTTAGATATTTTATTCATTGTAAATTAGATTGACAATCCTATCCAATCGAATAGGATCAAATTAAATATCCATAAATAAAATGCAGACTACCATTTTAAAATAAAACTTTTTTTTATTAGCAAAAAATGCTGACACAAATTAAAAATAATTTGACTTTCATTTCTCTTAGCTTTAAAGAATTTGGAGACAAAAATCAAAGAAAAGTTTTTAACGAATTTTTTACTCTCTAACTCTCTGT
>NC_029787.2:22573022-22573551 GCF_000816755.2 Arachis ipaensis
GCAGTATTTTATATTATATTTTAATTTTTAAGTTGATAGATGAATAATTAATTATTTTTAATTTATTATGTGTTAATTTTTAATTGTGAGATGAATTTGATTATTTCACATGTCAAGTATTGAATCTTAATACGGACAACACCAAATCTCAAAGTATAAGATACTTTTTTTTCTCTTATTGCGTTAAAGAGTAGTGAACTCAATCGAGAGAAAACAACTTGCACCATCTATCTATTAGTAATATATTAAAAGAAAGCTAAAGGAAACTTTTATATTCATTTTTAGCCTCCTAAAAAGTTATGTTTAACTCTCTTTTAATATATTACTAATAGATAAATGATGCAAGGTTCACTACTAAAAAAAAAAAGGTGTGTTATGACTTTGAAATTTGGTATTATTGGTAGTAAAATCTGATCAGGTTTAACACTTGATATATAAAATAATTAAATTTATCTCACAATTAAAAATTAGTACATAATAAATTAAAAATAATTAATTATTCATCTATTAACTTAAAAATCAAAATATG
>NC_029787.2:22573796-22580421 GCF_000816755.2 Arachis ipaensis
TTAATTATTATTCTAAAAAATGTGTCTAATTACCATGAAATTTTTTATGTATTTTTTGTGAACATCTTAAAAGTAGATTTTTTTTTCTGCTGCACCATATTTAATATATGCTTTAATATATATAAATTTTTTTATAAAATTTAGGTCTATATTTTTAATTTTTATTTATAAATGTGGTCTTACCCAAAATAAATAAAATTCACAAAAAAAAAAAACAAATAAAAGCCTAACATGATTTTTATAATCACTAATTAAATAAATATTTACTACATTTAGTTACTAAATTCCTTCACGTGTCTCAAGGAGTAGTAAAAAAAATTAAAAAAAAATTCTACAACTTATCAAAACAATGACAGATATTGTCTTTTAAATATTGTCTTTCTAAACACTTGGTACACTATTAGAAAACTAGTTATTACAGACGGATATTTTCGGCGAATTTTATCCCACGAAAATATAGACGGAATTTTAGAGGGATTTTTTTGTCGGAAAATAAAAAAAATAAATTAGCATAAATTACAGACGGAAAACAAAATCCGTCGATAATTCTGTCGGTAAAATTAATTTTTTTCGTGGGAAATAGTTACAGACGGAAAATCCGTCTGTAATTCAATAGACAAAACGCTGCGCTTTATTAAATTATTACAGATGAAAAATCCGTCTGTAATTTAAAATTTTCCGTCGAAAATATTGAATTAACCCTAATTTTATCCCTACCCTCTCAATCCATTCACGGTTCACACTCCACACAAATCAAATGAGTCTCTCCGTCACCAAGTTGCTTCTTCTCTCCGTCGCACCAGCTTCTTCCGCCACTATCGCCGCCGCTCGCGTCACAGGATCTCTCTCTGTCATCCCTTGCGTCGCACGGGCTCCTTCCGCCGCTGCTCTCGTCGCGTCTGCAGCGATTCGTGAAACTCATCTCAACTCGGTGGAAACTCAGTGGTTATTGTTGAATGGTGAAGCTTGAAGCGAAGCTCGGAATGATAGTTGACTCTGTTGGTAACTTCTTCTCCGGCAAAGACCAGTTTCTCCACTAACCGAATCAAATAGAATCAAACACTTTATATATAGGGTTGCATAGATCTTCAATCTTTTGATCTATTCGCACTCCACTAACCAGGTAAGCCCTCCCTTGTTTCTCTCGCTAATTTTTCATTCCAAACGTGTTATTGTGCAGTGTCTTGTTCTGGTATCGAAATTCAGTTTGAAACAGTGCCAATTAGTGGTTAATTGCTATCAATTTTGTATAGTTGAACATATCTCGAGAAAAACCGTCTAATTTGTTAAATATGAGAAGTTAAAGAGGGCCAAATATAATTGGAATGTTTAGAAAAAGTAGTTCTTGTTTCTTTAAGACTCTTAGGGTTTTCTGAATTTAGCATTGTGAAATCGTGATCCTTTGATTCTGCCATTACTGTTATGCTGGGCGAGCTAGTTAATTCATATATAAATTCGATTCACAATATTTAAATATTTTGGTTAGCTTCTGGAAACGAAAGTCTATATAAGGAACCAGTTCCAGATTGCTATAGCATGTTTATATTCATTCTAGTTTAGCAGCAGTATAGTAGTAACGTGAACTTCTGCTAGTAAAACTGTAAACCATGAATGAAGAATGATCGGACTCTTCATATTGAATTTATTATATTTAGTTGCAATGAATTTGAATTATTATATTCTTTGGTTTATTTAGAAAGGTTTCCTAACAATTTAAAGAGCCCTAATCCTACTTTCTAGTTGTAATGATGCTTTCTTTCACACAGATTTGAAGAGCCCTAATCCCAACATGCTTTCTTTCATAAATTTGCTCTTATTATAATAATTGATTTTTACGCACATAGAACATTTTCAAATCTAATTTGGTATACGTATCATGATTAACTACATGAATGAATGCTAAATGTGATAGACTTTTATATATATATGGACATGTGATAAAATTAGAAAACAATTTTTTGGGTTATTATTGAACAGGAAAAAAAATTAAAAAGAAAAAATGTCAACTAATAATATTAATGATAGCAAAAAATGAAAAAATTAACACCTAACGTAAGCAATAGAAAAGAAAAAAAAAATATATTGAAAACCTGAAAAGGGAGATTTTTCAATCGTGGCAGTAGATAGAACGGTTATTGGTTCTTCCATTTGGCACCCTATAAATACCCCATTTCCTCCTCACATCAATTAACCACAACCATCACCTGAACTCTCATCTCAAACCTAACTTTTCTGTTGATAATAATCACAGGTACTATATATATCTATGTGTTTTCTTAATAAGCTTTGGGTTTTGAAATTAATATCACTAGTTAGGCTTTGTTGTTATTGTGAATTAATTAACTTTGATCATAACTTGTTGGATGCAGCTTACTAATTAAGATGATGGTGCCGGCAATGAAGAAGCAAGAAGAAGAAAATAATAGTAAGAAGTTTGTTGGAACATGCTGGAGTTCAATCTTGATGTCCAATATTAATAAGTCCATGGAAGAAGAAACATTGATGAATTCATTGAATTGCATTGTAAAACCTCCTCCTTATTATGTTGCAAAGACTAAAAAAGCCTCTCTCAATGATAAGAGTCTCTCCAGATATGCACTGAAAGCATTGGATCCGAAACCGGCTCTGATCATCTTCTCTTTTCTTCCGCTTTTTCTCAATTTCAGGTTCAAACTCAGACTCTGCCAGAACAGCATTTACTTTATAGCTGCTTATCATGGTTTGTTCATCAACATCTTGCCTTATCATGGTCTAATCTCTCTGGAGGCTGAGTTTTTTAATTGTCAGGTTGAGATGGCATATGCTTATTTAATCTTTTTGCAATCTTCTGTTATGTTTACAGGTGATTCTTGCATGGTTGAACTGTTTGCCAATAAAAGGTGATTTGATTGAGGCCAAAGTTGTTCATGATCAACTTTGTTCCATGGTTGAAAGGTAAGGAACTCAAATTTTCCTTTTTAGTTTCCTAATGTAGTCCCGCATTTACTCTTTTTGTTCTAATTCTTATTTTTGTTTACCTGTAGGTCTGACAGTGAGCTTTTGGGTCCAAACAATCAGTACCTTCCTAAAATAGTTTCAGTTTTTGCTGAGGTTAATTTTTATCAAGCATTTTCTGCTTTGATGTGCCACTGCATATTTGATTTAAATATTGATTTAATTTGATTTTCTATTTAATGTTGCCCATTTTATGCTATGTAGGTTTTGTGTGCTGGAAAGGACCTCGCAACGGAACAAACTGCTAGCCGCATGATTAATCTGCTCAGACAGCTTCAGCAAACTTTACCACCTGCAACTCTTGCTTCTAGCTAGTTTATGTTGCCCATTTTTTTGGTCATCTCTGCAGCCGCAACAACAGCTTGCATTGCAATCCATCCTTTCTTCATAGTTTCCATGGTTTTGCTTCCTTGAAGTCTATCCTTTCTTGATAGCGTCACATCTGAGTTCGCTATTAGTGTCTTGCACTGCTTGGGGACATGCTTTTTCCGGTTTGGTGGTCTCTCAATTTGTTACCCATTCTTTGCCATAAGATGGTTTCCATCATTCATTCTTGCATGGTGTTTTTATAGCAACATGGCTTCAGTTTTGAGAATACAGATTCAATCGTGATTGGAAAGGAAACTTTCTGTAGAATTGTATATTACGAGTGTTAATAGTGTCGTTTAGCCCAAAATAAGGGTAGGCAATTGTGGCGTGGGAGCTTCTATTTCTATTCCTCTTTTTGGTTTTTCTTACCATTTTGCGTAAGAATAGAGTTGTCTCGGAGAGACAGTGAGATATTGGATAATGGTGTTGAGACAGTGAGATATTGGATAATGGTAGGCATATTCCTTATTTTTTGGGGTATCTTTTTATTGAGACAGTGAGATATTGGATAATGGTGTTGAAAAATAACATCCAATTTTATAGGTATCTTGTAATGAATATTATGTTTATCTATGAATATTATGTTTATCTATGTGATTTTTTTATTTCTTTTTTTCAATTTACAGTGTGTTTGATAGAGTAAATTTAGAAAACAAATCTAAAGTATTTATTTTGCAATGGAAAAATTTAAAAAAATTCTATTTTATCTTACTGACAGATTTACAGACGGATTTTCTGTCTGTATTCAGAGTGTGGGATGATTTTCCAAGGTTCAAATTACAGACGAAAAATCTGTTGCCAATTACCGACGAAAAATCCGTCAAAAAATCTGTCTGTAATTACAGACGAAAAATCTGTCGAAAAATCCGTCTGTAATTACAGATAAAAATCCGTTGAAAAATTCGTCTGTAATTATAGACGAAAAATCTGTCTGTAATTACTGACGAAAAATCCTTCTGTAATTACAGACAGAAAATCCGTCAAAAAATCTATCTGTAATTATCGACGAAAAATCCGTTGGAAAGTTCGTCGTCTTCGGAAAATGGATGGAGAATTTACAGAGAGAACATCCGTCGATAAATGGTAAAAATCCGTCAGTAATTTTTTGACGGAAAAAATCTGTCGGTAAATAATTTCCGACGAAACTTTTATAGAGAGACAAAATCTGTCGGTAATTTCGTCGATAACCAAAAATCCGTCTGTAATAAAGACTAGATCTGTGTGTAAATCTCTCTGTATTAATCCATTTTTTAGTTATGGTAGCTTTTTCTATTGACAACAAATATATATAGGTGTAAAAAATTCTCTCTTTCTACACCGTAAAATTCACCTAACATAAATAAATAAAAAAAAAAGTAGATTAATAAGTATTTATCCACTAGTATAAAATAAAATAAAATAAATATGTAAATAATTCTTCTTCCAATCAAAATACTGCTAATTTTTTTTTATCGTTTCCAATACATTAAATGAATATAATGTGCTAAATGAAAAATAATAAAATATTCACCATGATTACCGAATCCGCATTTAAGAATTCATGGGGTAAAGTTAGTGCTAAATAATTAAATATTGTTTAATTATTTAATCAATTTTGATACGTATTTCAAATGTTTTTGATACGAAGAGTTTAAATGTTATTTAAAAGATAGTTTATATTTTTAGAATATTTTAATTTAATTTGATGTATTTTAATTTTAATTATTTAATTACTAAATTAGAACTTATGTTTGTAGGCTAAGAATTTTTTATATTTTAACCTAATAAAAGGTTATAAATACCTCACAAACTAGAATAATCGCAATATAGAATGATTTAGTGTGTGTTTGGATTACAGTTTGCAAATGAGAGTTTGTATAAAATTGATTTTGCAAACTTAATTTTGATGAAAAGTAAGTTTGTGTTAAAGTGATTTATGTTTGGCAATCTTTATATCAAAATGGATTATAGTAATATAAATGTTGTTTGGATTATACTACTCAAAATTACTTTTAGATAAAAAATTACTAAAATAGACACAAACTTAAATATTTTTTGTATATTATCTTATCATTTTAATTTAGATATTTGAATAGATCTTATTAATTAATTCTATAATAAAATAATAATTAATAAAAAAATAATAAATAATAGAAAAAAAAGTTCATGTAAACAAAAATAATAAAAATTTCATAAATAATATAATAACATGCATAAAGGATAAAGTTGGTAAAAGATAAATAAAGATGGAGTATTAATGGCTAAAAGCCCGTTGGTGCAGAAGCTCAAAATTGTAGCTTATTGTAAACGTGATTTTGAGAGTAGAATCACTTCTGCGTTCATGGATCAAAAGTTTGCCAAACAAAAAATTGAAGCTTTCAAGAAGGCTAAACGTGCTTCTTCTCTCGTAACGTGTTTGCCAAACACACCCTTAGAGGTTTGAAAACTCCATTTTAGTTTCGTGATAAAACCATTGTGTGGACATGAGATTGAGAAGTCCCTCTCTTGTTGCATCGGGATTCGGGAAATTGGATAAAAAGTTGAGGAATCTCTTCGATTCAATTCCAAAACTATGACGTTGATAAGTTAGGTTGAGAAGTCCCTTTTTTATTACGTCAATAAATTAGGTAAAAAGTAGAATGATTCCCTCTGTACTCAATTTCAATCTATTCTTTTTGTTTCTATTTTAATTTTAATATATCTTTTTATTCATTTTAAATCCTTATCTTCTTGTTTATTTTTTATTTCTTTATCAAATTTTAATTGCTTTACATAAACTTTTAAGCATTATATAATGAACGCAGAGAGTCCAAATAATCCTGCAAAGCAAATCAAAGATTTTCAGCATACAGAAGAAAAAAAAGAAAGAAAGAAACATTGAATCATGTCTACTAGTGGAGCTTTAACCCTTAATTATTATCTCCCCAAGCCAAATGCAAATTCTAGTTTGCATGATCATCGACGCACTTCAGCATATCACCCTAGCATTTGGAAGGACTATTTCCTTCAATATGCTTCAGAATTCAAGGTATATAAATACTCGCAATTGTAAATTACTTTAGTATTAATCATCTTCATAATTAGCAGTTGAACTCATAATAGTATTACTCTTTTATATATCTCATTAAACTACACTATGAGACTGGAGAGTAAATCTTTTTCAATATTTTTTTAAATTGTTTGGTCAAATATAATTTTTTATTATTAAATATCTTCAGTTATATACTTAAAAAATATAAGATAAGAGATCATATTTTATTAAATAATTAAAAAAAATTGAAAT
>NC_029787.2:22580441-22580790 GCF_000816755.2 Arachis ipaensis
ATTACTTTTAGATTATATTAATTTTAAATTTGTTAATAATTATGCATTTAACTAAAGTGACAAATAAAAAATAAATAAATGAAATAAGATTCTAAGTTTTATATTACCTTAATTAGCAAAATTCATTAATTTGAGTTCATTTCGTGGACTTATATTCACTTATCATTTTAATTTCGAGATGGATCTGAGTCAGAATTTTGATGATAAAAAATATTGGATAAATAAATTATTTTTTAACTAAGTTTAATCAATTTTTTTGGTAAAATAACCATTTTTTTCTTCTTCTTATACATCTCCTCCTTCTTTAACTGATTTTTATTGTGCTAATAAATTATACTTTAAAAAAATA
>NC_029787.2:22580885-22583513 GCF_000816755.2 Arachis ipaensis
TTTATTAATAATTAGACATTAACCATCTTATGCTTTGTTGCTAAAAAATTTTAGCAGTAATTATATAATTATCAGTAAAAACTTTTTTAATCACTACAAAAAATATATAATTATCGCAAAAACATAAGTTTACTAAGATATATAATAGTCATTATGCTATTGTTAATAAAAATTTATCACTAAAACTGAATTTTATCGAAGTGCTATTAATTAGACGACCAACTTAAACTTAGTACCAAAATAACTTGGTCATATAGCACTATACCGATCTATGGTTGATAGCTCCTTAATTCATTGTTAAAATACGTATTATCTTAGTTGTTTGATGTAAGTGAGTACTTTGTTCTTCCACTAATAACATCACACATGCAGGAACTTGATTATAAAACTGAGCCACAAATTGATGAACTGAAGAAAGAAGTGTCCAAAATGCTTACCTCAACATCTGAGAAGCCCTTAGCAAAACTTGATTTGATTGATTCAATATGTCGTTTGGGTATCCATTATCATTTTGAATGTGAGATTGATGAAGTGATGCAACAGATTCACAAGAGTTATGTCAAAAATGGAGAGATAACTATTGAAGACAATCTTCGCTCCATTGCTTTACTCTTTAGGTTACTGCGGCAGCATGGATTTCGGGTTTCATCTAGTATACACTTCAACTTGCTTATTTATATTTCTCTTTATTAATATTCCATTTTACACTAAAATTATTATTAGAGGGAAACAGTCTTTCATTACTTGGTCACAATATATATTTCAAAAGATTTCCTTTATTTAGAATATGTAGTTTTTATTTAACTGTTAAATATATAATTTTTTGTATACTTTCTCTTATCAGTTTAAACTTTTTAAAAAAATAATATCATAATATAGTATTAGAACTTTTATGATCGAAAAATTTAAAAAACAAAAAAAAAATTAGTATAAGACAAAAAAAATTATCCAAAAAATCAAACAAACTCAAAATAAATTTTCACTTGAAAAGAAATTAGTAAATGCTAGAAATATAGCTATTTTTGTCTTCTATCAACTTAAACTTTTAAAAAATATAATATCATGGTATTAACTTTTTTTTTTTTAAATAGTTCATGGTAATGATTTTAATGTTCACTATTTTGGACTTGTTATGCAGATGTGTTCAACAAATTTAAGGATATAGATGGAAATTTTAATGAAAGCCTTACGAAAGATGTTGAAGGAATGCTAAGTTTATATGAAGCTTCATACCTAAGAATTCATAGAGAGAAGATATTAGAAGAAGCTCTTAAATTCACTTCCACTAAGCTTGAGTCCATTACTACTCATCATGAGTTGAGCCCTTTTCTTGCAGCGCAAGTTAAGCATAGTTTAAGGCAGCCTCTCCACCATGGCTTACCAAGGTGGGAGGCACGACATTATATTTCAATCTACCAACAACATCCCAATCAAAATGAAGTTTTACTCACTCTTGCTAAATTGGATTTCAATTATCTACAAAAGTTGCATAAAAAAGAAGTTGGCAACCTCACCAAGTAAGTTCTTTAACCACATATTCTTTCTAATTAACCAAAAAGGAATGTTATAGAACTAATTTTTTTTAGTTAATATTAATTAATATTTTTTAAATTATTTTATTTATCTTAAATTCTAAATCCTAAATCATAAATTATCGATCATTAAAATAGTTCTTGACTTTTTTAAAAATATTCAAATTGATCTTTAAATTTATAAATTGTAAATTTCGTTCGTTCCTAATAATTTAACTATCATTAATATAGTATTGATATGAAGTATTACAGTACTAATATATTATTTTTAACAGTAAAATAATGCGACTAAGATTTTATTATGATTAGATAGGTGTCTCAAATTAATTAATTGGATATATTTTAGTTTTTGTGTACACTAATATAAAATCAATTAACTAAAATAGTCTAACTAATTAATTTAGGACACTTATTTGATTATACTGAAATTGTAGTAATATCGTCTAACTATTGAGGATATTATATTGGTATTTAAATGTTCTATATTAATATTGTATTTACGACAATTGAATTAGAGATGAATGAGATTTAAAATTTGTAAATTTAGGAATCACTGTTTTGATGCAAATTGAAAATTCAAAGACAAAATCGGATATTTTCTCGTTTTTATTATTATCATTAGTTCATTACTAATTATGTGATCTTGTTTTTGAACTTTTAGGTGGTGGGAGGAGTTAGATGTGAGTAGAAAACTACCATATGCACGGGATAGGATTGTGGAATGTTGCAGTTGGATTTTGTCTGTATATTTTGAGCCCAAATATTATCAAGCAAGAATATTACTAACACAAACAATCGCCTTGTTATCAATCATTGATGACACATATGATAATTATGGAACCATTGCTGAATTGGAGCTTTTTACTAAGGCAATTGACAGGTTGGTTGATATATATTGCTTTCTTTAATTTCCTTTCTTGAAATATCAAATTTTGAGTTATGTAACGTTTTTCAATGATTTTTAGGTGGGATGCTTGCTACTTGGATGATCTACCCGAATATATGAAAATAATTTACAGGGCTCTCTTAGGAGCTTTTGAAAAAGCCAAACAAGAAGTGGTGAAGGAAGGAAGAGGATATAGCATTGACTACGGCA
>NC_029787.2:22583579-22592507 GCF_000816755.2 Arachis ipaensis
GTATAGTATATACTTTTATAATATTTTTAAATAGAAGAGAGATGGGTTGGATTTTAATAACAACCATGTTAGGTGTATATCAAAATAAGTTATTAGTGTAGAATATACAATAAAAATGAGTTAAACTATATAATATATAATAGCTAATTTTAGTGTTTTAATGTGTAAATCATATTTTTGTTTTAATAAATATAACCTTGTTGACATATGCATTTTATTGATGGCAGTTTAAGAAAACAGTGAAAGCTTACTTGACTGAAGCCAAATGGTTCAACAGTAACTATGTTGCAAAAACAGAGGAGTATCTCCAGACTTGTACTCGATCAACCACATACCCATTACTCACAACAACTTGTTTTATTGGCATGGGAGACATGGCTAGCGAGGACGTCTTCAAATGGGTCACTAATGAACCCAAAATTGTTACAGCTTCTGCAATTGTTTGCAGGCTCATGGATGATATCGTCTCCAATGAGGTACACAACACATGCATCATATAAATTTTTCAATGATCGAGTCCCCTTTTCAAAACTAATTCTAAATAGAATATTTTATTCTTAAAATAAACTCACAAAATTAGAGAAATAAACTCAAAACGTGAAACATAAATTGTAAAATTGTATTATACAAATGGTTAGAATTAATTAACTCATTTAAAATCTAATATTAAAAATTTTAGGAGTTAAAAGTTAAAGCAAAATTTTAACTAGCATATCTAAAATATCTAAATAAAAAAAGAAATAATATTTGTACTATTTTTTGTGTATCTTTCTTTTTTACATTTTTTATGGTATAAAAGACAATTTTATTTTTTATTTTCTCTCATTTCTTATCCAAAGGGAGTGTCACAAAGGTAGTAAATATAACATTAGTCAAATAAACAAGACATCACAATAAAAATACAAATACAGTAGAATTCACCAAGTTTAAAAATGGGTCAGCCATGAAAAAAATAAATAAATAAATAAATAAAAGATAGAGAAATAGTTTGAGTATGACAGAGTAGCGTGTTTGTCATGCCGACCTATTTTGAGTATGAAATAGTAGATTAATAGTCATTTCACTAACGTTTTTCTTATTCTTTTGTCACGTATAAAAAATAAAAATGATGAAAAACTACAGAGAACAAACTTGTAATTAATTAATATTGGCTAAACTTTTTTTATTGCAACATTACTTTTTAGCTATTACATTTTAAAAAGTTTATTTAGAGCTTGGATTTAAACTTTAAAATTTAAGGTTTATAATTTATAATTTTAGATTTAGAGTTTAGAATAAAAAATAATTTAAAAAAAATTAATTAATATTGACTAAAAAATAATTAGTTTCCTAATTGAATTAAAAAATTATTTTTAAGAATAAGTATAACTAACTGACCCATTTTTAGAGTTTAAAATTTAAATTTTAATATTTATTATTTAAGATTTAAGATAAAAAATATATTTAAAATAGTTAGCTAATGTTAATTAAAAAGATTGATTTTTAAGCTGAATTGTTGTTTGAAATAAATGATATGTTGTTGAGCAGTTTGAACAGAAAAGAGGACATGTTGCCTCATTTCTAGAGTGCTATATGAAGGAATATGACGTGTCAAGAGAAGAAGCCATTAAAGAAGCAGAGAAGAGAGTTAGTGATGCTTGGAAGGATATACATGAAGAATGTCTTATGCCAACCAAAGTTCCAATGATATTTCTGATCCGTTCTCTCAACATGACACGATTTATAAGCGTCATGTACAAAAATCAAGATAATTACACTCATGCCGAAGGAATAATGAAGAAATACATTGAGGATTTGCTTATAGATCCTGTTCCAATATAAGAATAATTATCCTTGTTTTTTCTTGCATTGTATGTGGTTTGTTGTCTTTAAATAAAGAGAGCATGATATGGGACATGTTCATGTTGTTTGCTTAGTCATTCTGACAAGTTGGGTAACTAGCTAGTTTGATGTAACATATGTTCTTAATTAAATAAATACATTGTGTTTGAATCAATTCTGAAAGTAATTAACTTAGAAATAATAATTGCTAACTTAGACTTGTGATACTGAAAGGTTCGTGAAGCAGAGTGATTGAGAGAAACGAATTCCGATAGAATATAAGAATTTGGTATACTCTTATCTCCATCATCCTTCCTCAGAGTTAAGGACATTATATTCTAGGCGTGACTTTGAGTTTGTACTTAAACTTATTATAATCTACCACTTGATCAATTCTCAAGATATGAATAACATACATATTATATGCATGTTTGGGCGTCATTATTTTATTAAAAAAAAAAGATTTTTTTTAATGAAAAAAGATTTTTTTTATTTTTTAACGTGTTTGGCAAATTTCTAGTAGTAAAAGTAAAAGTACTAGTAAAATAAAAAAAAGATCTTTTTTGAAAAGCTGTAATTTACATCTTTTTTTAAAAGATCTTTTTTCTTAAAAAAAAAAGATGTTTTTCATGTAATAAATAAATAAAAAGTACTTTTATATTGTTATACCCAAACATAATTGATTGATAAAAAGACTTTTTTATATGAGATATCCAAACATAAAATTACTTTTACTTCTCTATAAGATCTTTTAAAAAAAAATAACTCAAAAAAAGATCTTTTCTTAAAAGCTCACCCAAATAAGCCCTATATTGAGGAACTTGTTTTTGGACAAAGTGTAAGTCCAAGTTAAAATGTTTAGTTCAACTACGAAGAATCAGGTTGGCAAAGAGCTGAACTGTATTTAATTTGTCACACTAGATAGTTACTGTACTAGAGTGCTGAAAATGAAGTTCAAATATAAGATAAAATAATATCAGTGGTGACAGCAACTAAATTTCATTACATGCGTTATTTTCTATCAAGTTCTTTAACATATGTTAAAATATGGTTTTTAGAGAAATATTATATTTTCGGTAATGTTAGAAAGACAAAAAAATAATCAAAATTTATCTTATTTAATATTTATTAATTATTATAACAATTAATAAATATTAAATAAAATAAATTTTGACTTTTTTTGTTTACCTCTCATCCCTAACTGTTTTTTACAAAATTTTTTTGTTACCAAATTTTTGGTATCTGAACAAAAATTAAAAAAAAAACTAAAAAAGCAAAAGAAAGATATATAAGAAATTTCTATATTTCAAGCAACATCTAGATCTTGAAAAAGAGCTTTAACAATGTTATTAGGAGGATCAAATCACTCAACGTACTTGTTCTGACTCTAAACTCCAAGCTTTGCTATCAGATCGGTCACATTATTCCCTTCTCGAAGAACTAAGCTAAAATGAATCTCCTACAAGCATTTCATGAATACGCAACACCAGATCCCCATCTTTCTGTCTTCTAAAGCAGGCTCATTTTGAGCAGCAATGAATGCTTCCCTTGAATCTGTTTTGCACACAATCTTTTTTAACCCACACTCTCACGCTAAAACTATCTCTCTCCATATTGCAAAGAGTTCGAATCTTTTGATACTCCAAATTAAAATTCTTCCCAAACAACCTTTTATCCAAACTCTTTCATTATATCTAATCATACACCCAAAATTTGGTTTTTGAGTTTCCAAAAAAAAATGCTAGCCTCACAGTTTACTTTTAAAAAATCAAGCTGAGGAAGTTCCCAATTCACATTTTTTAACAAAGATAGCTGACGAGGTTGGAATCGAGCCTGTTTTAACTCCATCTTCCATCTTCTAGTCAAGATTACCACTTTATGTTGCATCCAAACTTCATATTATTAAAAAGATTTCTTGATTACGATGCCTCTAGATCCACCAAATGCCAGAAAAAAATAGGTTTTTTGTTCCAAATAGCAGCTCGCATCAAAGAAAATATATTTCTACCGACTTGAAGAATTGATGGATTCATCCAAATGTCTTGTGCTTGTTGACAACGTAGCAAGCAATGCATCGCCGATTCTGTCTCTTCGCCACATCGAGGGCACATGTTCAACTCAGAGAGTCTATGGCGGTGTCGGAAAGCCTCCGTTGGTAGAGAATCATGAATGGCCGGGAGTTTTGCTTTCTCCAGGACGTTTTCCCGCCACATTCATTTTTCACTTCGCCCCTCATTCCACTGAATTCTCCTCTTCAGTAACCATGTATATCCCTCATTGGTTGAATAACCTTTACTAATATTTGCTGTCTAAATCCATCCAGGTTCAACTGTGCGTTGCCAAAATCAATTAGAAGACTGCATCATGTGGAGAACTAACTCTGATAAGGGTGTTGTACTTCACTCCAAACATCAACCATACTCACTCCAAACATCCCTAATAGTCAATTGAGTATCGGAGATATGGACAAAAGGGATATAATACAGATTTTGTCTCCTGGATGTCAAACATCAAACCATAATACTACACAAGCATAATTTACTTCTTAAAGATATTTTCACCGTAATGCATCGCTCTATGATACTGATCATTTTGCAATGATTAATTGAGATAGCGGATAAAAATCAAATACCACCTCTTTGACTTTGCGCTTCAGAGAAGGCTACTGCTGAATAACCCAAACTACTCCAAAAGTTTTTAGTTTATCAAAAATAATATATGTTTCCAACAAACAGATAAAAGATGGATGATATTTGCGGACAAGCTCTTTACAATAAATACGAACCATCTTATTAGAGGCTCCTCTAATATTCCAAGCCAAAATATTAAAATCACAACTATCCATAAAAAATAAATATGAATAATAAAGATGAGGATAAAGTATACCAACATCATGGTTTGAAATGGGCCACCTATTAAAATTATACCACTACCGCCACCTCCCCCTACCGTCGGGAGGCCTTTGTTCCAACTTCATTATATTCTCAATATCAGTAGGTGAATTTTGGAGGAAATTAGGCCTTATGCATTTTCCATTAGAAGTGAAATTCGGGATCTTTACATTAGCTCTCAACACCTCATGATGACCATATGCTCCATTTAAATATTGATGCCTCCCTTTCTCAAAAAAGTCAAAGCCTTATTCCTTTGATTCAAACTATACGTTGCCAACTCATTCCTTATTTTTGGCCCACCATGAATTGCAAACTCTTTTGTAACATTGGGATTGTATGCTTTTAACCGAGAACTCTCCCCTTTATCCCCTTGAACACCAATCTGATCTTTTTTTTTCTTTTTTTCTATTCATTTGGACTCACTCCTCTTTTGTATGATTGTCTTGCTTGATCTCATCACTCCCATGCAACGTCTCATGCAAGAAATCCTCATCTTTCTTATTGGGTTGATTAACAACTTGTTCCTTTCCAAATTCAAACAAGGTTTTTGAATTTTGAATTTGAACCGTGTCCTCTTTACCCTCTGAAACTTTCACCGTTTGCGTCGGCAGTGCTACCTCTTCACTTAGCATTTCATCATTGGTCGATTGCACCACAGTTTGTGCTACCTGTTCTTTTGTACAAGCTGCTCTCTCGTACCCAAAACACCTGCACTGTTCGCATACTAATTCTAAGTTCTCATGTTGTGCCTGGTATTTGTGTCCGTCAATGATTATGTCTATCACCACCGGGCATTGGCAGTCCCACGTTAATCTGCACGTAAACTCTGGCAAATTTTCTACATTCCACCTCCTTTATTGTCATATCTATCTTCATGGGTGTGTCAATGGCCGCATCAATTCTTTTCATTGTTCTTTCTTGATAGTACCATATATTCAACCCTGCAATGCACACTCACACAAGAGTTGATCCAAAAAATTCCTCAGAAGGACAAAAGTCAGATGTCCAAGGCTTGACCGCCAGATAGTGCCATCCTAACCTCCACGGACACCCAGGAGGATCCTATCTCTATTCTCCATGAGATCACATTTCACAAGAAAATATCCATAGCCAACATCCATACCCTCATAACCGCCGAGCACTCGCCAAATGCTTCTGAGACGATGAACCATGGTCATATAACTCACATGCTTTCCAAGCACTTTAATAACAATGGAACTCTCATACGGTGCAGATAAAACTCGCCTTGCCTCTTTCGAGAACGTTATGGTCGATGGGTTTGGATCCCCTTACTTACCCGTCACAATGACTAGACTACCACCATCCAGTGAATCACCAACTACAAAAGGTTTAGGATTAGATACGCCAACTACTCTATCCCTAAAGGAGATTCTCATCCCTTTGGAACCCACCATACCACCAGATACACCCCCTCTCACACTCTCCCCTTTGTTACTTCTGCCAGCGGAGCCGGTTGTCTCTTCATGTGTTTCCACTCTCATCACGGTCGCTCTCATCTCCGCTCACCCCTTTGTCACTCATAGCTCTCCTTTTCTCTTTTTGTTTACCAAATATTTCCGTTATACTTTTTATAATTACACGATATTTAGTTTTAAATGATGTTTTACTTGTGTACCAATAGATATATAATTATGGTGTCATTTTTTGGGGGCAACCGAATTTATTGCTTTGTTGACCGTGTTTATAATTCTATTAAGCTGCAGTAAATGCATTAATTCAACCGGGTAAATTTATTAATATACTATATTTTTTATTCCTTCCAAGAATCCTATACAATCCCTTTTTTTAATATGAAAAATATTAAAATTTTTGTTGAAAATGAGATTATTTGATGTAATTACAGGTGGGTGGATTTTGCAGTTAGAAAATTAACACGCAGGATGCATGTTGAATACGTGTCAATATTCTGGCCAAACGCAGGATACGTGTTGGACATATTTTCTGTATATCCACAATATTGTAATACACTTTAAATATCAATATTTAACTAAAATACTATCTTTATCTCCATATTAAAAATAATTGAAACTTTAATTGAGTGACTAAATATGATATTTTTTAAAATATTATATCCGAATTTAAATATTGACAATAATTAAATAATAAATAGAACTCTTAAATATAATAACTGTTTGTAACCGAAGAGAGATAAAAAATGAAATTACTATCTCACCTGGCCTTTATTTTATCATCAAATTTCCAAACCATGTACACAATTAAAATAAAGAAAAGTATAGAAAAATAACACAGTCAAATCTCTCCCTTTACAAACCCGCCGTCTCTACGCAGTTTTCAGCGCCGCCGCCTATCGACCACCCGCCGCATCTTTCGTCGCGCTACGCGACCTCTTCCTCACGTCCCGCCGCCATCCTTTTTCATTGGACATAGCCGCCTCCACCGCTGTGGGATCATAATCCCAACGCATATGCACCGTCAAATACCATCGCGGCCTCCATTTGTCGCGCCAGACAGTGCATAATCTGTACCCCACGCCTCTCCATCCGTCGCGATGCAGCCACCACCAGGTCCCCATTCGCGACGCGCGATCAACTACTCCGATTCATGACGACTCCTCCACTTGCGATGTGTGGCCTCCGTGGCTTCCTCCTCGCAACGCGCCACCGCGAGTCCCCCACCGTCTACGCAATGCCGTGAAAGACGTCATCGCCGGCCACCCTGCGACTCTTCTCCTTCTCTTCCTATTTGGTTTTGAATGATTCTTTTTAACTAGTTTCTTATGTTTCTTTTTCCTAAATTTTGGATGATTCTTTTTATTAGTTTTGGATATTCTTTTTTCTATGTTTTGTATGTTTTTCTTAGAATATGGATGATTCTTTTTATTAGTTTTGGATGATTTTTTTCCTATGTTTTACATATTTTTTTTTTCTTAGAATTTGGATAATTCTTTATCTATGTATTTCAATAAAGCTTCTATGATGAGAAAAGTATTTTTAGGTAGGGCTGCGCATGGATCGAAAAATATCCCAAAAAATATCCGCAGTAATTATCTGTATTCAAGCCATCGGATCGGATCAGATCCAATTCGCACTATGATAGAATCGGATTGTATTCAAGCCATCGGATCGGATCAGATCCAATTCGCACTATGATAGAATCGGATTGCAGATTTGGCAGTGATATCTGCGGATCCGATCTGCAAATTCACAAATCCGCATATTTCTTATAAATAGCATAGTTTAAGAAAGTAAACCCTAATGTGATATGAATTTTAGTGTGCTATTTTATGAATTTTATGATATCTTATTTTTAATTTTTTATGTTGCACTTCAACCTAAAATAATTAAACTTAAATCTTGTGTTATTATTTTGTTTTTGTTATTCAAGAGAACTTTTATTGATAATATTTTAGAAGTAAATAGGCTTAAACAGATGAAAAATGAATTTTCTAAATTTTTTTTGTAAAAACAGCCTAACATAATTTAAAATAATTTTTTTGAATTATACGAATATACCCGATATCAGGTATCTAATCTGATTCGATCCGATATCCGATATTATGCGGATCGGATCAGATCTGACCTGAAAAAAAGCGGATATCATATCCGATCCGATGAGTATAATGTAAATTGAATAAAATTTTAGACTATATCCAATCTGATCAAATCCGAATCCAGCACTATTTTTAGGATCTCGAAGGAGCAGGTACTTTATAGAATTTTAAAAAATTTAGTGGCAATTTATCATAAACTTTCATGTAACGCTGACGACCTGACGTGGTCTGTTGATGACCCATTTAAGCTTTCAATATATTTGAAAAATTTTGTTTCTCTTTTTGGACAGAGCCCAACAAACAGACCCACCCTTAATACCCTATCCGTACCCATCTGATCACCCTCCCCACCCGCTACCTAATCGTGGCGACCTCGACTTTGTGCTGCTCCATGCCTCCATGGGTTCCTCTGAGAAGGAGAGACCTCTGACCGTCTTTGTCTACCGCTGCTGGGATCGTGATTTTCGTCGCCTCCATCGCGCCTGAGCCACTTTGTTGATCTCCACCGTGTGAACTATCTATTTGTTGCTGTTCAGAACCAGTTACTCGGTGTCGTGGTCTCACTCTTCTTTCCGGCGGATGGATCTCGACGGCTCCGCTCTCGGTGCTCACCGTTCTTCTTGGCAAGTGGCAACTGTGTCACGGTTCCTGTGTCAACCGGACTTCCCGGACAATTTGAGG
>NC_029787.2:22592620-22593402 GCF_000816755.2 Arachis ipaensis
TAATAGGGTTATACACTTTGTGTGCCTCTGCAGTACCCGAGGGATTAGTCATTGGGTTTTCGGCTTGATGGATACCCTGGTGCAAACAAAAAAAATACACTTATACTAGGTAATCAATAATTTTTTTTAACAACATGAATAATCACCAATCAAATTAAAATATACTACATCTCCAAATTATTCACTTAAATCTTAATATTAGAATAACTATTTGCACATCTAGTAAAATAAATATTTAATATATTAATTGTTCATATTGTTTAGTATTTTTATTGTCTATCTATATTTTTTTTTGACAAAATCTCTTATACAAAGCTGTCAGGTACGAATTGCAGGAGAACCTAAGCGTATTCTCAAAGGGTCCTTACAGGACCAGAATTAAATTTTCCCACCATAGACGATTCCGTATTTTTCAAATATAATTCAGCATATTATTCTTTCCAAATAAAAAGAATATTTATATTTGGGATTGGATTGGAGGTAAATAAGACTAAAGACTATAAAGATACATATAGGGAAATACAATCTCACTTTTGGGTGCAAATAAATAGGAATGAAGTGCTACTTTACATATGGTTATATTCTTAGACTCCCGCATGCAAGCTAAAATTCTCAAAATAAAGTTGGGCCTTATTCGTTAAAGTGTCTTCTCAAAAAAGAAGTAATTAAGGCCCTCCAAGGATTAGTCTAATGGCGGCATCTATATTATTTTATGTTTGATTTTAAGAATAAGATAAAACAAGATATTACAAATAAGAGATAAAAACTAAAAATATAAAAAT
>NC_029787.2:22593699-22593945 GCF_000816755.2 Arachis ipaensis
CTTTTATTAGTATTTCTGTATTTTTTCTGTTAAAATGAACACAAAATATATTAATTTAGTATTTTTGAACATAATATTTTTATTCATATCTCATTTATTAATACAATTTTGTGTCTCTATATTCTTATCTCAGTATTTTTCTATAAACAACCGCAGCCTATATGTCTTCTTTAGAAAGTGCATCGAATTCAAATTTTAGCTGTAACTAAAAAATGGTTATATAGAATCCATGTGAAATGGAAAGAG
>NC_029787.2:22594653-22596602 GCF_000816755.2 Arachis ipaensis
GTGTAACTTGAAAAAAAAAAAAAAAAAACAGAAATAAAATAAAAGAGAGAGAGAGAGAAAAAAAATCCTTAAAGTGCATGCTTTCTTGGGATTCCTCAACTTATTTATATTATTAGTCTCATATTAATACAAAAATCACTGCCATTACAATGGTACATACACAAAATGGCTAATGATCGAGTCTCCAAACTAATACCTCGTTTAAGATTACAGCACCTGAGGAAAAAGTTAAAAAGCAATGAAAGATATCTTCTTCTTTTTTTCCCCTTTTCTAATTCTTCTTTTCCTTTTGCTTTTAAAAGCAAAATATTACTATATATATATGATGCGGTGCATGCAACATATATATAATGAATGATAAGAGAAGTCGTCAAATTAGGGTTTGTTGTGGCCACCACATGAAAGTGCAATAAAGGGATAAAGAACCTTTTTATTCTCAAGCACAAGAGGGTGGAATATTTGAAATTCCCTGTCTTTGTAATTCAGTTAGAACACTGTCAAGTGCTGGAGCTTTAAGTCCAAGAGGTAGTGGCTGCCATGGCTTTGATAGAACATCTCCAATAGCTGCATCTATGCTCTCCTTTGACTGCCCATATATAAAAATAAAAAAATGAATTATAAATTAAACATGCAAAAAAAAAAGAAAAGAATTTAAGGTAATTTCCTAGTATCCACCACTATTCATAAAATCAGGTACATTGTTCTTCCATATATGAATTTAATTGGTCTCCCTTTTAATATTTCAATAGGCCTGAAAAGTAATTTTATTTTGATAAAAATTGGAAACCAACTTTTTTTTTTAACAAAATCAGTCAATGCCTATCTTGTTTTTTATATTTATCTTTTTCCTTTTAACATTTGTATATTCCCTACTGTTTTTGGTGATTGTTGGTTAAAATAAGATTGGTTTCCTAATAAAATGTTTTAATTTACTTTTAATAACATAATATATGATTGATGTGCTCTTTTAATAATAACAATGCAAATAAAGCAATTAAATCCATATATATTTTCATGTTGTTAATAGTTTGTCGTGTTTAGTTATTTGTTAAAGCAATGATGTAAAACAAAGCAATTTATGGATCCTCACATGAAGTAGAAAAATATTACTTCATAAATTAATATATTTTGACAATTGAGAGTGACATTTTGGTTAATATATATCTGAATAGAGTAATAATTAAGTTTGACTAATTTGAACACATAAATTTTCATGTCAATTTTATCGTTAATACTATTTCACAATGAAGTATAGAAATACTATTTCACAATGCCATTTGCAAAACACATTTTAGTATAGGATGATATTAGAAGACAAGTAAAATTTATTGTTTTTGTCCAGTAATTAATTAGTAATATTTAAAAATAAGGGTTAAAAATATGTTATTAGACTAATAAATTAAAAGTACTGTAATATTAGTTAAAAGCGCTAGAATCTCTTACTCAATACTATTCGTATAAATCTTTTTATCAATTAAGTCTAACTAAATTAATCTAACATCAATAGACATTATTTTTATTATTCTCAATTATCTATTTATTCAAGTTTTATTGTTTAATTTAATTGGAAACTTAGATATGTAGCATTTGGTGTAATTTTATTGCATTATTAGACATGTGTGAAAAATGTTTGCGTGTGTTGGAAGGAAGAAAAGGCAGAGTAATGAAATGAAGTTTACCGGATGGAAGTCAATGATGGGGTTTGGGTTGGCGCTGGAGAGGCCGTTAATGGGAGGATCTGCTGCTTTGTACATAACATGTGGATGTGGTGATGTTACTGGAATAATAGTGCCTGCCACACCTCCTGATCCATATTTCTGCATTTTTTTTTTTTGTTTCTTCTTTAGTTAGTTAGTTAGACTAACAAAATAATAGAAATATTTAAAGATTATCAAAATTTATTATTTTTTATTAATATTTGACTAATTTTAAATACTAAAATTAAATTC
>NC_029787.2:22596629-22597252 GCF_000816755.2 Arachis ipaensis
ATTTCTTATGATAAGAATAAATTTGAAAAGCTTTCAAAATATAGATAACAATGGATCAAGATTTCAAATAATGTACAGTTTTAAAATGTTATAGATTTACAATTTTTTTGTTTGCTAATTTCAAATTAAACATGTCTCTTGTGTCACGAGACAATACCGAAGTGTAATAAGTTTTATGGCAAGAATTGTATACGATATATATAAATATATGTTATTGTTTTGGTAAGGGGGAATAATAATAATCTAAAGGACAAAGAGAGAAGACAACATGGGTGGTTCCAAAATAGTAAGGTAAACGAACAGTTACCCTTGTTGTCAGAGGCTGTGGAAAACACGGTGATCCTGGGGTTAGCATGTTTTGAGCCTGCATGAAAAAAAAAAAAGAATATACTTTTTTTCAGAAAAAGAAACTAAGAAAGCAACATGATGAGTTATTCTTGAGATTCAAATTTTCATTCTAACTTTAGTATAAAACAAACAAAACATTATTAATGATCGAGAACTACACATTTCCAAATTATTATATAATTTTTTACTGGAACTAAATTATTAAAGAAAGTTTAAGCTTTAGAAGTACTAGCTAGCTACAAGGTTATTAAATTAATCAAACAACGTATTAAATT
>NC_029787.2:22597505-22598666 GCF_000816755.2 Arachis ipaensis
ATCATCACTCACATAAAAATATTTTTGTATAAAAATAATAATGAAAAATTTTAAATAATTAATATATTTAACTAATTTATTTAACAATACGTGTTAACATTCTAATAATATAATTTTCAGGTAAAAATATCTTCAAAAATAGCTACCTAATATCATGCATGGTTTTGAATTCTGGTTTGCATCTACAATGAAGATGCATTCCACATGTGCATTGCAATAATTTCAATAATCACATGCATATGCTTTCTACTAAATTGTTTTCATAACTTTTCACATCAAAGCACAACTATATATACATAATTCTTGTTACGCAACATGCAAGCACAATTTAAACCATGAAAACAATCAACAAATTATGAGTTGGAAGCTTAAAGGAGTTAGTTTAGAGCGTTAACTAGTTGGTGGTGAGGATGCCAGAACGGGAGAGCAACAGGTTGCACCCACGGCTGCGACTGCGAGAGTGAATGAGTGGGATTTTTAGGCCACGTGTGTATGAAAGATTGGTCCATGGAGGGATGTCCCCATACATGTAATGGTCTGAAATGGTGCACTGAAGTGATTGGAGGGAAACCCATGGTAGGTGCTAGCCATGGACTACTCACATCTCTCTTCCCTCCATACATTTGTCTCCTTTGATTCCAATTTGCTGCTTCAGCTTCACGCGCTAGTAAATGTTTCCTATGGGATCTATATTTCTGCATTAAAACAAATCATATTGTTCTTTATCACAAAATCCTACACTTTTTTTTTTTAAATTATTAAGTTACATAATCCATAAATTGAAGCAACCAGCGCGCTCGCACGTGTGTATATAATATATATATATACACACACGGCAAATACTCATGTATAGATGTTTTTACTTAGTTTATAATCGAAAACGGTTAGTTAATTCAATAGATTTAATTAAATTGTAATGTATCAATTTTTAATTATTAAGTTTAAATAAAAACAATTATACGTAACTTCCTACCAATATATATATTTTGGTGGAAGTTAGCAGTTAGCATAGACAATGGGGTGGCCATGCTTCACAATGAAAAAAATTTGAAACTAAGTTGTAAAGGTAAATAGTGATTTTCATTTAATAAAATATCTTTTATATCAAATTTAATATTAAAATAATTTAAATAGTTAATATTAAATTAAAAATAAATATTT
>NC_029787.2:22598749-22599388 GCF_000816755.2 Arachis ipaensis
TATTCTTTTAAACTCATTTGTAAGAGAAACATGTACCTAGTGTATACTTAATACGAGTACATTGACCAAAAAAAAAAAACGTACGGTGCAATTTGATCCTTTAAATTACATTTTGATTTAGTCTTTAAAATTTGGATGGTTTTAATTTAGTCCCTACACTTTTCAAATTTTAATCACATTAGTTTTTACAATAATTTTCGCCACAAGGTCAATTAAAGTTTTGTAGATTAAGATTTATATATACTTAGATACTGAAAAATCTTCTTTACTCACGTATAAACTCTATCATCAAAATTCATTTGTCATCTTTTAAAGTAATTTAACAAAATTCTATTATTATCTACTAAATCAAAGATTGGAGAGAGATATCGAGGAAAGTGAATTCATATAAAAACAAAGTGAATTCATATAAAAACAAAGTGAATAAATTTAACCCATTAAATTTTATATAAAAATGACAAAGTAATTTTTTTAGTACTAACAATTTATTATTATTACAAATAATTCTTCTCTAAATCTATTTTGTCTAAATTATCATCAATATCATCATAATATTATCAACAATATATGATTAATAGTAATCCAACTTTTTAATTCTATTAACACCAATTATGTTTTTTTCTTTTCAAAAAGAGAGTT
>NC_029787.2:22600638-22604125 GCF_000816755.2 Arachis ipaensis
GTTTTGTAGATTAAGATTTATATATACTTAGATACTGAAAAATCTTCTTTACTCACGTATAAACTCTATCATCAAAATTCATTGAACATCTTTTAAAGTAATTTAACAAAATTCTATTATTAAATCAAAGATCAAAGATTGGAGAGAGATATCGAGGAAAGTGAATTCATATAAAAACAAAGTGAATTCATATAAAAACAAAGTGAATAACCATTAAATTTTAATAAAAAAATAAAACTAATTTTGTGGTTAAAAATTAATGTGATGTATACAATTTTTTTCCATAAAAATTGATAAAAATTTTCCTTTGAAAAATCTAAAAGTTTGAATACTAAAACTAAAAAGAGAAAAAATATCCTACCATTAAATTACGAAAATATTTTTTTTACGGAAGATTATATAGATATTAAATTGAAGGAAATAAAAAGAATATTATTATTAGTTACCTGAAGGTGGCTTGCAATGTTATGGCGAGTGAGGCAATCAATTCCCATAATCTCCAAAATCCTAGAAGGTACTGCCTTATCCACTCCAAGTTGTTCCACTGCTTGTACAAATCTCCTATGTAACTCTGGGGTCCAATCCACCTATACATTCACACACCCCAAGAGATAACACAACATCAACAATAATATTCCTTCTCCACCAAATACTTTTTCAAATCAAATTTTTAGGTCAATGATTTATTTTTATAAAACTCCTTTCTCTTTCTTTTCTCTATGCAACTTATAGAACCCGTGAGCTTTTTTCAACTTTGTGAATAACATAATTGAGATAGAGAGATAGACTCAGAAGAACATTATGGATATATAAACTTGCTTTGACATATTAACATGCATATAAACTTCAATGAAAATTTAAACTTCCTAATTAATGAAGTAAAAAAACACTACTAGTAAATTTAATAAATATTAAATAAAAAATCATTATTGTGAAAAAATAGAATTTAGAAAATAAACTAAGAATAATTTTTATTAGCAACTCTCATTATATTGGTAAAGTAATTTATAAATATAAATAATGGCATCTATGTTCTCTATAAGAATCATTTTCTTAGTTTTTGTAAGAAGATTAAATTTAAGTTTTGGTATTTTTAAGATAATAAATTTAGTTGGCATTTTACTTTGTTTAGAAAAACAAGTGATAATTAATTTGAAAATAAAGCAAGGAAGTAGGTAGGTTGTACCTTGACTTTTTTAATCTTGGCTTGAGGATTATTACTCTTGGATTTAGACGATGGTTTTCTTCCTTTTCCAGCATACTTTGTAGGAGGATTCACAACCATAGACTCCTCATTCTTGTTGGAAGCAAGTTTATTGTGAATTGAAGATTGGTCTGCCTTAGGGTTGTCGAAAAATTGGGCAAAGACATCAGCCTCCATCTCCAAATCTGGCAACACATCACTTTCCATGTTGATGCCGACGAAGAGGTCATCAAAATTGATGCTCTCCAACAAGCTTCCTTCGGACAGTTCGCCAAATTCATCGTCTTTTGATGACACCCCAATCGACTTGAAGCTCTCCATTCTTTCATCTCTTCTTGTACTCCCCACAGGAGGTGATGACACACCAAGCATTAATCAAAGATTTATTTTTCTATATACATAATACTGAATTCACAAAAATAAATATATGAAAATCTCATAAAAAATTAATTGCTTCATACCACGTGTCTTATGGTGCATGAAAATTTGATAATATAATCGGGAATCTAGAGAGTACTTAGATGTGAGTTTGGTTTTTACCCCAAAATGGTTACTTTGTTTATGGCATGTGAATATGAAGAGTTGATGTTCTCTTCAAATAATATGGGGCATTTTATGTTGCCTTCTGATGAAGTAGTGGCGAGAGAGTGTGTCTGAGAGAGAGAACCAAATTGTTTCTCAGCCACAACTTTAAATTGGTAGAATATTTTTCATTTTTCTTGGAAAATAGACATTTTGTTTTCATGTATTTCCTTTTGGGAGTATGTGCTACTTGCAAGTTACAATGTTAGTCTTGAGTCTATTTAATTTCATTTCAGTATTAGTGGATGACCCTTTTTTTCTAATTTGAATAGTCATGGTTTTGTTTTTCAAATGTATCAATTTTTTTTTGGAAAAGTCATGATTGTGATCAGAAATGCTCGTGACCTTTTTGTAATTATTATAGTATAAATTTGTAATGGATATGCCCAAGAGAGAGGAAGAGAATTAGCAGCGATCCAGTCATGAGCGAAAGGGGATACATTGCATCATGCCATTATGTATGTATTCATGCTGATGTTGGTCAGAGTGCAAAATTGACCTATATGGATTTTCCCCCATTGATAATAATTTACTAACTTCTATTTTTCATCATAATCATAATCACATAAGAGTGAAGCAAAAATGGGAGATATGGATATATACTCTCTCCATTCAAAAGAAAATCAAATAACGAATAAACCATACAAAATGACAAAGTAAGAATGTGGTCTCTAATCATCATCATTATTAAATTAAGATAATAGTTTTATACATAATTTAATTATAAAATCAACGATGCCTAAATTCTCAAAATCTTTTTTATTTGACCAATTTTCTTATGTTTTCAAAAAATTAGACAAAAAATTTTTTTTTGAAAAATCAAAATAACAAAAATGGCTATAAAAAATTTAAAAATATAGCAAAAAATATTGGATATATGTTTAAAAAAGAATTACAAAAATTGGATTTTTTATGATTTTTTGATGATTTTTTAAACAGGATTAAAAAAACAATTTTATTTTTAAATTTTTGTAATTTGACGAAAAAAATTTTTTTTTTACAATTTGTTTTTGGTGAATAGTCCAAATTTAAAAAAAATAAGGGAAAAAAAAACTAAAAATCGAATGTGCACGTTCTATATAATTATCTAAATATTCTCATTAAAATTAAGATAACATACAAAAGTTATTTGTCAAATATAAAAAATTATTTAAAACTTATAGAAAAAAAAGTTCTTTAGTTTAATCTTAGAGAAACGTTGGTGAGTCATCAGAATTTATTATTCTGTTATTAGTTGACCATTAATATTTAAAAATATGAAATAAAATATATTATTAGATTAATAAATTAAAAGATCTAAATTAAAAAATTGAATTAATAATTAAGTGATGCTAAAAAATAATAAATTTTGATAGTTTTTAATATTTCTGTAATCTTATTGGTTTTTAAATATTCTAAAGACATTTTAAGTTTAATATTTTATTAAGAGTCTTTTTGTCAATGCCTAAATTTTTTTTTTGGATATTTTGGATGATTTATGCTTCAATCATTATTATTAATACGTTAAGAAATTTAAGCATTGATGCGCAGCGTTTTAATCCCATCATATCTTTTACTTATATCATCATACTATCTGATAATTAGATTTAATATTTTCACCATAAATACCATGCAAATTTATAATTTTTTAAGGTTTGATATATAATTATTTATTTTTGTATAATAAATTAAATTTTTGAAATAAATAATTTAATTATACAA
>NC_029787.2:22604151-22612785 GCF_000816755.2 Arachis ipaensis
AACAGATCTTTGAATTTTAAACTACACTAACAAATTAATAGAATTTTAAATTTTAAATTTTTTCATGGACTTTAAAAAGTGATTAATTCAATATGTCCTGCAAGCTGAAAAATGATATATATGGAGAATTCAACTTAAAAAAATTAGCATGAAACAGTTGAATAGGCAAAAAATTTAGTAAAAATATCTGCCAATTGTCCTGAACAAGGAACGGAAAATAATTTCATGATCCGATTTGAGCGTTTTGTAATCAACTTCTAGATATTTGGTCCTCTAATGAAAAACGGGTTCACAGCTATATGTGATGTACTTTAGTTATCGCAAAACAGAACTAGAGGTCTTTTACAAGTAATGCAAAGAAAACAGTTGTATTAGACAAAGCACAATATTCAACTTTCATAGAAGAACGAGCAACAGTGGTTGGCTTCTTAGTTTTCCAAGATACTAAACAATCTCCCAAAGAAAACAGTAGCCAGTTAAGGACCACTAATATCGGGGTATTCGGCCTAATTGGAATCATAGTTATCAGAACCGAACCGGTGATCGAACCGATCAGGTTATTGGATCATTGGGTTATTAGTTTAACCGGTAGGTCACTGGTCGAACCGGTCAACCCGGTATAATTAAATAATTATATAAAATTTAATTATTTTTTATTATAACTTTATAAGTACTTTTATTTTGTTTTTAAATTTTAATATTTTATTAATTAGTTTATATTTATTTTATTTATAGTTAAATAAAATATAATTGATTTAAAAATAAGTAATTTTATAATGAAAATAAATTGAATATAAATAAAATAAAAAAATGCTATATGTATTATAATTTGTGTACAATTTAGTAAGAAGCACTGCAGTTGAGTGGTACAATCTTTCATGTTATATTCAAAACTGCAGGGGTTCGAACCCTGTGTGGAACGCAGCGTCATAGGTTTCCCTCAACTGTGACCCGAGCGGTTTGAGTTCGAACTGGACCGGTTTTCACTGGTTTATTTCGGATTTAACCGATTCGTTCCGGTTCTTTGTCTTAAACGGTCCTCAACCTGGACCAGACCGGTATTAAGTCCGGTTCATCGATTTTTCGGTCGAACCGGCCGGTCTGATCCGGTTTTTACAACTATGATTGGAATAACTAAATCCACAAATTTAAATAGTAGAGTCTTTAGGAAAATATAACCCTTTGACTGGACTATTTTTGAGATAGCAAAAAATTCCATATTACAGCTTTATAATGAGTTTGAGAAGGAGAGGCCATGAACTGGCTAAGCTGTTGGGTGGCATACATAATATCCGGTCTGAGTAGTGGACAAAGCAAGACGGCGGATAGCAGCATGTTTAAAACCAAGTAATCCATAATCATCTAATAAGGGGGAATGCTAGGGAGACAATGACTTTGTTGAATAATATGAACAACCACCAATCAAATAAAAACACACTATACCTCCAAATTAATCCTCTAAATTTTAATATTAAAATAACCATTCGTACACTAGTAAAATGAACATCTGATATATCTATTGTTTACATTGTTTAATATTTTCATTGTTTACCTATACTTTTCCTAAATTAAGTTAGTATTTATGCTGAGAAAGAGAAATATCCCTTGAAGAGTGAGCAACTTTAACACCTAAAAAATACTTTAGTGTACCAAGATCCTTAATATTAAAATTGCAGTCTAAAATCTTTTTAATAGAAGCAATTTTAGCAGCAAAACTCCCATTAACGATGATGTCATCGACATAAGCTAACAGAATACATATGTCATTGCCCAAAATTTTGACAAACAAACTATAATCAAAAGTTGTCTGCTGATAACCACAAGAAAGGAGAAGAGCTGAAAGTTTCTCATACCACATTTTGCTTGACTGTCGCAACCCATAAAGAAACTTAAGGATCTTGTAACACTGATTGGGACGGGATGGAATAATGCCAAGAGAAAGTGCCATTTAAACTGTTTCTGTCAAATCGCCATGGAAAAATGCCTTATTGATATCCAATTGCTGAATAGACCATCTCTTCATTAATTCTAAGGCAAGAAAAATTCTAATCATTGCAGGTTTCACCACCGGTGAGAGTCTCAAAAAAATTAACCCCCTTTGTTTGTGTGAAACCCTTTGCTACGGGTCATGCCTTGTATCTCTCAATAGAACCATCCAATCGGTGTTTAATCTTGTAAACCTATTTGTAGCTAATAGGTCGCCCTTTTGGAGGACAGTCTACTAGTTTTCAAGTCCTGTTCAACGCCAGGACAGCAATTTTCTCATTCATAGTATTTTGCTAGTGAGGGACCTTTTGTGCTTTCTGTCTGGGTTCATACTAAAAATGCAAAGATGATACATATTTATTATGTGAAAGAGAAAGAAAATCAAGAGAGAAAACTGATGAAATAGGATACCTAAAACTTGAGGAGCGAGAAGTTTGAACATTAAGAGAAGAATTGCAAATAAAATCAGAGAAGGTGGCCAGGACTGGCGTTGGCTCCGATAAAGATGAGGAACCAGAGTTGGTGGGGAGACACAAGTAGCTAGGGAGGTGGTTTGGTTAGAAAACGAGGGAGAGGAAGGGACATGAGATCAGGGTGGTGATGGGAGAGATGGTGGCGATGGAAAAGTGATCAGGGGGGAAAGGATGTTGTTTGGAGAAGATGAAGATGATGACATGTTAGATGAGAGAGAGGGAATAGGTGTTGGGTCATGGAATAGTGTATTAGGTCCAATTAGAAGTGAGGGAGTGTTTGGACCGTGGATAGTGGGCTAGGAAAGATTTTTTATCAAAGGAAAAATGTGCTCATGAAAAATAACATTTTTGCACACGACAATTTTTTTATGATCCAAAATGTAGATAATATAACCCTTAAAATCATTTTTAAAGCTTATAAATATAGCTTTGTGTGCTCTAGGATCAAATTTAGAATGTTAATTAGCGCTAGTGGAAACAAAATATAAACATCCAAAAATTCTTAAATCATTAAAGTTTGGCTGTTTATCAAATAAAATCTTAAAAGGAGTTTTAAACTTGAGAATAGTGGACGGAACTCTATTAATCAAATAAAAAACATGATGAATGGCATATCACCAAAAAATAAGAGGTAAATTTGATTGAAACATAAGAGCGCGTGTAATATTTAAAATATGTCGATGTTTACGTTCGACGCTCCTATTTTATTAGGGAGTTTCAATACAACTTCGTTGATGAATGATGCCTTGAGATGAATAAAAATTATGTAAAAGAAATTCATGTCCATTGTCAGAATGAATAATTTTAACCATTGAATTAAATTAGGTTTTTACTAAAGCTATAAAATTCTTAATGTATTGTGACACCTCACTTTTTGATTTTAGTAAAATGACCTAAGTAAATCAGCTAAAATTATCTACAATAGTTAAAAAATAGAGTAATACCCCAAATAGGTCCCCAAAGATTTGGCGGTCCGACAAATTTGTCCCTCAGAAAAATTAACTAGGTCCCAAACCCCCAAGATTATTAAATATATACCATATATGTCCCCAAGCCAGGTTGAACCGGTTAACACGACACTCTCTCTCCTACGTGGAGGTTGTAGGTGTGACGTGTCAGGTAAAGTAACATGCATGGCACTCAGGACACATTAGTCCCTGGACACTTGGCTAAAACGACGTCCTTTTGGGACAACACCAAACGACGCTATTTTGAGGGGACAGATATGTCCCCACTTTTGTTCTCTGATTCTCCAAACTTTGACGTTTTAAAGTCAAATAGGTCCCCTAAAATTTTTGTTACAAGTAAAAAAGGCCCCTAAATTTATAGTATATATGTCAAATTAGTCCCCTCGAATTAAGCAACTAGAACCAGAATTAGAATGAAATCATGATGAAATTATCCAAAGTACGTTAAAGTATGCAGTTCCAAGCACATGAAATGACAAATCTCAAGTACAATTACAATCAGACAATTAGAATTTGTCAGTATCTTCGTTTAGCATCTTGTTCTTTTGTAGAACTTTGATCTCTTTATCTGCATAAATTGGGTGAATACCAGGTTCTAAGTTAGCAAAAGTGGGATCATACTAATATATTGCCTTGTGGTCAACTGGTTATGGTAATCCAAGTCCAAAAAAAATTTCTATAGGTCAAAGAAATAAATCAAATCACCAAGCAACCAACACAATACAACATCACAACAGAATACAAATTTCAAATACTATTATTGTTTTTGTTATTATCAAATACGCATTCATAACCACTTCACAACTCTCACTTAAGCTACACCTATAACATATTATCTTTGATCTACCCTAACATCACATGCACGTTCATCATACTTCACTCTTTACTGCCAATTTAATGCAGCAAAAGCTAACCTAACTTACTTCAAACAATGGTGATATACATGACACACCACCACCAAACAGTCCCTGTACACACCATCAAAGCACCATTACGAATTTGGATAAATGTTAATAGGGTGAAGAATATGAAGGATTAGTTTGTAAAACCTAGGTGAGGGTTTGTGATACTTGTAATTTTATAAAGAGAAAGGGAGAGGAAGAGTTTTTTTTATGTAAGGTACTCACTTTAATTCAAGGACCTTTTTGACTTATATCAAAAAATTTTGGGGACCTATTTGACTTTAAAACGTCGAAGTTTGGAGAATTAAGGAATAAAATTGGGGATGTATCTGTCCCCTCAAAACGGCGTCTTTTGGTGTTGTCCCAAAACGACGTTGTTTTAGCCATGTGTCTAGGGACTAATGTGTCCGAGCACCACGCGTGTTGCTTTACCTGACACGTCACACCTACAACCTCCACGTAGGAGAGAGAGTGTCGTGTTAACCGGTTCAACCTGACTTGGGGACCTATATGGCATATATCTAGTAATCTTGGGGACCCGGGACCTAGTTAATTTTTCTGAGGGACAAATCTGTCGGACCATCAAATCTTTGGGGACCTATTTGGGGTATTACTCTAAAAAATATTTATGATTATGAATAGAGTTTTGGCGAAAGGGTCCCAAATATTTAAATGCAATAATTTAAAATTAGCAGTTGCTTTATTTATACTAAGATGAAAAGGAAGTTTTTTTTCTTTGGAAAAATGACATACATCACAAACTTCATCATGGTATGATGGAATAAAAAAAAATTGCCTATGTAATATATCAAGTCTGTGTTCAGAAATGTGTCCAAAATGAAAATACCATAATTTGGAAGGCGTGAGATGAGTGGTATAGGTGGAGACGATGGAATGTGATTGTAACGAATTATTGACATAAGATGTTTATGTAAGAACATATAATCCTTCTCGTAAAGCTACCCAAACCAATGATTCTCAAGCTGTTCAATTCCAGAAAGAGACAAGAAAAATTTTGAAAAAGTAATTTGATAGAGAAGTATAGAAGTAATTTTAGATACAAAAATTAGATTGAAATGAAATTGAGGCAAATAAAGAACGTTGGAGAGAGAGTTAAAGAATTTGAAAATTTAACTACACCAACATAAGAAGCAATAACGATGGATTCATTTGGCATGTGTACGATGATGGGTTTGATTTTAGAATAAGATAAAAAAAAATTGGACAAATTTAAAGTAATATGGTCAGTAGCACCTTATCCAAGTATCGTTAAATAATGATTGAGATGAAGAATGATTTAAAATAGAAAAAGTTGAAGAAGAGCATAAATGATGGATACCCAAAGTTAGACTTGAAAAAAGTCCAATTTGAGAGGAAGGAAGAATTGTCTTATCTTTGGTTGCTGATGCATGAGTCTCAGCTTTCTTCAGAAAAGTCATAAGAGTGTTATGATGGGCCAATGACAAGTCAGAAACAGTTTCTGATGGATAACCCTTAGCATCTTTCTCACGTTGATTCTGAGTACTGAAGGAATAGGAAAGTGCGGCAGCTACGCTATTAATAGAGGTAGTGGTGTGATCTGGGAGGCATGGTCGACTAGGAAAAAGGGGATGACCCGGAAGATAGCTGTGCTTCGCATAACAGATGTCAATGGTGTGACCGGTTCGTCCACAATGAGTGCAGATTTTTGATCGAGCATATCCGCGTCCTGCGCTAGCAAGGGAGGAACCATGTCGCAGCCTAAGGAATGGCGTCGGCCGTTAGCTATCGATGGCAGCGGTAAGAATTTTTCGTTCATCAAGAATGCCGGAAGAGGATCGAGCAAAAGTAATTGGGATCGAACAACTGCAAATCATTAGTCGAGTTCTTTCAAAAATCGAATAACAAAATCTTGGAGACGGTGAGTTTTGGCAGACACAAGCAAACAGGAAGGGGTCGAGAGTTTTCCATCTCTTTCCATGAAATTTTGAGCTCTGTGTAGAAGTCACTAACAGACAGACAGGGAACTTACTTCAACCCATATATTTCCTCTTGGAGTTTGGCAATGCGAAAAAGGTCAGTCTGTGAAAATTTTTCACGAAGGTCCTGTCAAACAGAAGAGATAGTAGAGAGGTAAATTACACTCTGAGTTATGAATGATGATAAAGAATGAAAGAGTTAGGAGAGAATAAAATTGTTGCATCTCTCCCCGACATAGAACAGAGGGTCATTAGGGAGGAGAAATTGTGTCAGTGAGAACTCCATATTTATTTTTGGAGATAACTGTCATGAAAAAAAGTGGCTTCGAAGAGTGATAATTATTTTCAATGAGTACAGGAAAAACAAGAACAGAATTAGGGTTCTCACTTAAATATATGTAAAAAGGCTAGTTGGATTTTGAGAAGAACTGATATCATCTATGGTGGGTGAAAGTGAACTACTAGAAAAAACTAATGATAAAAAAATTTGTTTGAATTAGTTATTTTAACCATGTATAGTCTTCATTAGAGCTACTAAAAACTCTGATACTTTAATAAAATTAAGAGAATACTAGTAAAATTGAGAATGATATCATTATTATATAACATTATAATTTTTTGCATATCAAATTACATGGTGAGTGCTAGAGGACAGAGTGATGCATGGGAATATTGTTTGGGTGCTGGTGAGAATAACGATGGCACTTATTTTTGCACATATTTTTTATATTCTTTCTATAATTAACAACTCCCAAAATTCAACAAGAAAAGTGAGTGTAGTTCAACATCATAAGAACTTAACAAACATTAACACCACTAAAAATGTAAACATAATTAACAATAAAAAGATATAAATACCAACAAAATAAAAAATTCCAAAAAAACTAATGTATACCACTCTAATTAAAGTTTTCTTGTTGTATCTCATGAATGTTATCTCTCTTTTTCTTTTCAATGCTTGGAGTTCTCCACGTCTTCCACCAATATATATAATTTGATTTTGCAACACTATGACGGAGACTTTTTTGATTTGTCGTGTTTTTGTATTGGACACATTTTAGATACGACACACATCGATATTTGTCCGACACGCGTATCTTTTATATCCAACTATGTCTTAAAAAAAAAATTCTTTTTCGAACACGCTTGGACACACCTAAAAAACACCACGTGTCAGTGTGTCCATTCTTATTCTTAAAAAATTATTAAAAATAACTAAAAAAATTAATTTATATTTTAATATCAATAAAATACTAAAATATCATTATAATTTATCTAAAAAATACTTTATATTATATATATATGCCGTGTCCTCGTGTCTTATAAAAATTTTAAATTTGCGTATTCGCATGTCCTGTGTTGCATCGTATTCCATGCCTGTGTCAGTATCCATCCATCGTAGCCCTTCCATTAGACTTCTTTCCTTTAAAAATAATACTATTTTTTAACCTCCAAATACACTAAATCATCCCAAAGAACATCATTTTTCAACGTTTCTTTCGATACTTTCTAGACAGCCAAAATTTAAAACATGTTCTTAATTTCCCATGCCACAACCACTTCACCTCCCAGATTTTAAGAACATATCCCCATAATTTCCAAGAGAAGAACAAATGATGTATCGATTCTAGTTTAATATAGTAGAATACATTGTTAAGAAATTATAATTTTTTAATTTATTTATGAGCAATATATATAATTGATCATAATTACATTAGTTATTTTATATTTATGATTTATATATATAGGTGATCTCATTTATTATGTTAATGAAATAAGTTATTATTATTTTTTATTTGAAATTAAATAAGAATAAAACTAGAAATACTATTTTATTTGGATTTTAGATTTTAATGGGTGTCACACTCAAATATAAATAGTGACTTTAGGGTTTTGGTCTCCAATATATCAAAACCACTTTCGTAACTCTTTTTTCATTAAAGAATTGTTATTCAACCCTATTAGAGATATAAAAGACTTTGGTTAAAGAAGATCAAAGAATCAAATTCTTCTAATCATGCGCCGTATGAATTCAAGTATACTTCTACTCTCAGTTATTTTTTTTTTAATGATTTAACATGTAGATAATTTTGAGGTAAAAAAAATAAAATATTTTCAACAAGTAATATTAGAGCTATCTATGATTAAATCAATAAATTTTATTTATTTATAATTGAATCTTAATTTGAGTCTATAAAATTAAACTCAAATCAAATCTTTTTGTATATATATTTATCCAAATTAACCTGTGTGAGAGTAGTATTTATATTGATTCGATAATAAAGAATTCAAAATTTTTGTTATTATTATATTTGAATTTAATGTTGGGAGTTTAGAACAAAAACCT
>NC_029787.2:22615196-22619706 GCF_000816755.2 Arachis ipaensis
TTTATTGAAGATAATAGCATGAATATTATTTTATAATTTATTATGTTATATAAAAATAATTATTATAACTTTTTTGTTATTTGAATTCTTTTATTGTAAATTTAATTTTTGTGTTAAACAAAAAGATTAATAATTAATTAATAAGAATTCACAATATTATAATATTGTATATATTGTCTCTGATTTTTTTTTGTGATATGTAAACATTTTGGATTAGTTACATTAGAAAATTAGTTACAATTCAAATCATGTTATATCCATATATTTTATAAGGTTTAGTTTTGAAATAAATTAGTTGAATATTATGCTACTATAGTAGCATTTTTTGTGAAAACTAATTTAGGAATATGGTGATATGTAATTCATATAAATATTGGTCGGCCAAAAAGAAGGTCTATATTTAGCAAAGTTACAATACATATCAATGATATTTATATATTTGGATAACTAGTTAAGAATAAATCAATGTTTATTATTTATGCGAATAATTAATAATCAGCACAAAGAAAGTTTATTGTTTGGCCAAATAATAAACATTGAACCTTGTGTTTAGTTTCTATTTAATTATACCGCCACTAATCGGCCCAAAGGAAGGTTGATGTTTGACCAATTAATAGAAAATATATTCAGTAATAAATAGGTATAGTTCTCAAGTTTTCATGTGAATAATGAGTCGATTCAGACATTTGAGAGAATTTTGTTGAAAATATTTAGTAAGCCACACTAAATAAATTTATGTGTACATAGTTTATGTAATAAGGATCGATCCAAAGGAAGTTCTATATTTGGCCAAATTACATGCGCATTTGTGGTAATAAACATGTGATACTTATTTGGTTTCATGTGAATAATAAGTTTGTCCAAAAATATTTATTATTTGGTAGGATTTATTATCAAAGTTTGATTACTGTATTAAAATATCACTTACAAATTAGTATTTTTATCCAAAAACTAAATATTAATGTTGTGCTAGATATTTGTGATAGAGTCCATCATTATTATATGAATTTTATTAATATAATATGTGTCTTATTTGGACATATTATTTTACTTTAAAGTCATATGTGTCAATATTAGTCTATTTTTAAATAGATTTTTTTTTGAAACTGAAAAAAAAAGAGAGATTTTTTGTCATTAATAACTTAGGTTCATCAAATTATTATCTCATATGGCATTTTGAGATAAATATCGTTGATGATTTATATCAGTTTAATAAGAGTAAGTATATTTTTATTATTCTTGTATATCAGCGGCATGCAGAATTGTAAATAAGTTTATATACTCAACTCTAAGGGAGACCAGTATAGCCTCATTATGTGTGTCAAGAAAGTTATAAAACTCAAAAGTGTTTAAGGTTTATTATACTTCAACAATAGTCTGATAAATAACGAATTTGTACACATACAATTGTTGTATACTTTATTAGTATCTTTGACAGATATTTGATTTAGTTAAGAATAGATGACTAAATAAAAGATAAACAAATTTTGTTATAGCAAAATGTTAAATATTCATACATATGAAGTAAAAAATTAAAGTTAGAGATCATTTAGTATTTAAATTCTAATTTTGTTAGATGTCTAAGTAATTTTGATCCACTGCAGGTGTATTCATATGTTCATTGAAAGAGTTCTTTGGAAAGGTGTTAAGAAGAAACTTATTACTCTTTCTAGTAAAGTAATTAAATATAAAACACTTTTTGAAGGCATCTATTTTAGTGACAATGAATACTTGTCACAAATTATGAAAAAATAAATTTAAAAGATTATTTAAGTTATTTTGTGACAATGTGTTAGTAGTCTAATATTTTAAATTGTTATTAAATAAGGGAGTTCAGAGTGTTTAAATGTCTAACGAGCAAATTAGCACAAACTCCATGAATGCATGCATATTTGGTTCATAAGAAACAAACACCCAAGATCTTTTGTATAGATACTATTCATATAGGTGTCATATTATTTTATTATTCATATAGGTGTTATATTATTTTATAATATATATATTTTTGTAGAAATAAAGTATTTAGTTTTATTTTCACTTTGACTGAAAATAATTTCTAAATTTTCTATCCAAGTTTAATTTATGTCGTTGAGTATATTAGTATGGTGATCATCGTGATTTTATTGTGACACTAATGTAATAAAACATGTAGTCATAACTGATATATGAGACGGATAAATTGTTAAAGTAATTAAGGAAATAACACTCAGCTGCACACATAAAGTTTATAAGATTTGATTAATTAACTCAAAAATATATATATGTATAGTCCAAGTGGGAGATTGTTAGAAAATTATAACTTCCTAATCTATTTATGAGTAATACATATAATTGATTATAATCACATTAGCTATTTTATATTATATCACTTATATAGGTGATCTCATTTATTATTATAAAATTAAATTATATAGTTAATTCCTATATTTTTACTGAAATTACAAATTGGTCCTTACATTTTAAAAATTTGTAATTGAATCCCTAAACAAAATTAAATTTTATAATTTATTAGATCCCACCATTCAAACCACGTTTGATTTAATAGAATATTCGTCGCCATATTCACTATTTTAATAAAAATATAAAGACCAACTATATTTGGACCTCCCAACTTTGATATAGAGATCAAAGAAGACTACATTCAACTTCATTAAAGACAAGGTTTGCCACAAACTAAGTCATTAGAAAAGAGCCCTCCTATCTTCAAGTGGTAGGGAACTGCTAACTAAGGATGTAGCCATACGTGATTCCTGTTTATATTTTAATTTGTTTCAAGCTTTTAGAGACATTGATATAAGCAATTCAGTGGGCAATCCTTAATTTTAGTGTGGTAAAAAAGGAGCTGAGTGAAAATGCAGTGAATTGGGTAAAAGATTACTTGTATACCAAAAGCTCAAGGTGGCCTTAATTTTAAAGATTTTAAAACCTTCCACCTTGAGATGCTAGCAAAATAAGATTGGAGACTCCTTTTTAGACCACAGTTCCTAATTAGTAAATTTTATGAGAGTAAGTACTATAGGTATTTTGTTTTTTCCAAGGCTAAAGTTAGTATTAAATTATTAAGAGAATAACTAGGGAATCAAAAATATATCAGCCAAAAACCAGCCAAAATGTGTTTGGTTCCATGAAAAATTGGATTTTGGTTTATGCTCCATAATTCCAGGAGTAGTTTTCAAACATATTATTCAAAAAGTGATTCTAATTAAACGGTTTTATTTATTTTTTGGCTGATCACCTTTTAGTTCCATATACTTTTCCAATTATTAATCCTTCATAAAGGTGACGGAAACATAATATATAAAAGATAGAACGATTTTAAAAAGATATTTTTTAGGAAGTAGGAAAGAATTTTTTCAATCAAAATTAATGATTCTTGGGTCAGAAATTATTTAATCATAATGCTTAATCCTATTCCTAACTCAGGTTACACCACGATGTGAGTGAGTTAATTTTTACAAATAGAACTTGAAACACGACAATCATATATTGAATATTCAGCCCAAAAATGGCATCAACCATCCTTAACACAAAAGTTTATGAATCAAAAGATAGAGTTACTTGAATGAAGGAGAAGGAAAAAAGTTTTACAATGGCATCAACATACAAAATTGCATCCCAGTTTTCCACCCTCTATTGGAGTTCTTGCCAGAACAACAAAAATGTCGGCCTAAATAAATTTGAAAATAGAATAACTAATTTTAAATAAATTCAGTTTAAATTTAACGCAGGTTTCTTTTATAAAGAATATAAGTATATATAAATATATAATGAAGTTGATGTATAATAATAATAATAATAGCATACTTTTGGTGAGGGTTCGAGGGTCCAGATAAGATATTTGCCAGCTCCGAATCCAACAACTCCACATTTTTGCCTCCTAAAAGTTTAAAGGAGCAATAATTTTGTCTTAAAACTACAGTGTAACGCAAAAATAATGATATTATTTATTACCTTACTTTAGCGAAAATGATTTGACATTTATATATGATCTCTTGATTCGCCAGAAAAAATCACAATGTGCGGTGAGAATAACTTTTCCACCTTCATGGTTGTGGTTTGTCTTTTGCCAAGAGTTTCACACTATGAGGCATGCGCAGATTTTACATGTGTTTTAAGTTTTAACAATATTTTAATGTATTTTAATATCTTTATTAATTGCAGTGTTTTAGATCTGCAACTAAAAAAAGGAAATAAGCAAGTGGAGTTTCACTGTAGTACTTTGCCGAGTAATAAACATGCACTTGATGGATCTAATATAAAAGCGATCAGCAATTATACAGCTTCTTTTAGCAGTTTTTGAAAACGACATCTAGCATATAAAATACATTCATTATAGGCATTATAGACCTAAATGTTAAATCCATATGGAATTCTAAAAATAATGTTGGTTAAATTAAAATTTAAAACTAACAATAAATTAAGTAACATTTAACCATTGAGAGTTGACGACGGATAATGTCATGATACCATCATTTGTCTCAAAAATTTATACTGGTAGAAGAAAGGGGAT
>NC_029787.2:22619772-22620576 GCF_000816755.2 Arachis ipaensis
GGGCGGTTTTAACGAATTTGGATCCTCTAAATTTTGAATTTTCACTTTAAGGCTAAAGTGTGATCTCGATCTCTTATTCTTGAATGATTTCTCTCTCATATTTTCTCTTGGTCCCATTTATAAAATAAATGGTGAGAGATCACACTTTATCCTCTAAAATAAAATTTAAAATTCAGAGGATTCAAATCCAATTTTAATTCACTGAGTTATTGAGCGATTGGGTATCACGTAATTTGAAATTGTTCATTTAAAATCAGAAAATTATTTTCCTAAAAATCAACACATCTAAATTAATACTCAGAAAAAATAAAAAACATATAAAAATTTTAAAAATTTTGTTATATTAAAAATTTTAAATTTAAATTATATAAATACTAAATACTAAATTAAATGGGTTGCTTTTTAGAAAAAATAATGTGTATAGGTAGTTTAAAATTACGTAATATGTCCATTCGCCTGCTAATAAGTGAGTTAAAACCGCCATTTTCTTTATTATTCTGACGCCGTTCATCTTTATTATTTAAAGCTGCTCATCTTTTTTATTATTTGAAATGTTTTATTTTCAAGAGTTGAATACAAACAAATAAATTTATGAATTTAAAATTTAAAATATAGATGAGATATAAATTAACTAAAGTTGATCTAAATAGTAAATAGTAATAAAATATATCAATTTTTATTTTTTAAATTGGTCCAAATTAAATTATTAATATTTTTTATTATTTTCACAAATTATATTTGTATGTATGCCTATAAAAATTATATTTTTTTATTTTTAAATACTCATATCTCATTTACAGTTTA
>NC_029787.2:22620927-22623120 GCF_000816755.2 Arachis ipaensis
GTTCCTTTTTATTTTTACGTAAATTTTTTTTATTTGTCTTATTTTTTTTAATAATAAAAATCGAACTCTACATCTAGACGATGGTTTGCCTCCAAAGATTTTGAAAAACTTTTACTACTATATCGTATTTTTTGAAATATTAAGTTGGTTGCTCACCTTTACAAAAGACACTTTATAAGTGTGTATCAATTAGTTTCATATATATATGAAAGTTACGAATCTAAGTGTATACATGTATACATTGAATTTGGAAAGAACAACAGGCAATATTTGAAGCCAAATGTATATAGGTCACAAAGCTGTATAGTTTTAAATTTTTAATCAAATTAAATTTTATTTAGTCTAATTATTTAATCAATTTTTTTCAAACACCAAGCAATTAGATATATTGGCCCCTTCTATTTGCTAGAACTACGTGCTCTCTTACCATTGAAATAAGTTCATTCTTGATCGAAATAGTGGGTTAAAAGATAAGAAGATCCATAACTTAAACAATCTATACTACAAAAAAATATATATTAAATACTATCAGATTTATTGTTAAATTTAGGGTCAGATATTTATGTCAAATTTATTGATAGTTTTATTGGTAGATTTGATAATAAATTTATTGAGTAAAAAAATTATCATCAGATTCCATTTTTCGACGACAAATTCTTCGGTAATATTTGGAAGGATAAAAAAATTAATTGGTGCGATCATTATTGGCGGATAAATCCACCGGCAAAGTTCAATTAATGGACGCGCAATGTATTACCGTCGAATTTTTCTGCCAGTAAATTCAACAGTGATTTTGTCCTAAATTGAAATCGTGCGCCCTCTCCGATTTTCTTATTTTGAAAGACCCACATACACACACACACTCTCTCTCTAAACCTCTTCTCTCTCCCTCTTTCTACATCTCTCTCTCCCAAATCACCTCCGGCAACCCCCTTTGCCAACGCCAACGCCACTAATAGCCTCCAAAAGATCTCCTCTTCAGTCTCACTCTTGATAGCGCCGAAACACCCCACTCTCTTAGTGTTAAATCTTCTCTCACACATTCAGTCTCTCACAAAGACGAAGCTCCTCCCTCTTCTCCGCTGTTAAAGCCGCCCGACAGCACCCCAACTCGCATCCCGTGGTGTGACCCTTTCCTCTCCCTTCGCCATCCTCGAAATGCTTCTCTCTCCGTGCTTCTCTACAATGCCACACTTCAGTAGTTGCCGTCGTCCTCCACGCATAGCAGTAGCACGCACCAGACGATATCCAATTTATGATTTTTTTTAATTTTGTTTAATTTGATTTAGGTTTTTTTAATATGTTTTGATTTAAGACTTTTTTAATTCTATTTTGATGATTCTGTTTTTGAAATTTTGTGTATGATTCTAAGTGTGAATTCTATTTTGATGATTTTGCGTTTTAAATTCTATGTTTATTATTCTGATTTTTAATTCTATTTTTATGATTTTTGTTTCAATAATTATGCTTTGATTTAGGGTTTTTAATTCTGTTTTGATTTAGGATTTTTTAATTCTGTTTTAATTTAGGATTTTTTTAATTCTATTTTGATGATTTTGTGTTAGGAATTTTGTTTATGATTCTAATTTTGAATTCTATTTTGATGATTTTGTGTTTCAAATTATGTGTTTATTATTCTGATTTGTAATTCTATTTTTATGATTTTGTTTCAATAATTCTGTTTTGATTTAAGGTTTTTAATTCTGTTTTGATTTAGAATTTTTTAAATTCTATTTTTTTAGAATTTATTTTAATTCTTTTTTGATGATTCTGTGTTTGAAATTTTGTTTATGATTCTGATTTTGAATTTTGTTTTGATGATTTTGTATTTTAAATTATATCTTTATTATTCTAATTTTTAATTATGTTTTTATGATTTTGTTCCAAATGCTATGATATAATTATGTAGTTTGGTATCAGTTCAGGTGAGAACATTAGCGACACAGAAGCTAAAGAGCAATATGACTTGATGTTGCTCATCTGAATGAATCTGCAAGTGTAAATCTCCAATTGCATTGTTATGATTTCTGTTTTGGTGTTGTTTGAGTTAATTATTTTTTGAGTTAATTAATTGATTGTTGTTAATTGTCTGAATTAATCTTAACTTGTTTATTTTTTGAGCTAATTATTATCTTATTATTTATTGTTGTTAATTTTTTAAGTTTATTATTATCTGATTTAATTATTTTATGA
>NC_029787.2:22624741-22628158 GCF_000816755.2 Arachis ipaensis
AAATTACAAATTACCAGAAAATTTTTTTATAGTAATTAGTGACGGACGAAAAAATTCGCCGGTAAATAATTACCTGCGAGGTTTATAATTTATTCCGAAAAAAATTACCAGAAAATTTTTTTATAGTAATTAGTGACGGACGAAAAAATTCGCCGGTAAATAATTACCTGCGAGGTTTATACCCTCAAATTTATTCCGACAGTAATTTCGTCGGTAAACATATTACCAACGAATTTTTTTGGTAAATCCGACGGTATCCGACGGATTTTTTATAGTTCTACTTGATAAAAGATTATAGTCTATGTCAAGAGGAAGTGAATCAGATAAGATAGAGAATCAGTATTTTTATCATTAAAAAAATTCGTCGGATACCCGACGAATTTATCAAAAATATCCATTGGTAATATGTTTACTGTTGAATTTAGCGTTGAAATAAATCTAATGGTATAAGCCAATTACCGGCAATTTTTTTCATCCACCAGTAATTAATGTTAAAAAATTTTTGCTGGTAATTTTTACCGTCAGATTTATTCCATGATAAATTTAACAGTAATATATTTTTTTATTAATAATTAAATTCATAACTATCGGCAAATTTAACTCATGATAAATTCGTCAATAAACTTTTAAATTTTTTTTAAAAATCCAATTCAATCTGATCCAATTTCAAGCGTTGCGATTTGGATTGGATTACGATTTTTAAATAATAATTTTAACAATAAAAAATAAGTCTTAATATAAACACAAATCTAACATATCAAATCTCAATAAAAATTGTGTAGTGACTTTATTATGGCATGCATCTATATCATGCGATTAATTGACCTAGGTCAATACATACATGTTACTTCCTTATCCTAATAAATATCATACAACACTGCATTTTAATGGATCCTCAATCCATTTTAGTAACAAATTGACATTTGAATAATGGACAAAAGCATTAATTACACTCACTGCACCAGTATAATGTAATTTAATATTATGAAGATTTATGCAAAAGATATTATATTCATTAGGAGGAAAAAAAAATACTTGATACACTTACAATGGAGATTAATGGAAAAAAAAAACAAAAAAATTGTAGCTCAAATTCTAAAAATCACGTCAAGAAAATCTTCAACTTAGCTTGAAGATTAATAAACTTGTACCACTTAGCACAGAACAAGTAAAGAAAAAAATCAAAAGCAGGTAAGTCACCAAAGAGAAAGAAGAACCTATCCATATGACCAGTGTTTAAATTTTAAGGAATCCACCTCTCAATTGGAGTCCTTGCCTGTGATCCCCATCACCATATTAACCAGCAAATAGACCATAACCAAATTTAAAACAAGAATTAGAACCAAATTTAATTAAATAGACCAAAAGAAATAAAAACAATAGATATAAAACAAGACATAAAAATTAAAGAAGATTTAACAAAAATCAGAGGCAACAAACCTATAAACTTAGCAACTATTATATATCCAAATCAAAATCATTATACACTCAAAAGAATTAGATACTTCATCATAATTTCAATATGTAAAATTGCACAAAATTGAAAAGAGCAGAATTAAATAATTACCTAGTAACGAAATGAGCTTCAGAGATTCAAACAACAGCTAAAAATAGCAAAGTTAAACAATCACATGAGGTATTGAATAAATTTGATTAGTTATTACAAGCTAAACGTGAATTAGGGTTTAGAGTTTTACTCTAAACTAATTAGTGAGTGATTTACTTGGAGACATTGGTGGCGCGGAAGACTTTTTTGGTGTAGCAGTAATACGGATGCACGCAGTAGCGCTAGCGGTGACCAATCGGCAGGCTGTATTAGGGTTTTTTTTTTTTTAAATAAATTGCAAAAAAATAATAGGGAGAGGGAGGAGGACAACCTACTTGGAGGGAGGAAGGAGGCAACTCTGGCGACACAGGAAGCAGCGACGGCAGCGACAGAGCGATCAATGCAACGCAAGGAGCACTAGCCGAGTCCATGTTATCTTTGGATGCTGTTGGTGGTGGCCGACGCTGGAAGAAGAGGCTGCTGGAGGTGGTTTGGGGGAGGGAGAGAGAGAGAGAGAGAGAGAGAGAGAGAGCAGAAGGAGAGAGAGAGTGTAATTCAAAAATGAGGAGGAAGAGGGTTCGCGGTTCGAATTTAGAGCAAGATTACCATCGAATTTACCGGCGGACAAATCTAATGGTAACGCTTGCGAGTGACCAAAATATAACGTTGCACTAATAGGGTTATCCGTCAGTAAATCCGACGGTAATGTTCATGCCAATTTTTTTCCTTCAATTATTACCAGTGAATTTACCGTCGAAAAATTAAATTCGACGGTAACTTTTTTACGCGATGATTTATTATCAAATCCATCGGTAAACGCGTCGTTAAAGATCGACGCTAAATCTGATGGTATTCAGTATTTTTCTTGTAGTGAAATTTCTTCATTAACTCTTTGGCATACTTCCCTTGGTGCACAAAAATACCATTTGGAGTTCGCTTGATTTGATGTCGAAGGAAGAATATAAGTTTTCCCATCATATTCATATCAAATTCACTAGTTATTAGCTTTCCAAAATCTGCATATAATGATTCATTAGCAGAACCAAAGATTATATCATCAACATATACTTGAACAAGAATAAAATGACCATTAGAGTTCTTAATAAATAGAATATTATCGATAGTGTCTCTTTGAAAATCATTTTTCAACAAGAAAGGATTAAGTCTTTCAAACTAATTTTTACGAGCTTGTCTCAAACCAACGAGGTGTTATGCCATTCAAGAAATCCTTTTTTCAATTACTTGTCATAGCACTAATTTTTGTCATAAAATGTCGCTTAAAATCCTTGAGAAAGAAACAATGTCATAAACAAAAAAAGTTGCAGAGCTCAACTTCTTCTTTTCAATTACTTTTATGTTTGTTCTAATCTGATCATCATAGCTTTTTGTATGTGATACATTTTGTCTTAATCAGTCTTTTAATTATAACCCAAAACTGAAATAAACATGTCACAAACATTAACTGGATATCAAAATCAACTGTACTTAAAATAAAAGCGAACTATATATAATTTACAATTGATCAAAATTGGAGTATAAAATACAAAATAAAGTGAAATTTTATAAAAAGTGAAAATTTTGATTTAAAATCTAAAAAATAAATACAATTTTTTTGTCAATAATTTGAGTTTTGTGAGTTAAAAAAGCTTTAAAAAAAGAGTTTGATATCAAAGATGATAACAAAATTAATCTCAATGTACAAATCGAACACCATTTAATAAAATAATAATGTTACGTAGCCAATTAAGGTGTCAGCTCAACAATTAACTATTAGTTGGATTGGAAACAAACAAACAAAAATCTAAAATCTAAAAAAATATTCAAAATCTAATAAAAAGAAACATCTAAAACTAAATTAAAACAATATCTAA
>NC_029787.2:22636179-22652109 GCF_000816755.2 Arachis ipaensis
CTGAGAGAGAGGAAAAGGTTAGAGAGAGAGAGAGTAATTTGAAAATGAAGGAGGAGAAGATTCGTGATTTGAATTTAGTGTGAGATCACCTCGAATTAATCTAACGGTAATACTTTTCGAGTAACCAAAACACAGCATTACACTGATTAAGGTTGGTAAATCCGACGGTAAAACGTAGGCGCCAATTTTTTTCCCTTTTTTTCCAATTATTATCGACAAATTTATCGTCAGAAAATCAAATTCGACAGTAACCTTTTTACCCGACTAATTTATTATTAAATCTGCCAGTAAATCTGCTGCTAATGTTCGATATTAAATCCGACGATATTCAATATTTTTTTGAAGTGCATTGAAAAATAGATTTATTGGACTCCCTCGATTTATCCGTACATTAAACTGAACTCCGGTAACTCTGTCACAAGGAGGGTAAGGCAACTTGTGGAGGCATTTTTAGAGACTATGATGACAAATTTCTTGCCTATTATAGTGCGAACTTGGACATGTGTACTATAACTATGGCAGAGTTCTAGAATATTCTATTCGGAATGAATTTGGATTTAGGGGTGGCAATATGTACCCTACCCGCGGGTATCCAATCCGACTCCACCCGGTCGGGTAGGGTTGCCAACCAGATCCGCAGCGGGTAAGATAGGGTGCGGGTAGGGTTCTCGTGCGGGTCGGGTAGGGTGCGGGTTGTGCCTCAACCCTACTCGACCAACCCGCACCATATATATGTATATGTTATATACTTATATAAAAATATATTTTAAGTGTATGTTGAACCAAAGACCTCTCACTAAATGCAAAAGATCCTTAGTCATTAAAAGAAGATCATTAATTGATAATTTAATATTTTTTTACATAAAAGTCAGTTCTATTTTAAATTATCATCAAATTATATAATAATGTTGCATCTTTTTTTGTAACCCGCGGATAGAGTCGGGTACCCGCGGATTAAGAGCGGGTAGGGTTAGGGTTGGCTCCAAACCCTACCCTGCCCTATCCATTGCCACCCCTATTTGAATTTAAGTCTAGATTACACTTATATCTGCAAGGAAGTGGAGTCCAAAGCATGCAGCAGTTATACTTTGTCATCAAAACTCCATAGACCTGTATTCCACAAGAGTTGTGGTTTTGGCTACCAAAAAAAGGAGTAAAAGATTCAGCAGCTGGAGCATACATCACTAGTATCGTGAAGTAAATGTCTGCATTAATGGATTAATTTAGTATGGTCATGGCCTTCAGTTGAGCTGTCATTTTTTATACTCTGTTTCTTCTTATATTGCTTTATATTTTCGTGTTGATTTTACAGGCATTAATTCTCCTACTTCCTAGAATAGTTCCTTGTTAGTCTTCTGCATTTTGGGTTACGCCCCGTTGTTTATATATATAGAAAAAGGATAATGCTAGGGAAACAATGAAATATGTGTACAATGGATCGTTTAAAAGGCCCAATTTAGTTTAACAAAGTAAATTAACACATTAATAACCCTAATCTTTTTTAGATGTTTAGTTAACCATACCACAAAATTTTAAGAAATTACATTTTTCCCCCAAATCCTAATACAGTAAATTGAAGCCCTTTTACTCCCTATTCCAAAACCCTTTCAATTGTTGATGATAACCAGGTAGACCCCTCAGCGCCGTTTGACCAGGAAGACCCCTCAGCTCCGGAAACGGCAACCACGATAGGCGAACAGGTAAGGAAACCGCACCCAACGTGGCCGTTGAGACCACCCAGCTGTGACCGCCCGAGACCGTCGCGTACACCACGCCGTGGTCGCCCGAGGAAGTCCGTGCTCCGCCTCTGATCAGATCCGAAGGGAGAGAGGCGGCTGAACATCCCGCCGTCGCCGACCCGGAGTCCGTCCGTGGTGTGCCTCCGATCAGAGCTGAAGGCAGAGGAGCGCTCACCCCCGAAAGAAGCATTCGAGCCGTTGCACTCGTGTGGGCACCGCCGTCGCCGGTCAACTGAACATCCGATCTGAGGAAACCAGCCGCGTGCTCTTCACAGGGGAAACATGTAACATCATCAGCTGAAGATGCTAACCATCTAATGTAAGTATCTGTAGTTGTTCTTCTTTCGAACGGTTATGGCTGTTGCATGTAGTGTTAGAGATAGATATTGTTGATTATATGAGTGATTAACCATGGTGAGAAAGCTATGGGTGCGATGGTAGCATCCCGGAGATTGTGGGGTAGGTAGTTCATTTACGTTGTTGTAATTCATGATGATTTAACTTTAGCGCGGGAAAGAACCGAAAAAGTTTGTTCGTTTTGATTTCATATTAGTTTAAATTAATTTTTTTTCCCTTTTTTTGACTGTATCTGTGTGGACCATGTGCATCTAATTTGACGTTTTCTTGCTTGACCATTGTTGACTCTTCGTTGATATTATCTCGGATGGTTAGTTTAGTATGACATTGGATAGTTAGTCTTGAAACTTTGCTATATAGTGGAATTTTTATTGATACCAAATATGTTTCTCTTGACACTGTAACTAAATAATTACCAGCTCTTTATGATATTGCTTTGTAATAACAATAAAATAATTTTATTCTCAAGCCTGGTTCCCCTGATTTTTAAACATGAGAGAAAAAATTGCATTTAGTACGCTCTAACAAGGTAATATCTGCTATATGGACAAAGGAATGTGTTGGTGGCTTTGCGATGCATCTTTGTATCATGCTGTTTTGTGCAAAACAAGCTTGACTTTTTTTCCTGGAATCTATTTATATCATGCTTCCGGGTACAGGAGCCGGATAAATACACAATATTAATTTTTTTCTTTTTGGTGCCTCAGGAACCGGAAAACAACCACACAGTCTCAACTTCAGGCTCTCAACAATTCAAGCGTGCTAACCTACTATTAGGTGAATCACCTTTGTTTAGTTTTCCTTATATAATAATTTTCACAACATGCATGTTGGTTTATACAACCTGATATCACGGTGTCCGTTCTCTATGTGTTTGTATTTGTTGCGTTGTTTGATGGCTTTTTTAGATTCCACCTGAAACATGTATCTATCATCTTTGTTGCATCCTATTGATCAACAGTTAAATGCTGTCGCTGAATCATGTGCTAGGAAGAGGACTGAAACCATAAATGTGTCCTTGGTGCATCTTATAATTTCTAAACGGTCTTGTTTATTATGTCAGTCAACAGTTTATAATGTACACGCTTATTTTGTCTTTTGGTTTTTGTATGATTATTGCTGGTTTAAAAAAAATTCCAATTCTATATGTTCATGTGGGAGTCGCCTGAAGTGAATAGCTTTTTTGTGAATCATTTATTGGCATGCCCTCTTGTGAAGGAATAAAACAATATCTGGAGCTATCTAGTTGATGAACTGTATGAAAGTAGTTTTCCTTGATGATTGGTATGCTTGTAGTTGACGGGTGTGCGGCTGGTCTTTGTTTGTTATTGATATTTCAAAGCTGTTTGGGTACCCCTTGTGATAGGGAATTCGATAGTTGGTGTGGTTGATAGACATGACCCATAGTTATTTTGATTGTTAGTTAAGTGTGTGGATGGTAAGTTATTTTGTGTTCATGAATTAGTTTTTCATCCTAATTATAGATGGTTACTAATGGGAAGTTTTGAGCTTTGATATTTGTTTATCTTCCATAACTTAGAAGATACACTGAAAGGTTTCAAGGGGACTATTGCGTGAGCAGATTACCACGCTACTCGAACGAATCAATCTGTATACCGGCTGACCTAAAACTCAGATAGGTAAAAAGGTATCGAACAAATTACATCACTAAATCAACATTTTTTTAAAACGTTATTCTGATCCTTTTTGGTTTTGCTCAACAGAAACTAGTAGAGACCCGGTGCTCACCTTGCTACATCAATAACTTATTTACCCACCTTGAACGACATCATGAGCGAGCTAAGTTGGACGAGATTGAGGCCATAGGATTCGGTTTCCTCCGTCGCGTACCACAATGGCATGTGAAACAGAGCATCATGCTCCAACTAGCCAGGGCTTATGACGTTGACACAAACACGCTCATGGTGGACGCAGGGAACATTCGCATTAGTGCCGAACTTATTGGCAGTGTATTCGGCATACCTTCTCATGGTTAGTGTTAGTTATGTAGGTTGTCAAAATTTCTCTGAGTGGTTTAATTTCTCTGTTTTTGACGCTTAGTGACTGTGGCAAACTGTTCCGTTCCTCGCAGGCGAACCAATCCCAGAATTGCAGAAGAAAAATCCATCGCATCTGGCAATTAAGGCGGAGTTTCAGAAGAAAACAACAAGCCAACTCCGTGAGTTTGTCTTTTCTTGTCCAATGGAGACTGAGCAACAGAGGATGAGGTTTAGAAGATACTTTATCATGGTTGTTTTGAAGATGTTTCTGAACCCTACAAGTCAGCAAACTATTTCTCCGTGGGACCTCCCTCCAATATTAGATGTGTCGAACCCTAGAAGGTTTCATTGGCCTTATCACATATTAAAGTGGCTGCGGGATGCGATAAGGAAATTCCAAGATGAGAACAGGGAAACATGCGGTGGGTGCATGTTCGTGTTGCTGGTAATGCAATAAATTAATTTAATTTGAAGCCAATGTACGACCGTATGTGTAATTCCTAAAATTTAAGTTATTTCTCTATAGGTTTTGTACTTTCAGCGCTTGAAACATGGTCCATTGCATGCATGTCGAGTTCCCGAACCCTGGATTGTTGAGTGGACCACTAATGAGCTTGACAAGAAGGCCGACTACGTCATCTCACAGGTTCAATCTCTACTAATGCATTTTATAAAATCTAGTTGAACAAAAAAATGCAATTGGCGGTCCATGTTGAGTGATTGGAATCTTGTTTTTGACCAAATGTTGGACACACAGGGTTGCATAGTAACAAATGTAAGGACCAAGAGAAAGCAGAAAAAACAATGTTCGAGTAAAGCTGTTAACGAGGGGGGGAGGTGTAAAAGGACCCGCAACGACACTGACGAATCACCGTCTACCAAAGGGAAGACTTCACCTCATCCAACCTATAGGAACGCAGAAAAGGTGATTTGCTTTCCTTATGCAAGATCGTTAGCTCAATTAATTGGATCCTTATTTATGTGTTGTGATGGTTGATCGTTATCATAGAATTTGCGATAACAAAATTGTAATTGAGGCTTCATTATGTGGCTGTATGGCTTGTTTTGATATATGAAGTTCATAAAAGAACGGTTACGAGGGCTAAATTCAATGACCGTGTATGATATTTACATGTTTCTATGTTGAAAGCTTGTTTGAATATAGTTGTGTCTTAATTTTATTAAGGTTTTACTTGAGTTGAGTTTGTTACTTAAACAGGAGGATTTAGGATGCTCAAATTAGGTTCTAACCTGAATTGGATAGATAAATTATGATTAATTTATTTGGATGGCTTTTTATGTATGAAAGAATTGCTTGATGGTGCTGCCTAGTTGATTCATTGTGTGAAAGTAGATTTCAGTGATGATTAGTGTGGTTGTAGTTAAGGATGTTCACTGTAGTTGGGTTTTGGATGTAAAATATAGTGTGGCCATAGATGGTTAGTTTTTATGAACGATTGTGAGGTTGTTATGTTTCCCAAACGCCTGAAAGTTCACATTAGATTTTTTCCATGTATTTGTTGTCCCATGTTGAACACAGGGTTGCCTAGTCAACAATTCAATGAAAGAGAAAAGACACAAGAAACAGCCTTCGAGTAAGGCAGTTAACAAGAAAGGAGGGTGTAAAAGGCCCTGCAAGGACACTGACCAATTTCCGTCTACCGAAGGCAAGACTACATCTCAACCAAGATATAAGGAGACGGATAAGGTGGTCTGCTTTCTGTATCATAGCTCATGTGATAATTTGAATTTGATGTTCACTTTGTTATATTTTTGGGTTTACACCTTAGTACGATTTGGTTGTTCACTTTAGTAGGGTTTTCTTTGTTTGTTAATTTAAATGATGATATGCATGAATTTACATCACAGCAATCCAAGACTGGTACGAGGAGAAAGGTGATTCCTAGTAGGAGCCGATCTAGACGCGGCACCAAAAAAGAAATTCCAAAAGAAAGTGTCTCAGGAAGCACTGCTGCGCCATTGGTAGTCCTGGAATCTGATGATGATGACCATGTCCCGCTTGCTAAAAGGATACGGTTATTCGGACAGCACCCTCCGCCACATGAATCAAGACAAGAAGATCCAGTGTTCAACGGCAATCATGAAAGTCATCAAGCTGGAAAAACTGACCTAAAAAATGGATCTCCACACACACTACCAGCAGCACCTGTACAGCTCATTGACTATGATTTTGACCGGTTAATGGGTTATTAATTACCTTGCTGCATGTTTTTCTTCTTTTTTTCACACCCATGTCATGTGATTAGCCGTCTAGCTAGGCATGACTTGTTTTCTTAGCTAACTTCTTGTTCCATTGGTTTGCAGTGAATTTGACATCTCTATCGTTCAGTGTCTTGAATTTGAGCAAGTTCTCAATAATGTTGAACATGGGCACCAAACCAAAGCCATAATCATGCAACCCCTGCAAAACGGTGTTTCCAAAAGGATCACCCTATCGTACACCGAGTCCAGGTAGACCGAGCTTTTCACTGGGTTTAACTCAGCTTGAAAAGACTCCAACCCTGTCCCCAATACATTCAATTCATCCAAGACTAAGAGAAATAAAGTTGGGGGAGATTAAGGGGGAACAAATCAGAACATGGATAGTTAACCCGTCATTGGATAAAAATCAAGATTTAGCTTCCTATGAAGGGCGGGGCTACATGGTACTACAAAGGAAGGACTTATGGACCTTGAAACCCGCAGTTGGGTAAACAACTATGTAAGTATATGAACTTAAGCATGGGTTTTAATTCTCTATACTTATATCGGTGTTTGAATTACACTTGCTGAATACTCTGTGTAGGTAATTCAATGGATGTGTTATTCTTTCAACGACACTCAATCATCTAGGTTCAAGCGAGAGTTCTATTGCGTGTGTCTAGGCATATTGGTAATTACATTCTTATTACAATGTGGAGAAAGCTTTTTCTTGGGATTCTTACTATGTGTGGGTCTGCAGGAATCAGTGATAAAAAATGATAGTCTGGAAGCATTTATGGACGGTGTGGCGCCAATTTATGATGGTCTTAGTCCAAGCTTTGGTGATGATACTAGGTTCTTAGACAAAGTAGAAGCTGCAAAGAGAAAATGGGTGAGTTCCTGTTTTATATTTAAATACCTGTTGGAAATAGCTTGTCACATGATTTGAGAATGTTAAGGTTCTTGAATGGTCGAATGAGATCAATAGTTTTTGTGTTGTTCTTTTTTTTTCCTCACATGAATAATTTCTTCATATGTATTGCTTGCTGCAGTGGTTAATTCCTTATTGTTGGAGGGGCCATTGGTGGGTATATGCATTTGATGTGGTTGCGAAGCGTTTACTTATTCTCGACAGTTTTCATTATGGACCAGAAGATGATAAACGAATAAAGCTCGATGCATATGTGGTAAGATACCATAATTCTTTTAATCAATATACATCCGCACAGTTCAAGTGGAAATAATTTTGCTCGCGTATGTTCGTTGCATGATTTTCAGGGGAGACTATGTGAGGATATGGCAAGCATTTCTATTCCTGCATTTGTTCGGACTACGCACGGCCCAGCTCGTTCGTACGCGAGGGTTCCAAAGCAACCGAACAAGTGAGATGAAATTATAACCCAAATTTGAGGCTTTGTTAGATTTTGTTTGAAAATGTGTCGTACCATGTAACTTGGTTTTTCTCAACTTAATTGCAATAGCGTTTTATTGTCCTGTAGCTTTGACTGTGGCATGTGTGTCATTAAGTTGATGGAGAGCTGGACCGAAGAACGTCAACTTTGTGAATGGGATGAGGTTTGTAAATTAAACATTTGTGCAAGTGTCATGATTGATCTTGTAAAAATATCACTGTAACGGTTCAAAATACTAAACCAACTGATAAATCTACCCACAGGATTCACTCCAATCAGACATGATGGAGTTGATGCTAGACATTATCTGTGGCCCGCATAATTCATTGGTCCACCAGCTTATTTCATTATTGGAACAAAAGGTTATACCTGTTCGCCGCAATGAACCACGGAACAAGAAGAAGGACGTTCGTTCACCATACACTGCACCTAGTACACGATCATTGATTGAACGTGCGGAGGGATTACCGAAGGGGGCAATGCGCAGAGGGAGGAAGAAGTTGCTTACTTAGTATTAGTTACAATGAATTGAACTACCAGATTATACTGAGTTTACTTACTGCTGACATGTTTAATGATTTGTTATTTTTCACATTAGAAAGACTTGATTCCGTGACATTTTTTTTCTAAAGTACAATGATATATTGGTTATGTTACCTAAAAATTATCCATGTCTTTTAGATTTTAGATTCCCAGATTTATCAAGGTTGTTTGGTAAAGCTGCCATATTTGTGCTTATCGAAACTGGTGACCACTAACCATCAACTTGACCCTTGTTTCTTCCAAAGCAACATGCAGCAATATAGCTAAACTAAACATCCTATATCTTACTATAATGAACATCCAGTCTAACAAGGTCAAAATCAAAACATAACCAAGTGGTCACGAATGCTAACGGATAACCATCTTTGTTTATAGTAAAAATGAACATCTGAACACTTATAGAAATGAATGCCAATATAACTAAACTGAACATCCTATACCTTACTATAATGAACATCCAGTCTAACAAGGTCAAAATCAAAACATAACCAAGTGGTCACGAATGCTAACGGATAACCATCTTTGTTTATAGTAAAAATGAACATCTGAACACCTATAAAAATGAACATCCACTTTAGTTCATTAAAAATACGTGAAAACAATGTCTATGAGGAATAGCTACGTACCGAAAAACTATATAGTCAAGCGTGTAGAAATCAGGAACAACTTTATTAAACTATATCCTAAGTTACAGAATAACCATCAAATATACATGTTATGCATTAAGTATACACGAAATAAAAATAGTAAAATGCTTCGTTTTAACAAATGGAAAAATGGTTCTTGCAATCAATAACATGTGGACCTTTGCAACAGCTACCTTAGAACCTTGAAACTAACATGAATCCTATAAATACAGAAATGAGAAAATATACACTATCACAACCTTGTACAACTAATCCCACTTTTTTGTTGAAGGAGCTTAACAAAGACATGAAACCACCGGCTTGTTCGGGAACATTCAGGCCAGAAATAGCACAATGGTTTATATCTTGAAATGTGTGCGGACGAACCACCTGCCAAAAAAAAAAAAAAAAAACAAAAAGTCCAATAGTTATGTTCTAGGATAGTACTATACCAAATAAACATACAAAGTTGAGATTAAGCCAAACATATACCGGGGGTGAATTCTTTTGTTTTCTCCGTCTTGAATTCTTGACGGACTTCTCAAGGGCAGAGCCGAGCCTCTTACTCTTTGGCCTGCCCTTTGTGGTGACCTTCGATGGGCCTTGGATGTCATCAACACCGACATCGTTCGAACTCTGTGAGCCAATATTGGTCTGAGTCTCTGCCACGCTCTCGGACCTCTTTTTGGCACGGTGCACAGCCAACTTGGCCCTTGTTTCTTCCAAAGCAACATGCAGCAATGCTGTTTCTTCATCGTCACCGAGGAACTCTTGAGCAACATTATAGAAGTGTGCACACAGTCCCTTGAATGCAACATGACTCTCATCCGACCGACTGACATCATGGCTACTTTTGACATACGTATGCTTGCGCTTTATCTTCTTGCTCCATCGAGGAAGAATATAACAGGAAGGTACTTTGTACACTTTATACGAATGAAAAACTTCAAGGCAGTGACAACACAACACACCTGAACTCTCAAAAAGATTGCACTCACAACGAAGCTCCTGTGTGGAATGGTCAAAGTGAACATCGTACGGAACGGATAGAATAGTATCGTTGAGTAGTTTCTCCTCTTCCACCTTCACGCAAACCAATGGACCCTGTTCATCAACTGCAGAAACTCTGCAGTTAGCCTTCCTCACAAACTCAATTTGAACATCCCTAAAAATGCTCGTGGTATACTCTTGCTAAAACTATTTTTCTATAGGCGAGGTAGTTGCACAAGGGATAACCCCCCCTCGAGTCTGCAGTATCATCCTCCAGTTCCCTCTGCTCCTTGACTCCAAGCACATTGTCATATTCATGAACAAATTGGACCAAGCTAGTTTTACTGTGTAAGTATCCACCGTAGAATGCGTGCATGCTCTCACTCCTCTGCGTACTCCGCATTCCTGTCCAAAATTCACCCTTGAAGTATATTGGGACCCACATGCGTCGGTCATCATACAGATCTACAAGAAATAAATAATACCAAATTAAGCATATAAAGCTTACACCAAACATATTACTACACCTGAGAAATGAACATCCACAATCACTGATATATTAAACATCCAAATGTTCACTATAATGAATATCCAGCTAATTGTCATCCAAAATTACTGATAAACTAAACATTCAGATGCCGACCAAGTGTAATTAAAGCGTGAGAAGTAATCGTACAGTAACAAACCTGACAGCCATGTGTTGTTATGTAAGTTGTACTCATCTACAAAATCAGCCCAATCATCTTCAAATGACTCCTCCGTCCGAGAGTTCCACACAATGTCGTTTAGGTCACCATACAAAGCTCCGTACTGGCGGTAACCCCCAAGCTTCGAAGGTAGCTTATTCATAATATGCCAAATGCACCACCGGTGGCGTGTGTCGGGTAAAGTATTTTTGATCGCACGGTAAAGGGATCGACATTGATCGGTTATGATACACTTTGGAGCAGTTCCCATGCACTTCACCCATTGGCTAAAAACGCACTCATAACTTCCGATTTCTTCATTACCCAACAAAGCACAACCGAGGAGGGTCGACCTACCATGGTGGTTGACCCCAACGAACGACACAAACGGTAATCCATGCCTACCAGAAAAACCAACCAGATGTAAGAAATGCCAATCACGATCAAAAAGCGTATTATCAAGAAAAGGTAAAAACACCAACTTAACTACTACGTACCTATTTGTACTGTACGTGCTGTCAACTGACACGACGTCTCCATAGTATTCATACGACGCCCTACACCTTGCATCAACCCATACTGCACTCTTAAATTTACACTCATCGTCTAACTTCACCGCGTAAAAGAAGTTCGGATTGATGTCCTTCATTCTCCTAAAGTAGCTCATCATCTCCCTGACATCTGCATTCACGTTGCTAGTTTGGAGCCTTGCTGTTATATAATTTCTTAAATCCTTCTCTGAGAATCCCAAGTTAGAGAGGCCACCAGCTTCATTTGACAAAGCAAGGAATGTATTGTTTGGTCGAATCACAGCCTCATCATTATCCTCGATCACGCACTTCGCATGCATGGTCAACTGCCTATACTCATGGTAGTGCACTGCCTTTTTCGGTGAACAGGGGTGAGAGTGCGTCAAGTCAATCTTGAGCAAAACCCAGTCTTGCATGTCTTTATCAAACTTTACATATATCCTTGCCTTGCACCCAGCAGCTGAAATCGTATTCTTTCGCGTTGGTGCTTTAACACGAGACTCGCGGATCCCATCGCGATTACAGTGTATAGCTTGGTTAATGGGAGCCTTTGTGATCTTATCAAATGTTGTCGTCCTTATCTTAGTTGCAAATCCAGCTTTCTTTGCATAGGTCACATAAAAGTCATGAGCCATCTGTAACTGAGCAAACCGCATTCCAACTCTTGGTATCTCGTCTTCTTGTAAGCAACCATGATCTGGTAACTGTATTTTATAAGCATTCGAACAAAAAATTAATTACCATTAGTTATCAAATCAAACATGAACATTATGAGTACACAAAAGTAAGCTAGACTTCAATACCTCATCACCAAGCTCCATCTCATTACTTCCAACATCTGTAACATCCGACAACTGCGCGGCCTAAAATTCCAAAACAAACAAAGTAACCAAAAGGAGGAAGATCCTGATCAAAACTCATTTTAATACAATCTCTAAAACAATCACTGAAAACACATCAACAGCTACAAATCAGGCAAAGAGATTTTTTTTTCATTTCATGTATTATTTAATTAGTTTTCACCATTTATTTGTTTTTTTTTTCTCATTCAATAAAAATCTTGTGGAATTATTTGTTCCATTTTGGCTAATAGTTATGGGCCTTACTCACCCTTTAGTGGCTTCTTTTTTCACTCCTGCCACAAAATTCTTTTCCTGTATATTTACATATAGACACTCGTTTCTTTAGATGCAATAAGAACATAAGCACATCTTTGATTAACTATATAATCCCATAAGCATGAAAAATATTAACATAAAAGGCAGGAAGCATATGAGCATATAACTAAAAAATATGCAGTGAGCATATAAACATACCATTACATGATTAAAGCACTAATATAAGCATGAAAAATATTAAAATAAAACGCAGGAAGCATATCAGCATGTAACTAAACAAAATATGCAGTGAGCTAGCTTTTAAACATACCATTACATGATTAAAGCACTAATATAAGCATTAAAAATATTAAAATAAAAGGCAGGAAGCATATCAGCATGTAACTAAAAAAATATGCAGTGAGCTAGCTTTTAAACATACCATTACATGATTAAAACACTAAGCTAAACATTCCATGGTTAGCATGGTGCAAATACAAGTAGCATTCACTTCAATTCAGTAAACAAATTCAACCACTGCATCACCCTATGGTTATCTATTTTAAATGCTTGCATGATCATCACGTAGAGATAATATACGCACACCATAGATAAAAATGCATTAATATAAGCATACCAAAAAATTAAATTATGCTATCCCATCATCCATATAAGCACGTAATTTCATAATAGAATGTTTAGCAAATAAAGATGCCATTTAACATGAAGAGAGCATACATTCATATACAAAAACACGTACGAAAATATGCTTCCTGGATGTAATCATATAAGCATGCAATAATTTCAGCTAATCCTCAATGCATGTAATGATACCATTAAATATAAAACAAACATAAATTTATTTGCATCTCAACTGATTGATTACAATTGTATGTTTCAATAACCATACAATTAAAATACTCCTTTACATTGTGACTAAACCTAAAAACTAAACGCACGATAAACATCCATGGCAGAATTTGAGGATCATAATTGCTCACCTTGCTCGGCTCGTGAGCATGGCCTGCGACATCGCCGGCAAAGTTTTCTTGTTCGTATGATAAATTTTCTGAATCGTCAGAGGCTACACACTCTAGAGGTTCCACTATATCGACCTCCATTAATGAATTTCGGCTAGGTGATGTGCATAAAGGAGGATCCTCGCTTGAAACACGTTCTTCTTGCGATTCTGCCATTCTGAAGTATTCAAAACCGGCTGCGCTGTGTGCGGAGGAGAGTGCGGCACTGGTTGGTTAGTCGTTGTTGGCGGTGCAATGTTCGATCGGAGCTGAAGGCTGAAGCCGATCAACAGGACGCAGACATGAGCAATTGACTGCTGTGAAAAGTGGAAATTAGTGCATGGGGCAGCGGTGTAATCCAGGAGAAGATGCCGTCAAGGAGATTTTAGTTTTAACCTAAATATTTGATTTGAATATATAATTAATATTAATTCTAAATAGTTTCAAATTTTAAATTAAAAATAATATGAAATTAATTAATAACCCATTATTTATTTTTAATTTTAATTACACCCCATTGTATACATTATACAATAAGTGTATTATTTCCTCGTACTTTTCCATAGAAAAAACTCATTATTATAGTCTGCTTGAAATAAATAAGTCCGAGTTCCGCATCAAATAAAACTACGTACTAAAAAGGATGATGGTGAGAAGCGCCACACACACGTGTATATAAGGATTTAGTTTCTTTATTTTAATACTTGAGTCAGCAAACACTCAAATTTTGTTTAATTTTTTTCTTATTCTTTTATTTTTGAGGGGTTTGAGATGTTAGTTTAGATATTAATTTATTTGTGGGAGTGTGAGTGTAGTAAATTAAATAAGTGGTTGAAAATAGTATATACACTGTATACATTTTTAAAATAATATTATTTTCTTTGTTATTTTGTGGTCAGAAGTATATTTTTTTTTCAATTAAAAATTTAAAAAATATTAGCCGTCTAAGTATATTTTAAACCAAATTTTTAATTAAACTATTGGTACGCTCTTTTCTTTTAAGCCAATGAACTATAACTTAAATGATATAGTTTTTCCATACTCAGAAGTCGCGAATTTAAATTTCTTTATCTTTGGTAAAAAAAAAACATAGGTGGACACATGTCTCCTCCTCCTCCTCCTCTCTCCATCGTTATTGTTATCATTGTCATCACTATCTTCTCGTTTCTTTCTTCAACGTCGTTGTCATCGTCAATACCGTCACTGCCATCATCGTCGTCACTATTGCTACCGCTGTCTTCTTCTTCTTCGTCTTGTTAATGTTATTATTTAATTTCTTCTTTGTTTTTCCTCTCATCCTCTTTTATTATCATCATCATTGTTCTTGTCATTTTCATCTTCTTTTTCTCCTAACCAACGAAATATACATAGCACCCTAATAATAAAATATATTCGCAACAAAATTTTGTGTGTTATATGCAAAAATTTGTATATTATACCAATAAATACGCATAGCACATAAATTTTGGTATACAACACAAAAATCTTAGTGCATAGCACATAAATTTTGATGTGCAACACATAAACTTTTCGAGGATTATACACTCAAAATATTGACTCACTCAACTAACAAAATATATTCGCGACAAAAATTTGTGTGTTATGTACAAAAAATTGTGTGCTATATACAAATATTTATGTGCTATATACAAAATTCTACATAGTATACCAATAAAATACGCACAACACATACATTTTGGTTTATAGTACAAGAATTTTGGTGAATAACATAGAAACTTTGATGTACAAAAATTTTGGTGCATAGCATAGAAATTTTGGTTTACATATACCCAAAACATTGATTCACCTAACTAATAAAATATATTCGTAGAAAAAATTTATGTGCTATGTACAAATTTTTTTGTGCTATATTTCAAAAATTTATGTTATATAAATAAATTTTTGTGCTCTTTAACAAAAATCTGTGTGCTGTAAAAAGCACGAAAAAAAAGAGTAATAGCATATGCACACTTTTTTTTTTTAGATTTATACGGGTATGTCTAAAATGAGCTCAACACTTATGTGCTTATTAAATGTGCTAAATTTATATAGACCATTAGATTTTATTAGATTAAAATTAAAGGCTAATATAAAAGAAGAGTATTGATGGACTCTAATTTTAATTATTTTATATGTTTATATTACAGTTTAAAATATTATTTTAATATAATTTTTTAATATTATAAAAAATTTTGTATAATAATTAATTTTAATAAATAAAAAATATTTAGATATTTTGTATTTATATATTTTATATTTAATTATTTAAGAATAAAAGATTTTGTTGCTATTTAAAATATTGTGTATTAAAGTATTGTCATTTAAAACATTTATTTATATACTATGATATTCTGTATTTATTAGAGTCTATCAATACTTTTCTTTTATATTAGCCTTTGATTTTAATCTAATAAAATCTGATGGTCTATATAAATGTGGCACATTTAATAAGCACATAAGTATTAAGCTCATTTTAGACATACCCGATTTGTACCAACTTAGTTGAATTTAGTTACAAAAATACTTACACATATAGCATCCCTCTTAAATTTTTTTGCATAAATCTTAAATGTTGTTGTATGTGTTTTTCCATATTTATTATTATGAATAAGTATAAATAATTAATTTTTAGTTAACAAATATTGACTAATATTTTATTTTAAAATTATTATTTTAATTATATTTTTTTGAGAGTTTAATTATTTATTTTAGTTAACAAATATTGACTA
>NC_029787.2:22652230-22657675 GCF_000816755.2 Arachis ipaensis
TAATATATCTCTTTAAAATTTAAAATTTAGAATTTAAAATAAAAAAATTTTAAAAATTGGCTGATAGTTGAACTGTATTATTTATTACTAAAGTTAATTTTTTAGCAGGAAAATCAAACCGAATTTTCCCAACGCACTTGGTTATTATTTTGCAGAGCCATTTTATAGATTCTCTAATCTCTGATAGATACCACACTACATAGTAGTAATATGCCTACAGCTTAAAAGATGCTACAACACTTGCTATCACCGCGAACTATTGGTGTTGTCCTATTCACTGGATGCATATATGATGCTTCCATACAAATTTTTGAATACGTCTAATATTTACTCGTTTTCTTTCGTGATTTTTGTTCTCTCTTTTCTCCATAAACGCATGCATATATATGGCATGCAAAAATAGAGGCGCGGTAAAAACAAAATTTTCACCACTCCATCAAACATATAGCAAATAAAGATACAAACTATACAGACTTTAATTTTAACAATTAGGATATCCGACATCTTGAGGAAGCGTCCGAAAGAAATCGACTGTCAAATAGTCACCTTCCATGTCAAAAATTGGTATGCTTATTTGCTTTCTCCGTTATTCTCTAATGAATTAGCAGCTAAATATACATAAGAAAACAACACATCAGGTCTAGTAAAAAAAATGACAAACTTTCAAAATTAAACATTTGTAATTACAATTAGACAATTACTGTAGATTGTGTCAGAATCATAGCCCAATGGATTTTAATTACCTTTATATATGACATCGGCTTGATCCCAAATACTCATTATGCCCTTGCGAGCAGCCTCAGCTGATGGCCATAGTGCCAATCTTAAATTTGGGTAAAACAAGAATTCTCGTTTACCATCGGCTCTAAGTGTCACAAAAGCTAATGCAGTTCTAGCATTTGGGTCAAACCGCATGCCAGACATGTCAACGTTGTTTTCTTTCAAAATGTTAGCCAACATGTAACCGAACTCATCTGCTCCAACCTAATACACAGATTGCAAGAAATAAATATATGATTTTCTATTCTAGTAGTTCAAGCAAGAATTAGCTCTCTGAGGAAATATAGGGAAAACAAATAAACAATGATAAATGGAATCATATGCAGCTCCATCAATTGCAAATAGTTCTGTAAGACTACCATTCGCTGCACCATCATTATTCTCTGTGGTTTGAAAATAGTTGCAGTAGTTGACTGTGGTTTGAATGAAATACCGAAAATGCAGCAGTTTTACATAATTAGATTAGATTCTCAAAATGAGACAGAATTGCAGCATAACTAAATGAAAATTCAGTACCATCAGAAATAGTTATCTAAATGAAATATTTGGGGATCCAACTAGGAGCAAATCTGAGATTAGTGAAGACTTGGAAGCCTATTATAGAAAAAGTGGAGGAGAAGCTGAGCCTCTGGAAAGATAAGATGCTGGTAAGCTGGTGCTTATCAAATCTGTTTTGAACAGCCTGCCTGTCTATTATTTGAGTTTGTATAAAATGTCAAAGGCTGTTGCAGAGAAACTGATTTTCCTACAGAGAAGGTTCCTATGGAGTAAAGAGGATGGTAGGCTTGGTATGGCCATGATCAGGTGGGAGGTGGTACAGGCTCCCAAGAAGCTAGGCGGACTAGGTGTTGGGGATGCCATGGTGCGTAACGCAGCCCTCCTATTTAAGTGGTGGTGGCGTTTCTCGAAGGAGGACTGTCCTTTATGGAAGAAGGTGGTGTGCTCGTGCAACAATCTGAATCCCAGTGTGATGCTGTCTGCCCAAGTATTACCCACTCGGGGGGGGGCATGGAAGGACATTTGCCAAATACAGTTCAAGGATCAACGAGTAAGACAGAAGATGATTAATGGGCTATCTATGGAGATTGGTGATGGGAGAGGTATTCGGTTCTGGGAGGATGTCTGGCTGCATGGTGGGCCCTTGAAAGATATTTTCCCGAGACTCTTCTCAGTTTCAAACCAAAGAGGATCCGTTATAGGGGATTGTGGGTTCTGGGACGGGTTAGAGTGGAGGTGGAACTTCCAATGGAGGCGAGAGCTATTCCAATGGGAGTTGGACATAATGCACCAACTGCATGAAACACTAAGACTGGTTAACCTTGTTTGTGACAGAGAGGATAGAGTGGTATGGAAGTTTGATAAACAGGGTGTATTTTCTACTAACTCCTTTGTGTAGGAATTGTAGGTGGAATTGCTCCCGGAGGATATGGCGAGTTTCAGCTTTACTAGGACAATTTGGAAGGATCTTGTGCCACCAAGAGTTGAACTGTTTATCTGGTTTGTCTTGACTGGAAGGGTGAATACAAAGGAAAGGCTGAGTCGATTGGGAGTAGTTAACCAAGAGGATGTGGCCTGTGTGTTGTGTAATAAAGGTGTTGAATTTAGCCACCACTTGTTTCTTGCTTGTGAATTTTCTTGGCAGCTTTGGTGTGCATGGCTATCCTTTGTTGGAAGGCAATGGTCATGCCCAGGGTCGATGAAGGAACACTTTCAGAGTTGGACTGAGCTACCAACTAGAAAGCAGGAGCATAAAAGGTGGATGGTATCTTTCTATGCTATTATCTGGAATTCTGGCTTGAAAGGAATAGGAGGATCTTTTAGAATAATGGGAAAGGGATTGATGAAATAATTTACCTGGTTTTCAAGAACTTTAAGGAGTGGTTATGTGTGGATCCCTTCTGTTGTTGATGGCAATGCCGAAGATGACAGTGGGTATCATATAGTTGTGTTGTATGGTTTCTACCTAATCTGGTGGTTTTTCTTTTGTTTTTACTTTTGTTGTTCTCTTTGCTCCACTTGTTGTGTTGAGCTCTTTCATTCAAAAAAAAGTTATCTAATTAGATTAGATTCTCGAAATGTGTTAATCAGAAACATAATAACAAAAATCTAATAATCATATAAAAATCAAGATTCAAATGAAAAAATTGACATACCTAAAATCTGAATCAGACAAGGAGAAGGCGAGATATCAGAAAGAAACAAAAAATTACAGGATCAATTACATTTGAAATACGAAGCTGAGATTGCTCATTCGCGAGAAGGTAGACTATGTGCTCGTGCTGATTAGATATATTATCCTTCTGCTAGCAACAAATGATCATTATTTGAGGCTTCCGAATATCAAATAAATTAGTTTGAGAAGAAGTTGCCAGAGAGCTAGACAGTTGTTGTTGTTGTCAGAGAAGAAGTTACTAGAAGAGGTGGTGGTGAGAAATAAACTACACGACAAGGAGCAACGGCGGATCTGGACGGCAAGGCAACGATCTACAAACAATGAGTGAGCAAAGGAGGCAGCGCGACCAGAGGAGGCAACAGTGAGAAAAGAACGGCACGACAATGAGAAAGTCAGATCTGGGCGGTGATGAGATGATCTGTGAATTCAGATGATGCCAACGCCGTCGAGATCTCAAAGACGAAAGCGACGGTGCCGAGACCTTAGAAGATGACGAAGACGGCACTGTGACGAAGAAGACAACAATGGTGTGGGTAACTCAGAAGACGGTGTTGTGCTTCCGGCGGATAACTCAGTAATTGTTTGGAGAAGATGAGAATGGTGGGTGAGTTGAGTTAGGCTTAATGAAGGTAAACCAGTAACTATCTTATTTTATTTAAATTAGTGACTGATTTAGTGACTAATTAGTTTATAATAGTATTTTTTAGTTGGTCGCTAACTTAACAATTAGCAACTGATTTAGAGACCATAGCCTTCGCGACCAAACAATTTTTCACCTTATTTCTCTATCGGTTGCAAAATCAGTCACTAAATTAAAAAATAGTGACCGATTTTGTGACCAGAGGTCCCAAAGACGTTACTTCTTTGTTTTAGTTACTAATTTGGTCCCTAAATTAAAAAATAGCCACCAACCTTATTCTGGCTGTATAAAAATTTATCGGTTGTTAATTTGGTTGCTATTAGTGACTGATTTAGCTACTATTGCCTTAGCGACCAAACAATTTTTCATCCTTTTCTCTATTGGTTGCAAAATCGGTCGCTAAATTAAAAAATAGTGACCAATTTTATGACCAAGAATCCAAAAGACGTTACTTCTCTTGTTTTGGTTGCTAATTCGGTCGCTAAATTAAAAAATAGGGACCGATTTAGCGACCAATTTTATTTTAGTTGTAGAATAAACTTATCGGTCGCTAATTTGGTTGCTATTAGTGACCGATTTTATTGGTCGCTAAAATTGGTCATTGAATATAATTTAAAAGACTGATTTAGCGGCCAATTTTTTTCTGGTCCTAAAAATTTTATATCGATCGCTAAATCAGTCACTATTAGCAACCAATTTTTTCAATCCCTATATATTCTGGTAATTTTTTGTAGTCAAATTAAGGCATAAAATAGAATCATAAACCAAAATATATTCAATGTAAGAATATTCAATATAACTTTAAAAAATATTCCTAACATATTTGTAAAATGATTTTTTGATATTCCAATGATATAAAATATATATTTCCAAAGATATAAAATATAATTATGAAAATATTCCTAACATATTTAATTATTATTATTAGCTATATTTATTGAATTTTTTTTTGGTATTTTTAACATAAGTTTCATACTTCGTATATGTAATATAGAAATATTAACTCCCACCCTTTGTAATGCGAACAAATATTCATTAATTAAATTATAGGAATATACAGTACTATTTTCAGGTGACTATTCCCAAGTATAATTCTACATATATCTCGAATTAACTTAATTTGTAATAAACCAAATCCCACAATTATTTTGGACTAGCTTAGTTATGTAAATTGTTACTGATAATAATAATGCTTGTAGATAAATAGCACAAGTAGTAAAGTGTACCAGACAACAAATACATATACATGACTAGTTTCTTTCAGATCTGATCTTCAACAAATTAAAATGTTGTCTCATTCCGATGTGTCAAATTCGCTTATATGGATCGATCAAAATGCCGCTTCACCTCTCAAGATAATAATTTGACGGTGTATATCCCCTTTCTTCCTTTTCAATTTTCAACATATACTTGGAATGTAATTCCTTTATCTATCTTTTTTCATCACATGCATGTTGCATGAAGATTTCATAATCATGCTAACGTTTATTTTTTCTTCATGATTATTTTATGATAATTATGTTTAATTATTAATTGGTAGGATTTCATGAAGTTTAACGAAAAGATCCTATATAACAAAAATAAGTGCTAATAATGAATAAAGTGTTACATGCATGTATAATTTAACTTGTTTTTATTCTCTATTTTTAATAATTTAAACTTTTGAAATAAATAATTTTATGATATAATATTATTGTTGGTTCCATTTTTCACATAAAAAGAATTTTAACATAAAAAAGGAAATAATTTCATGACAAAAAAATATAATAAATAATTGAACTAAGATATCTATATTAGAGAAATAGAAAACAATCGTAATTCTTTCTTTGGTCATTAAATTAGTTAACTTATA
>NC_029787.2:22660720-22665257 GCF_000816755.2 Arachis ipaensis
ATAGAAAAAGTGGAGGAGAAGCTGAGCATCTGGAAAACTTAGGTACTCAATAAGGCCGGTAAGTTGTGCTTATTAAATCTGTTTTGAACAGCCTGCCTGTCTATTATTTGAGTTTGTATAAAATGTCAAAGGCTGTTGCAGAGAAACTGATTTTCCTACAGAGAAGGTTCCTATGGAGTAAAGAGGATGGTAGGCTTGGTATGGCCATGATCAGGTGGGAGGTGGTACAGGCTCCCAAGAAGCTAGGCGGACTAGGTGTTGGGGATGCCATGGTGCGTAACGCAGCCCTCCTATTTAAGTGGTGGTGGCGTTTCTCGAAGGAGGACTGTCCTTTATGGAAGAAGGTGGTGTGCTCGTGCAACAATCTGAATCCCAGTGTGATGCTGTCTGCCCAAGTATTACCCACTCGGGGGGGGGCATGGAAGGACATTTGCCAAATACAGTTCAAGGATCAACGAGTAAGACAGAATATGATTAATGGGTTGTCCATGGAGATTGGTGATGGGAGAAGAACTCGGTTCTAGGAGGATGTCTGGCTGCATGGTGGGCCCTTGAAAGATATTTTCCCGAGACTCTTCTCAGTTTCAAACCAAAGAGGATCCGTTATAGGGGATTGTGGGTTCTGGGACGGGTTAGAGTGGAGGTGGAACTTCCAATGGAGGCGAGAGCTATTCCAATGGGAGTTGGACATAATGCACCAACTGCATGAAACACTAAGACTGGTTAACCTTGTTTGTGACAGAGAGGATAGAGTGGTATGGAAGTTTGATAAACAGGGTGTATTTTCTACTAACTCCTTTGTGTAGGAATTGTAGGTGGAATTGCTCCCGGAGGATATGGCGAGTTTCAGCTTTACTAGGACAATTTGGAAGAGTCTAGTGCCACCAAGAGTTGAATTGTTTATCTGGTTTGTCTTGACTGGAAGGGTGAATACAAAGGAAAGGCTGAGTCGATTGGGAGTAGTTAACCAAGAGGATGTGGCCTGTGTGTTGTGTAATAAAGGTGTTGAATTTAGCCACCACTTGTTTCTTGCTTGTGAATTTTCTTGGCAGCTTTGGTGTGCATGGCTATCCTTTGTTGGAAGGCAATGGTCATGCCCAGGGTCGATGAAGGAACACTTTCAGAGTTGGACTGAGCTACCAACTAGAAAGCAGGAGCATAAAAGGTGGATGGTATCTTTCTATGCTATTATCTGGAATTCTGGCTTGAAAGGAATAGGAGGATCTTTTAGAATAATGGGAAAGGGATTGATGAAATAATTTACCTGGTTTTCAAGAACTTTAAGGAGTGGTTATGTGTGGATCCCTTCTGTTGTTGATGGCAATGCCGAAGATGACAGTGGGTATCATATAGTTGTGTTGTATGGTTTCTACCTAATCTGGTGGTTTTTCTTTTGTTTTTACTTTTGTTGTTCTCTTTGCTCCACTTGTTGTGTTGAGCTCTTTCATTCAAAAAAAAGTTATCTAATTAGATTAGATTCTCGAAATGTGTTAATCAGAAACATAATAACAAAAATCTAATAATCATATAAAAATCAAGATTCAAATGAAAAAATTGACATACCTAAAATCTGAATCAGACAAGGAGAAGGCGAGATATCAGAAAGAAACAAAAAATTACAGGATCAATTACATTTGAAATACGAAGCTGAGATTGCTCATTCGCGAGAAGGTAGACTATGTGCTCGTGCTGATTAGATATATTATCCTTCTGCTAGCAACAAATGATCATTATTTGAGGCTTCCGAATATCAAATAAATTAGTTTGAGAAGAAGTTGCCAGAGAGCTAGACAGTTGTTGTTGTTGTCAGAGAAGAAGTTACTAGAAGAGGTGGTGGTGAGAAATAAACTACACGACAAGGAGCAACGGCGGATCTGGACGGCAAGGCAACGATCTACAAACAATGAGTGAGCAAAGGAGGCAGCGCGACCAGAGGAGGCAACAGTGAGAAAAGAACGGCACGACAATGAGAAAGTCAGATCTGGGCGGTGATGAGATGATCTGTGAATTCAGATGATGCCAACGCCGTCGAGATCTCAAAGACGAAAGCGACGGTGCCGAGACCTTAGAAGATGACGAAGACGGCACTGTGACGAAGAAGACAACAATGGTGTGGGTAACTCAGAAGACGGTGTTGTGCTTCCGGCGGATAACTCAGTAATTGTTTGGAGAAGATGAGAATGGTGGGTGAGTTGAGTTAGGCTTAATGAAGGTAAACCAGTAACTATCTTATTTTATTTAAATTAGTGACTGATTTAGTGACTAATTAGTTTATAATAGTATTTTTTAGTTGGTCGCTAACTTAACAATTAGCAACTGATTTAGAGACCATAGCCTTCGCGACCAAACAATTTTTCACCTTATTTCTCTATCGGTTGCAAAATCAGTCACTAAATTAAAAAATAGTGACCGATTTTGTGACCAGAGGTCCCAAAGACGTTACTTCTTTGTTTTAGTTACTAATTTGGTCCCTAAATTAAAAAATAGCCACCAACCTTATTCTGGCTGTATAAAAATTTATCGGTTGTTAATTTGGTTGCTATTAGTGACTGATTTAGCTACTATTGCCTTAGCGACCAAACAATTTTTCATCCTTTTCTCTATTGGTTGCAAAATCGGTCGCTAAATTAAAAAATAGTGACCAATTTTATGACCAAGAATCCAAAAGACGTTACTTCTCTTGTTTTGGTTGCTAATTCGGTCGCTAAATTAAAAAATAGGGACCGATTTAGCGACCAATTTTATTTTAGTTGTAGAATAAACTTATCGGTCGCTAATTTGGTTGCTATTAGTGACCGATTTTATTGGTCGCTAAAATTGGTCATTGAATATAATTTAAAAGACTGATTTAGCGGCCAATTTTTTTCTGGTCCTAAAAATTTTATATCGATCGCTAAATCAGTCACTATTAGCAACCAATTTTTTCAATCCCTATATATTCTGGTAATTTTTTGTAGTCAAATTAAGGCATAAAATAGAATCATAAACCAAAATATATTCAATGTAAGAATATTCAATATAACTTTAAAAAATATTCCTAACATATTTGTAAAATGATTTTTTGATATTCCAATGATATAAAATATATATTTCCAAAGATATAAAATATAATTATGTCCTAACACCTAACATATTTAATTATTATTATTAGCTATATTTATTGAATTTTTTTTTGGTATTTTTAACATAAGTTTCATACTTCGTATATAGAAATATGAAAATATTCCTAACATATTTAATTATTATTATTAGCTATATTTATTGAATTTTTTTTTGGTATTTTTAACATAAGTTTCATACTTCGTATATGTAATATAGAAATATTAACTCCCACCCTTTGTAATGCGAACAAATATTCATTAATTAAATTATAGGAATATACAGTACTATTTTCAGGTGACTATTCCCAAGTATAATTCTACATATATCTCGAATTAACTTAATTTGTAATAAACCAAATCCCACAATTATTTTGGACTAGCTTAGTTATGTAAATTGTTACTGATAATAATAATGCTTGTAGATAAATAGCACAAGTAGTAAAGTGTACCAGACAACAAATACATATACATGACTAGTTTCTTTCAGATCTGATCTTCAACAAATTAAAATGTTGTCTCATTCCGATGTGTCAAATTCGCTTATATGGATCGATCAAAATGCCGCTTCACCTCTCAAGATAATAATTTGACGGTGTATATCCCCTTTCTTCCTTTTCAATTTTCAACATATACTTGGAATGTAATTCCTTTATCTATCTTTTTTCATCACATGCATGTTGCATGAAGATTTCATAATCATGCTAACGTTTATTTTTTCTTCATGATTATTTTATGATAATTATGTTTAATTATTAATTGGTAGGATTTCATGAAGTTTAACGAAAAGATCCTATATAACAAAAATAAGTGCTAATAATGAATAAAGTGTTACATGCATGTATAATTTAACTTGTTTTTATTCTCTATTTTTAATAATTTAAACTTTTGAAATAAATAATTTTATGATATAATATTATTGTTGGTTCCATTTTTCACATAAAAAGAATTTTAACATAAAAAAGGAAATAATTTCATGACAAAAAAATATAATAAATAATTGAACTAAGATATATATATAAGAGAAATAGAAAACAATCGTAATTCTTTCTTTGGTCATTAAATTAGTTAACTTATAGGTTTTTAATTTTATCAAAATTTTGGCTCTAATATATATAATTTATTGGTTGACTAGTAAATCTTGATTGTATATATAACATAAAGAGTGAATATTGTAATTTCTGATTATAGATATAATCATTTGTGTATCATTTATGTATTTGATTTTTGTTAATCTTAAAAGCAAAAATTTCAGCATAATTATGATAAAGAAAAAAAAAACTTACAAAAATTCATACGATTCAAAAATTAAAAATACTTTTGCATGAGAGAATATATAAGAGATATAATCATTTATATGCCTCTTCTTATTAACTTCAATTTTTGAAAAAAAATAGTTTCATAATACTCTCAAATAATATAACTCCCATTTGATAGAT
>NC_029787.2:22665334-22666678 GCF_000816755.2 Arachis ipaensis
CCCGATAAAATAAAACAAATAAAAATTTATAATAATTTTATTAAGTATTCATGTATGTATTACATTATTCCTAAGAAGGTGATGGGTCTTTAGTTTAAACATGAACTCAACGCATGTATCTAAAGTAGGAGGAATCATTTAATTCTTCTGTGTGTTAATTGGCACAAAGCACAAGTATATTAATTTATTGATGGTCCAGATGCATGATGGACGTGACATGCATTAATACATGCTCGTTCTAAATTAGCTTGAAATAAGGTCCTGAAAAAATTACGATAGTTATATTACTGTTTTTGATGATCTTCCTGTAATCAAGAATCTGAATTTCTCGATCAAAAAAAGGTACCCCGGGACCCCTGATGAGTTTGTCATCGATTGATTAAAACAATCCAAAACCATAGCGGTGATGACATTGACCCACTATATGTACTCGATCAATAATTCAACTACGACCACTACTGGATTTCTTTTATAGAAAATAAAATAAATGTTTTATATACTAATAAACAAAATATTAGATACATTTACGTATTTAAATATCTAATCAAGTATCGGATACATTGTATATAAAACAAATTAAGACATATTTCGGATACAATGCAACTTAGATGTGTAAAAAGTTTATTTTGATTTTATCTCGAGTGCAATCGAAATGTGTAATGTTGCCGAAAAAAGTATATTTCATATGCAGTGTATTTATTCATCTTGAAGCTATAACATTTGAGATATATAAAAATTTAGATAGTTATATCGAAAATCGATATAATTTATTATAATTTGGATTGTATTAGTCGATTTAATTTTAAATTATCACAATTCAATTGTATTGGTTTGATTTTTATTTTTTATTTAATATAATTTTATTCAAATAATTTAAAATTTAAATGAAGCAAAAAATAGATACCTACTAAACGCATGAAAGAACGATAGAAATATGCAAATGATACACGCAAGAAAGAAACAATACCTGAATTGATGTATATGTTTTATATCATATAAGACTATAATTTAATAAAAGGTAAAGTATATTTTTTGTTCTTGAAATTTGATAAAAGTTTTAAAAATAATCCTAAGTTTTATTTTGTTTTAATTTTATCCTATAAATTTTTTATTTGCATCAAATATATCCCTGTCAGTTAATTTTTCAAAAAATTTAAGACCGATTCACCAACAATTTCATAAGAAACCATCGAGAGTATATTTGATGCAAATTAAAAATTTTTGGGACAAAATTGAAACAAAATAAAACTTAGGAATATTTTAAAATTTTTTGCCAAATTTTAGGGACAAAAAATATACTTTATCTTTTTAAATTATATTCATTTATGTTTTAAACTTTTATAT
>NC_029787.2:22666769-22667437 GCF_000816755.2 Arachis ipaensis
TAGATTGCAATAAATATGAATTAGTATTTATTATTTGATAAAAGGTTTTAAATAAATATAATGATGATTAATAAAACTAAATTAGATAAAATTTGATTATAAAACATTTGTAATTTAACAGAAAACTAGCAAAGTGTCAAGTAAAAATAAATTATAAAATTAGATTTTTAATTTTTTGAAGTTAAATATTCCGTGTGTGTGATGTGAGTGCGCGTGAATATTATTATCAATCAAAGATTAGCACAGATAGAAATGATTGAAGACTCAGTTTTGGAGAAACATCCAATAACTCATAAAAGGAGTAATAATTATTTGAAATCAGAAAGGATACAAGATATGTAGGGGCACACCACATTATTGGATCTATATTTGTATACACATGGCGATCTATAGAAACGATATTTTAGACAAGTCCAAAGGAATGTATATGTGGAGAAGAACACTTTGTCTTTCACTAATGGAAATATTCTTTGGGACTTGTGTGGTGCCAAATATTTTGTCTGCACTTCTATCTCTCTCTATATATTTATATGAATCCGTTTAATTTGTGTCTATATAATTATATACAAATATGTTAGGTAAACAATTTAACTTCGTTAACTATACATGATAATTATTACAGAGGAATGTGTATTATGGACTTCATATAACAAATTTAGAACAGAATA
>NC_029787.2:22668274-22688749 GCF_000816755.2 Arachis ipaensis
ATAATTAAAGAATATAAAATAAAAAATTAATATATTAAAAAAATAAAAAAATTATATTTATGATTCTGAAACTATAATTCTCAAATATTATACTTTAGGATATATATCCTTTTTCTCTTTTGTATAGTTAACAAACTTACTTGTTTAGAGATTGTTCCTGTGTGAATATAAATATTTTGAGGTATAGCTCATTCTACTGTCGCTTGAACTTGCTTTTCTGGGGGTTATTTCTTTAAACGGTTTTCTCTGAGTTTTGCTAGGTTAGGCCGGTTTTTGAGGTAACGGAGAATAGCCCCCAAACTAGACCTGTTTTAAAGAATCGAGCTATAACAGGTTGAGTTTCAGAGGTATAGCTCGGAATCGAAAATAGTAAAAGTCCCCAAGCTCAATTTGAAAAAATAGGGAGAGGTTGATGGTTTTTGGCGGTTAATGTGGATACAAAAAGCTTTTGAAAGAGAGAGAAAGTGTTTTGAAAAGACACTTACAGTTAATGCGTCTGACAAAATGGAGTGGTTATCAGCAGGGTTTGTCTTATTTGTGACGTGATTTTTGATCTATGGCTATAGTTTGTTTGAAATTTTGTTACTGGTCTACTGAGGGTGTGTGAAGTGGGTTAGTGGGTGGGGTTTTGTACTTGTTGGTTTATCTTATTCGTGCCTGCGTTCTTGGATTATTTCTGAAGATGGACAGGAAAGGTCAGTGGCTTCTTTGATTTAGTTGTTTTACTGTGCTCTGTGTTTTTGTGTTTGTCGCGGTGATGGAGAAAGGAAAAAGGTTGTCGAAGAAGAGTGTTAGGGGTCGAAATATCGAAAAGGCAGATAAAGATGGTGACAAGATAGTGGAAGAGGTTTTTGTCTGGGATCCTCGTGATCCCTTTTCCTGGGTTGCTGAGTCGGTTGAGAAGTGGGCATCCGTTTTTGATGACGAACGTAGTGTGTCTCAGTTGGGTTCTCCTTCTTTATGGGTTACGGTAGGGTCGGGTATTAGTATTAGATTTTTAGTTTGTTTTGCTAATGATCGTGTTTATCATCGTGGGGATAGCTTTGAATTCTTTTTCATGTACAGTTGTGTATTTGTGGAGTTGGGCGTTAGGTTTCCGTTTTCAGAATTTGAATGTGAAATTTTGATGCAATTGAAATGTGCTCCTTCGCAGTTACACCCAAATTCCTGGGCATTTGTTAGAGAATTTGAGGTGTTGATGGATTGCCTTGAAGTGGAGCCATTACTTGAGGTGTTTTTTGCCTTGTTTCAGTGTAAAGGTGTTAAAAGGGGGTGTTGGTTAAACTTGGCTAGTGTTTCTGGACGTGCTATTTTTAGCCTATATAAGTCTTCTTATAAGGGCTTTAAATCAATGTTTGTGAAGATTGGTGTTGTTGAAAATGATTTTCCTTGGTATGTTGATGAGTGTCTGTTAGAGAAGTTTCCACTGTTTTGGGTTCCAAGGCCTAGGCAGATTCTAGGCATGGAAACGATGGAGTATGTGAATGAGATGGTTATTGAATTTTTAGTGAATCACATATCCTCCTCTGATTTATTATCTGTTGTTGAAATTCTTGATTTGGAATCTGATTAAGACACTCTGTCGGGTTATATAGGTATTAGTTCGATGTTTTCTTTTTTATTTGTTCTGTTGCTATGTTATTTGATTCATTGCTTCATTATTGCAGTTGAGAAAGCTCCGAAGGTAACGTCCAGCAATCTGCGGGCTTTTTTCCATAGCAAGAACGTTGAGAGGCAAGGTTCGGTAGCTACACTATGGCAGAGAAAGAGGGAGAGGTAGATCAGCCTTCTCCGGTGAAGAAGGTTAATTATAAGCGCAAGAGGGGTGAAAGTAAGAAGGAGAAGGTTGTGAATGTTGCCGATGATAAGATTGGTGCGAAAGATGTTGATTTGGAGCAAGTGAAGAAATTTACAGAGAACCAAAAGGTGCTGCATGGGTATAAAGGTGATAAGGACTTGACTTCATTGTGGAGTGAACATTTTCCATTGACTATGGTGGCTGATGAGTATGGTCAGAGTCCTTCGGATATTAAGCTCATTCATGATGTTGGGGATGCTGGTGTTTTCCAATATTTGCAGGTATTTTACATGTGATGTATTTGATATTTTGTTGATACTCTTAGCTTTGGTTTGTATGTTTGATTTGGATTGTTGTATGACCAGGTGATGGGAGCTCGGTTGATGTGTATTGGCCGGACTCAGGAACTGAAACACGCGAGGGATGCTTTTGATAAAGCTACTATGGATCAGCTAATGCGATGGAAAAAGGTAATAAGCTTCGTGATGCTCTGGAATTGGTAAATGCATTGGAAGAAAAACTGAATTTGGCCGAGGTTGCTGGGAAGAAGTCTGGAGAGGAGAAGGCGACACTTGAGGCTAGGTTGGTAGCACTTGGTGTTGAAAAGAAAAAGCTCGAGACTGAGAAGGGGGACCACGGTCTCAAAATATTTGCTGCTGGTTTTGACAGAGCTGCTGAGCAGGCGAGGTTGTTGGCTCCTGGAGTTGATTTGTCACGTATGGATCCATGTAAGGTCGTTGTTGGTGGAGAGTTGGTAGAAGATGAGGATAATGAAGGAGAGGGGGAAGGTGAGAACCTGGGTGCTTCGTGAATCTTTGTGATAGATCAGTGTTTACGCATTGCTTGTTTTTTGTGTGTATTTGGAACTTCTGGCCTTTGGCCAAGAACTGTTTAATGTAGTTATTTTGAAACTATTGGCTTGTAGTATTTATCCAAAAATAGTTAGTATTGTTTGGTATGTGATTGCACTCTCAGTGTGCGTTTGGTAATTTGTGTTATTTTCTTGTTTGAAGATCTTTTGAAATGTTTGAAAACTCATCTTATGAGTTGGTGGGATTTGTTGTGGTACTCCGCCGAGTAGGATAAAAAACAAATACATGAAAAGATGTTTAGTTGCTAGATTGTAAATTTTTAGTAATTGTAAAGATGCGGGGTGATGTGCCTCATTAAAACCTCTCCAGCAAAACCCAACTTAGGAAAAAATCTGGTAGTAGGAAAAAGAGTACATCACTGTGCCCGACTTATGGACTAACCGTAGTACAGTTTTAAGGAAGAAATGTTCCAATTGTTTGGCAGTATTGTACCCTGTAGTGTTTGAATTTTGTATGCTCCTTTGCCGATGATTTTGTGAATCCGGAATGGGCCTTCCCAGTTGGCACTTAGCTTGCCATGTCTTGGAGGTTTTCGTACATCCTCTATTTTTCTGAAGACAAAGTTGCTCTCTAGGAATGTCCTCGGTTTGAGCTTCTTGTTGTACTTCCAGGTTATATCTCGTTTTGTGGCGAGCTGTTATAGTGCTGACTTGTTTCGATGTTCCTCAATGAGATCCAGCTCGGCTCTTCTGCTTTGGATATTATTTCCTTAATTAAAGCTTTCGGTCCTGGGGGATTGTAGAGAGGTTTCAACAGGTAGCATGGCATCACATCCGTATACCAGCCTGAAAGGAGTTTCCTTTGTTGATGATTGTTCTGTTGTGTTATAACTCCATAGTACTTCTGGGATGAGCTTGGCCCATTCTCCTTTGGAGTCTTCGAGTTTCTTTCTAAGGCCCTGTAAAATGATCTTATTGGCAGCCTCAGCTAAACCATTAGTTTGTAGATATTCTACAGATGAGAACTGTTGAATTATTTTGAAATTTCATAGGAAAGTGGTGAATTTTTTTTCTATGAATTGTCTACCGTTATCAGTTATAATGGAATGAGGAATACCAAATCTACAAAGTATGTTTTTCCATACGAAAGATATCATTTTTTTGAAGTTATTTTTGCCAATGGTATTGCCTCTATCCATTTTATAAAATAATCAATAGCAATAATTAAAAATTTAACTTGTCTTGGTGCTGGTGGGAAGGGTCCGAGGATGTCTAACCTCCATTTGTTGAAGGGTCAGCTTACCTCTGACGAATGCAATTGGTCGGCTGGGCTATGAATGACTGGTTCATGGCGTTTACAGTGGAGGCAATGTTGAACCTTATACATGCAATCTTGTTGTAATATTGGCCAGTAATAACTTGTTCGGAGTATCTTGGAAGCCAAGCTTCGTCCTCCTATGTGTGTTCCGCAGACACCTTCGTGGACTTCGTCCATTGCCAGCTTAGCGTCTGTTGTGTTTAAGCATCTTAGAAGAGGTCTTGTGAAGCCTCGCTTGAATAGCTCAGAGCTGAGTAATGTATAAAAACTCGCTCTTCTTTTGAATTTCTTCTTGTTTTGGACACTCTCAGGTGTTTACCCTGTTTGTAAGTAATGTATGAGGGGCTTTCGCTATAAGAACCCAGCTTTTGAAAATTAAATAATAAATTATTTATGATTTATTTTATTTATTGGAAAGCATATTTTCAAAAAATTTTGTATGATTATTTTAGCTCATTGATATATTGATAAATAAAATTTTGTGTATTTCAAAAATACTATTTACAATATTATAATTAAATTCTAAATTGTTGTTCTACCTCAAAATATTTTATAGAATTGTTATATTACTCGTATATATTTTACCTAATCCTAAATTTCTAAATAAAACCCTAAATTCCCTATTATAGCCCTAATTTCACTAATTCCACCCCCTTTCACCTCCTTCAACGTAACATACACTTCAGAAGCAGAGAACCAAGAAAGGAAGAAAGGGAAAGGGAGTGAGGAAGAGAGAAAGAAAAGCGGAGATGGAGAAAAGGAAGAAGGGTGAGCTGAGAGGGAGAAGCCGCTGCCATTGTCATCTGTGCCACCCGCGAAGGAATTTGCGTCGGAAAGAAGAGAGAGACCGTGTCTAGCGCCACCGCCGCCACGCCCTGCCGCCAAACCAACCGCGAGAGAGAGAGAGGGGGTTCACAGATGAGAGACACACGAGGAAGGAGAAGCCTTCGACGTCGCTGTTCCATCTCAACCTAGCGCCGCCATCGCAAGTGAGAGAGGGAGGCATTGCTACCTGCGCCGCCGCCTTGCCTTCGTCACTGCTGAAGTTTTGTTGTCGCCACTGTTGGTTCGCCGTGGAGGAGAGTGGATCTGAGGAGAGAGAGATAGATCTCAGAGGAGAGAGAAAACGTGAATGAGGATCCGCTGCTGCTGCTGCCATGGTTGTTGCCGCCGTGCATGGTCGCTAAGAGCAGCGTTTACGCCGCCGGAGTTCGCTGCTGGTGCTGCGGCTGCTCCGTTTCTAGTTTCTTTCTTGGTAGAGTAAATCTTTTGCTCTGAAAACCTCTCTTTGTTACTGTTATTCTAGGGATTATTGAGTTTTGCACGACTATTTTATGTCAGGGTTGAGTTATTGTTGTTAGCTGGTGCCCTTGTGGTTGTTACCGTTGCGGAACATAGTTAGAGTTGACGCCGTTATTTTTGGGCTGAGGGTAAAAGGTTTTTTATAACGCGTTGGTTCGACTAACTAAGGTAGGGGTATTTTCTTAAATTTACTTTACTTTTAAGAATTGTTATAGATTGATATTAAAGCAAAAAATATGTTTATTTTATGATTACATAAATGTTATGGATTGAATTGAATTATTTGGTATAATGAAATTGTTTGCTTGATTGAGCTATTGACTGATTGAGGTGGCTGGAGATTGTGGATCTTAACTGAGTATATGAAAGTTGGTTAGATTGTAATTCACTGAGTTGATGGTTTGAATATTTGGATTTCGTTTATTTTATTAAGTTGAGTTTGGTGTGGTTGCGATAATAATTTATTGGAAACGATTGGAATTGGTTTCTTGTTGATTTATCGAAAATGATTTGATTTAGGAAGCGATTTGACATTGCAAATGAATTGATAGTTAGAAATCTGAATTTTATGTTTATTTGGAAAATGATTTGGTTTTGAACCTGTTGAAAAGGATTTGAGAAAATGGTTAAGATGGGACCCGAGAAGGGTGGCAAAAGTCCCAGTTTTAAAGAAAATGCTGCGAAAATTTTTATAAAAATCTAAAACTTTGTTTAAAGCGTTATGTAAAAGAAAATCTGATTTAAGAATATTATTTGATTTCGATTTATTACGGAAAGAGTTTTATTTTCAATTCGATTTATTAAGAAAAGCATAATATTTTAAATTCAATATTTTGAAGAGAGGTTTTGTTTTAGTTTATGATTTGATTTCGGATTGTTAAGAAGAAGAAAGAAGGAGAAAAAAGAACACGGTACATGTGATTATGAAACGATTAAAAGGTCACGAGAGGGTGACGGAAAGTAAATAGTTAAGGTGCTGATGTGAAAATGTTAAATCATGGATTTTGTGTGTGAATGATTGTGCGGGAATGCCTGTGTATATGGAATGGCATCTAGGAGAAAGGGGCACATGCTTCAGCTGGAGAATCAGCGCCTGCATGTACTTGCAGAGGTCATGTTTGGCATACTTCAACTGGAGAATCAGCACCTGCAAAGGTTTGGGACCTTGTAGAGTTTATGCCGCTGGAATGTCTTATCTGACTTGCGAATCGGATTGCGTCGGGTGTGGGTCGAAATCGACAAATGAGCTCATTACCCGTGTTAAGAATAGACATGCATCATGTTGCATTTGTGTGCTTTGTTTGGGTGTGCTTAAGTGTTTTAGTTTGCTTATTTGATGAATTCCGTTTAACTGGTAATTGTTCTGTATATGTGTTTGCCTTGAATTTGATTGTGTTTGTGATTGATTCTGTTGAGATTGAGTTTCGATGGTGAATTATTTTGATTTGGGCTAGAGGCCATGATTGATTGTATTAGAGATAAGTTTTGATTAAAATGTTATTTTACATGGAATTTTTGTAAGAGAAATACGAATTTTAGATTTGAATAATAAGTTGATGATCACTATGTTTTGAAAATAGTTTTAATTAAAATATCTTCTCACGACAATTCTTTAAAAAAAAATCCTCTACTGAGAACCCTTTTGAGGATGATGTTCTCACCCCCCTTACAGACTCCTCTTTTTAGGAAACGGACGAAGAAGCTTATGAAGAGTTTTTGAGTTTAGCTTATGCAATATGGATGTATTAGTTAGTTATTATTATTTTTTCCCTCACCATTAATATTATAATTTTTGTAAGAGGGATAGGAGTTGTATGATTTGTAGGTATCTAATGTGTATAAGTTACTTGAGTAAGAAGTTTTGTTTATGTATATGCTTGTTTATTTTATTGTAAAAGTATTTTTTTTTCCGTTTTTCAAATAAAATAGCGATACGGTTTTGAGTCAAAGGCTCATATTTTGTTATTAAGTACATGAAGTCGTCGTAATACCTCTTGCTATCAGAGTGGCGCAACCGGAAGTGTGACATTCTAATAGTGAGGGTGTTACATTCGCCAGTCTTCTTGTGAAATAGTTGACATTTCTGTTAGCATAACACTAGGTTCATTAAGTGTTAGTTGAGATAATATAGGCGTTTTGGTTTGTCTTCTGGTTGTTGCCAGTTTTGAAAAGATATCTGCTCTATCATTTTGTTCTCGAGGTATATGGGAAATTTTAAATTTTTGGAAACCGTTAACAAGATTGTTAACAATAGCATTATACTTTTCCAACAGTGGATCTTTTACCTAAAAGTTACCTGTTACCTGCTGCACCACGAGTAAAGAGCCACATTTGATGCTCAGTTGTGTTACGCCTATTGTATGGGCTAGTCTTAATCTGCTATATATAAGTGCTTCATACTCTACTTGATTGTTGCTTGTATGGAAGGTAAATTGTATAGATTGTTCTAGGGCTGTCTCTTGCTCATCTTCAAGTAGTATCCCTGCTCCTGAGCCCTTGTTGTTTGAGGCTCCGTCAATGTATAGCGTCCAAGTATTTAAGGTCGGACTAGGCTTGTCTACCGTGGACTCTGCAACGAAGTCTGCCAGTACTTGGGACTTCAAGGCTCCTCGCAATTAGTATTGGATGTCATATTCGAATAGTTCGATTGACCATTTGATTAATCTTCCAGCAAGCTTTGGCTTCGTCAAAATTTGCCGGAGGGGTTGTTCTGTTCTGACAATGATGGTATGACTCTGGAAATAATGTCACAAACGTCTGGCTGTTGTTACTAAGGCCAGGGCAAGCTTTTCTAGTTTTGGATATCTAACCTCGGCGTGTTGGAGGGATTTGCTGACAAAGTATACTGAGTGTTGTTGCTTTCCTGTTTCTGTTACCAAGACAGAACTGATAGCATGATTAGTAACAGATAAATATAGATATAACGGTTTACCAAACTCTGGTGTTTGAAGTATGGGTGGTTCTGATAGTATTTTCTTGAGTTCGGTGAAGACTTCCTCACACTCCTTGGTCTACTCAAATTTTTCTTGTTTCCTTACGGTCTTGAAGAAGTGATGTGATCGGTGTGCTATACGAGGTAAGAATCTGGCCAGTGCTGCTAGCCGACCAGTGAGTTGTTGAACCTCCTTGACTATCCTTGGGCTTCTCATGTTTAGAATTGCTTGATATTTTTTGGGGTTGGCTTCAATATCTCGGCAGGTGAGCATGAAGCCGAGAAATTTCTCTCCTTGCACTCCAAAAGCGCATTTCTTGGGATTGAGTTTCATATTATACATTCGAAGTTGTTGAAATATTTTCTTTAAGTCTTTAATGTGATTTGATGCATGTAGTGTCTTTGCCACCATGTCATCAACATAGACTTCTATGTTCCGGCCAATTTAGTTTGAAAAGATCTTGTCCATGAGTCTTTGATATGTTGCTCTTGCATTTTTGAGTCCGAATGACATGACCTTATAACAGAAATTTCCATTGTCAATAATAAAAGCTTGGTCAGCCGAATACATTAGTATTTGGTTATAACCAGAATAGACATCCATAAAGCTTAAACATTGGAAATTGGAAGAGTTGTCAATTAGTTTATCAATGCATGGGAGGGGGTATGCGTCCTTTGGACAGGCCTTATTAAGGTCTATATAGTCAACACACATCCTCCACTTACAGTTATTTTTTCTTACCATTACCACGTTGGCTAACCAGGTGGAGTTTCTGAGCTCTCTTATGAATCCAACGTTGAGAAGCTTTCGGATTTCCTCTAAAGAAGCTGCCTTTTTGTCTGTGTCGAGATGTCTTTTCTTCTGGGCTGTAGGTCGAATAGATAGATTGATCGCCAACTTGTGACAAATGACATTGGGGTCTATTCCTGGCATGTTTTCTGAAGTCCATGCATATAGATCAACATTTTGCCTCAATAGCTCGGCCAGTTGTTCTCGTTTTTCGGGTTTCAGTGCATTGCCGAGGTATGTATACTTGCTTTTCTCAGCTGTTAGTTGAACCTTTGTGAGGTCATCTGTTGGCATCGGTTGTTCCTGATGGTTGGTCCGAGGATCTAATTTGGCCAACGGGGGTAATGGTTCCGAGTTGTATACTGCTTGAACATACTATTGCTCGGGCTGTCTTGAGTATTCAATTTTTAGGCTGGTGTTATAGCACTGACTGGCTTCTCTATGGTCTCCATGAATTGTTACGACTTTGTTATCCTGCGAAAGAAACTTAACACACAAATGCACAGTGGAAATAATAGCATTGAATGTATTCAAAGAAGGTCTGCCTAGAATTATATTCTAAGGACTTTTGCAATCAACAACCAGATATTGTATGTCTATAGTGTTACAGTCAGGATAGTTTCCAAGTGTGGTTTGTAACCAGATATAACCTCGGATAGGAACTTGCTCACTTGAGAAACCTACCAGTTTCCCGGATGATGGTTGGAGGGCTTTGTCACTTAACTTCATTTTCTGAAATGTTGAGTAGAATAGCACGTCTGCGCTACTCCTTGGATCCATCAGGATTTTCTTTACCAAAGGCTCTCCAACCTGCGAAGAGATGACTACGGGGTCGTCGAGGTTGTGGTTAATTACTTTATAGTCCTTGGGGAGAAATGAGATCTCCGACTTGTGTGGGTTGATGGGTTGAGACGAGGTTGATCCCGTTACTGACGTCATAGCTCGGTAGGATCTCTTTCTAGCCGAGTTTGTGCATCCTCCTCCTGCAAAACCACCAGAAATACAATTTATTACTCGACGGGGTGGATTGACATCTTCGTCTACCTTTATCCCCTTGTCTCGGGGATTGTCGATTATTTTGGAATGTTGGCTGAGGTCTTCTGTATGCCGCTTTCTCCCTCGGGTATCGATGTATTTGTCTAGTAGGCCTTGTCGGGCCAGTTTTTCGAGAAGGTCTTTTGCTATAACGTAGTCATCTGTTGTATGTCCATATTTCTGATGGAAGGTGCAATACTTGGACTTGTCTATGTATCGCTGGTCTTGGCATGTGCCTGCTTTGTTTGGCGGTTTGATAAGTTTCGAGTGCAGAATATCTTTGATGATGTCCTCTTTCTTGCCATTGAGGGGAGTGTAGTTGTCGAACTTAGGTGTGAGTTTGAATGATCTTTGGTCTGTTCTGTTACTTGGGTGTTTGTTCCGCTTCTCGTCTTCTCTGTTCGAGGCTGGCTTCTCTGCTTTTCAAAGCGCTCGGAACTCTTCAATCTCGATTTGGGTTGTTGCCTTTTCTCGGAATTCGGTTAGAATTTTCGGCTTTGCTATGACTATGGTCTCTTGGAATTTTCCGGGGCGAAGGCTGCTTTTCAGGGCGTGAAGGTGGTCTTCTGGGTTCAAGTTGGGTATTTCATTGGTCGCTTCAGCGAATCTGGTCATATAATCCTTCAGGTTTTCATGCGTCCCTTGATTAATGGTGCTCAGGTAGTCAGAGTTGTGCACATATATCTTGGATGCAGCGAAATGGTTGACGAATTGGTCGGCTAGTTCATTGAAATTAGAAATGGAGCTTTCAAGGAGGTTGGAGAACCAAATCAGGGCGGCACCGTCTAGGAAAGTTGGGAAAGTACGACATAGGATTAGGGTGGATTCTTTGTTCATGAACATCATGATATATAATTTGGTGACGTGGATGTTTGGGTCCCCTATTCCTACATAAGGTTTTAGGGTCATTGAAAGGGTGAAATTTTTGAACATCTGAAAGCTCATGGCTTCTTTTGTGAATGGATTGGTTATTTTGGTTACGGTTTTTAGGGGAGTGGGTATGGTGTGCTTTGCCTCTGACGTGTGCTCGTCGTTGTCATCCTTGTTTTCAGCGTTCTTGTGCTCTCCTCCTTTACTTTGACTATTTTGCTTTTGACGTAAGAGCTCGGCCATTTTCAGATTCTCCGCTCTGAAAGATTCGTTGATGGCCAGTAGTTCAACCGAGTTGGGGTTTGAGGGGGCATTGCTGTGAGCATCCGCCATATGTCGTGACCTGCAAGGAAAAGAAAAGAAGAAAGCACATAAAATATATAAAAAGATGTGGGGTTAGAAAATCTCGAGCCCCACGATGGGCGCCAAATGTTCCTGTGTGAATATAGATATTCCAAGGTATAGCTCATTCTACTGTCGCTTGAACTTGCTTTCCTGAGAATGAAGGCGAGGAATGTCGTCTTCTTGTCAGGGCGGTGGCGTTGGGCACCTGCAAAGGGACTCCAACGCTCAAGTAAGTAAGAGTGTTAGAATATTCAGAATAGAAATGAAGTGAATTGCGTACCTGTGACTTAGTAGGTCACCAGTATATATTGAGTTATTTTGAAGTGGTTATTCGTATTCTTGTTGCTGGTTTTATAGAGTCTTTTGTTAATGCTCCAATATTTAAGATTCTAGTGGTTTGGTTGGAGAAATTTTCGGGAAGTTATCTCTTTAAACAGTAGTTTTTGATTTCGAACTTTGCTGATTTAGACCGATTTTTAAGGTAATGGATCAGAGATAATATTTCTCTTTTATTTAAAAGTTACCAACACTTTAAAGGCTGACTTAATAAATTAATTTGATTTTATGTTTTTCATATCAATGATGAGATGATTACACGGCCAAAATTATTGGCGCCTCTCATATATAAACATTATTCTTAACTCTTATTTCTCATGTGATATGTCTTTAATTTTTTTTTTTAAGTTAGGAGCGAGATTAAAATTCAAAACATTTAAATGAGAATAAAAAAATTATACCATTTAAATTATAGTTTGTTAGTTTATATGATATTTTTTTAGAGAACTGAAGATTAATAAAGCAATAATTTTATATTCGAGTATAAAGGATAAAAAAAACTTATACTCTTAGCACACATGTCTATAAAGCTATATTTAGTTTTGAGAACACGATAAAATAAGATATTAAAAACATGACACAAATAATAAAGACATAAAAATAGTATTTTTATATTTTATTTAATGATAAATCAAATATAAAATAGAATAAATAATAAAAAATCGAATTTATCTTTTTTTTACACAAAATTTAAAATAAAAAATAAATTAATTATATAAATTTGATAATAATAATTAAAGATAAAAAATTTGTCTCCGTTTAGTGTTTTTACTGTCCTTCTCGTTATTGTGTTCTTGTAAAAAAACACAAAATATACTAATTTAATGTCTTATGACACAATATTTCTGTCTATATCTTACTTACGAAATACGATTTTGTGTCTTTATATTCATGTCTGAGTGTCTTATTCTTATAAACAAATGTAACCTAAGAGATGTTAATTGTTAGCTTCTGTTCTTGTGTGTGGCAAGTTATATCAAGTGAGGAATGTTAGAAAATCAACATAATTATTAAGTTTAGTCAGGAGTTAGTCAATAATATTTAAATGTGTGGGCTAAAAATAATATGTTATTAGATTGTTAGACTAAAAAAATAAATTAATAATTAAAAAATATTGGCAAAAAATAATAAATTTTGCTGACTCTGGAGTTTTTTAAAAAACAAATTACACAACATTGAAACTTTTTTAACCATATTTGAAGTATCTATAGAGAGTAAACTACCATTTGTACCCACAAAAGTTAAAAACGCTGACATATCCACCCATAGAAGAAGGAAATTACCATTTGTATCAATGAAATATAAACTTTTGCTAACAAAACTATCCAAATCCAAAAAAATTATTTGAAATTTTCAAATTACCCCACCACCACCACTTACTCCACACCACCACTTTTTCAATCCCTTATAGTCCTTGGGGAGAAATGAGATCTCCGACTTGTGTGGGTTGATGGGTTGAGACGAGGTTGATCCCGTTACTGACGTCATAGCTCGGTAGGATCTCTTTCTAGCCGAGTTTGTGCATCCTCCTCCTGCAAAACCACCAGAAATACAATTTATTACTCGACGGGGTGGATTGACATCTTCGTCTACCTTTATCCCCTTGTCTCGGGGATTGTCGATTATTTTGGAATGTTGGCTGAGGTCTTCTGTATGCCGCTTTCTCCCTCGGGTATCGATGTATTTGTCTAGTAGGCCTTGTCGGGCCAGTTTTTCGAGAAGGTCTTTTGCTATAACGTAGTCATCTGTTGTATGTCCATATTTCTGATGGAAGGTGCAATACTTGGACTTGTCTATGTATCGCTGGTCTTGGCATGTGCCTGCTTTGTTTGGCGGTTTGATAAGTTTCGAGTGCAGAATATCTTTGATGATGTCCTCTTTCTTGCCATTGAGGGGAGTGTAGTTGTCGAACTTAGGTGTGAGTTTGAATGATCTTTGGTCTGTTCTGTTACTTGGGTGTTTGTTCCGCTTCTCGTCTTCTCTGTTCGAGGCTGGCTTCTCTGCTTTTCAAAGCGCTCGGAACTCTTCAATCTCGATTTGGGTTGTTGCCTTTTCTCGGAATTCGGTTAGAATTTTCGGCTTTGCTATGACTATGGTCTCTTGGAATTTTCCGGGGCGAAGGCTGCTTTTCAGGGCGTGAAGGTGGTCTTCTGGGTTCAAGTTGGGTATTTCATTGGTCGCTTCAGCGAATCTGGTCATATAATCCTTCAGGTTTTCATGCGTCCCTTGATTAATGGTGCTCAGGTAGTCAGAGTTGTGCACATATATCTTGGATGCAGCGAAATGGTTGACGAATTGGTCGGCTAGTTCATTGAAATTAGAAATGGAGCTTTCAAGGAGGTTGGAGAACCAAATCAGGGCGGCACCGTCTAGGAAAGTTGGGAAAGTACGACATAGGATTAGGGTGGATTCTTTGTTCATGAACATCATGATATATAATTTGGTGACGTGGATGTTTGGGTCCCCTATTCCTACATAAGGTTTTAGGGTCATTGAAAGGGTGAAATTTTTGAACATCTGAAAGCTCATGGCTTCTTTTGTGAATGGATTGGTTATTTTGGTTACGGTTTTTAGGGGAGTGGGTATGGTGTGCTTTGCCTCTGACGTGTGCTCGTCGTTGTCATCCTTGTTTTCAGCGTTCTTGTGCTCTCCTCCTTTACTTTGACTATTTTGCTTTTGACGTAAGAGCTCGGCCATTTTCAGATTCTCCGCTCTGAAAGATTCGTTGATGGCCAGTAGTTCAACCGAGTTGGGGTTTGAGGGGGCATTGCTGTGAGCATCCGCCATATGTCGTGACCTGCAAGGAAAAGAAAAGAAGAAAGCACATAAAATATATAAAAAGATGTGGGGTTAGAAAATCTCGAGCCCCACGATGGGCGCCAAATGTTCCTGTGTGAATATAGATATTCCAAGGTATAGCTCATTCTACTGTCGCTTGAACTTGCTTTCCTGAGAATGAAGGCGAGGAATGTCGTCTTCTTGTCAGGGCGGTGGCGTTGGGCACCTGCAAAGGGACTCCAACGCTCAAGTAAGTAAGAGTGTTAGAATATTCAGAATAGAAATGAAGTGAATTGCGTACCTGTGACTTAGTAGGTCACCAGTATATATTGAGTTATTTTGAAGTGGTTATTCGTATTCTTGTTGCTGGTTTTATAGAGTCTTTTGTTAATGCTCCAATATTTAAGATTCTAGTGGTTTGGTTGGAGAAATTTTCGGGAAGTTATCTCTTTAAACAGTAGTTTTTGATTTCGAACTTTGCTGATTTAGACCGATTTTTAAGGTAATGGATCAGAGATAATATTTCTCTTTTATTTAAAAGTTACCAACACTTTAAAGGCTGACTTAATAAATTAATTTGATTTTATGTTTTTCATATCAATGATGAGATGATTACACGGCCAAAATTATTGGCGCCTCTCATATATAAACATTATTCTTAACTCTTATTTCTCATGTGATATGTCTTTAATTTTTTTTTTTAAGTTAGGAGCGAGATTAAAATTCAAAACATTTAAATGAGAATAAAAAAATTATACCATTTAAATTATAGTTTGTTAGTTTATATGATATTTTTTTAGAGAACTGAAGATTAATAAAGCAATAATTTTATATTCGAGTATAAAGGATAAAAAAAACTTATACTCTTAGCACACATGTCTATAAAGCTATATTTAGTTTTGAGAACACGATAAAATAAGATATTAAAAACATGACACAAATAATAAAGACATAAAAATAGTATTTTTATATTTTATTTAATGATAAATCAAATATAAAATAGAATAAATAATAAAAAATCGAATTTATCTTTTTTTTACACAAAATTTAAAATAAAAAATAAATTAATTATATAAATTTGATAGTAATAATTAAAGAAAAAAAATTTGTCTCCGTTTAGTGTTTTTACTGTCCTTCTCGTTATTGTGTTCTTGTAAAAAAACACAAAATATACTAATTTAATGTCTTATGACACAATATTTCTGTCTATATCTTACTTACGAAATACGATTTTGTGTCTTTATATTCATGTCTGAGTGTCTTATTCTTATAAACAAATGTAACCTAAGAGATGTTAATTGTTAGCTTCTGTTCTTGTGTGTGGCAAGTTATATCAAGTGAGGAATGTTAGAAAATCAACATAATTATTAAGTTTAGTCAGGAGTTAGTCAATAATATTTAAATGTGTGGGCTAAAAAAAATATGTTATTAGATTGTTAGACTAAAAAAATAAATTAATAATTAAAAAATATTGGCAAAAAATAATAAATTTTGCTGACTCTGGAGTTTTTTAAAAAACAAATTACACAACATTGAAACTTTTTTAACCATATTTGAAGTATCTATAGAGAGTAAACTACCATTTGTACCCACAAAAGTTAAAAACGCTGACATATCCACCCATAGAAGAAGGAAATTACCATTTGTATCAATGAAATATAAACTTTTGCTAACAAAACTATCCAAATCCAAAAAAATTATTTGAAATTTTCAAATTACCCCACCACCACCACTTACTCCACACCACCACTTTTTCAATCCCAAACCTACCACCGAAATTCTTCCTTACCACCACCCTAAACCCTAGTTACCATCATCACTCAATTCAAAGGTACCACCACCACCATTATTATACCTCCATTATCATCTTCTTCATATAAAGCAACAACAACAACAACAATAGAAAACGAAAATTGTCTGAGACCACTGCACCACCACTGGCGAACACCAAGCTGTCCCCCCTCACCCGATTTCCACTCTTCTCCTCTCTCGCCCCTTCTTAGCTCCTTTGCGTAACCACCGCCGCGGCACTCAACAGTCGCTGGCACCGTCAAGTCCTACCCAATCTCCACTCGCCGATGTCGCGTCCTTTCCCCCTTTCTTTCCTCCTCCACCCTTTCCCTCTCTCTTTCTTCTTCTTCCCCTCGCCTTACCTCCGCGAGCCCAGGACCACCGTCGCCTTCTGTTTTCGCCGCCTTTTACAACCCTAGAGCCACTGCCGTTGCCTGATCGCTACCGCTACCCCAACCCGTTCCAGCTAGTCCTCCATCTCTCGTTGACACAGAGCTCCAGCCCCTGTCCAGTCCGCGATTTCACTCGCTCTTTCCCAGTCTACAAACCCAGAGACAACCGAACCTACATCACGCAACTATTCGAAGAAGTAAAAGAGAGAGAAGTAAAATACAGAATGAAAGAGAGAGAAAGAGAGAGAGAGGAAGGAGTTGGCAGAGTTGACGGACTCTAGCAGCGGCGACGAGCTCAGAAAATGGAAGGAGAGAGAGAGAGAGAGAGAGAGAGAGAGAGAGAATGGGGTTAGTGGTGGTGGTGGTGGAGGGAAAAAGATGATGCATATGATGATAAGGATAATTTGGAGTTTTTATGTGATTTTTTAGTGTTTGAATAATTTTGTTATATGGAACTCATGTTTTATAGGTACAAATAGTAATTTTCTTTTTTATGGGTAGATGTGTCAGCGTTTTCAACTTTCGTGTGTAGAAATAGTAGTTTACTCATCTATAGATTTAATAAAGTACAAATCTTTAAAACAAGACCAATGCTGTGGTGTAGATTTTAAATTTTGCCTACACATGTAGAAAGACAGGTGTCAAGTAGAGAAAGAAAAACTAAGAAACCTATAAAAAGGTAGACGTAATAACAAGGTCTGAAGAGTTGGGATTCACAAAAATTGAAAAAGCTTGTAAAAATTGTAATAAACTAATAATGGACCCATGTGTTTTTAAACTTGTTTCTAATGATTCTCATCACCATTTCCCAATGAGGTTTATTTGCAATCATATTTTAAAAAAAAATTAAGTGGATACAATTTTTTTTATAAACATCGCTTCGCTTCAATTGCATGTAGAAAAATCGATGCACTAAAATGTTGAATTTTAATGATATACCGAATTCATTTGTCGTTTGTTATATTAATTTTGTGTTTGGAGTTTTATTATTGGTGAGTATTATATTTGTACCTTATATAAAATTAGATGATATTATTAGTAAAAAATTCTTATATTTGTACTTTATACAAAATTAAATGATATCATTAGTGAAAAATTAAGTATTAAATATCTATACATTAGTGTTTTCCAAAATGAATTAATTATTTTGTAGTTTTCTACTGTTATTGTGTTGTTAGCAAAAGAAAAATAATAATATTTTAATAGATTTATAAGTAGATTTTAATTTTAACTAAACAATTTTTTTTATTAGAGTTTAATAAATAAATAAAGTAATATGAGTAGGAGACGATAATATTTTAAGTATAATATATTGTAGATTGGCCTAATTTATATTGTTATTCTAATTTATTTTTTTAATATGATTGTAAATAAACTTTGATAAAAAATGATGATGAGAATCATTAGCAACAAATTAAAAAATATGTGGGTTCATTATTACAAACTTTTTCAGTTTTTGTGGACTCCAACAGTCCAACTCTTCAGGCCTTGTTATGTCTATTTTTATAAATTTCTTAATTTTTCTTTTTCTGCTTGATACTTATTCTTCTACATATGTAGATAAAATTTGAAATTTACATCATAGCGTTAGCCTTAAAATAATACACCAAAAAATTAATCAATATTATGTACCTTTGATATGTCCAACCACCAATTATGAAAGTGGATCCAGTTTCTTTTCAAAATTTTTTATAACTATTAATTAGCATTTGATACTCTCTTTTAAGATTTACCAATAAGTGAACTCTTAAGTTATCATAAGAAGGATCCTCGTAACTAGGTCCAGCAACACCAGTAATACCATCTAACATATATATCTTATATAACAACATAATCGTATTAAAAAGAATTCTACAATCTAAAAGCCACCTAGTAAACTGCTTAACAACCTCATGTATATCTTTATTTTGAAAAAATACTTTTAAAATTTGGTTGATCTCCTGAAGTTGTTCTTAGTGCAAACGTAAGAGGAATGACTTTTGCTTTTTTTTTGGATCGCCTCCAACCACTTGCTTATTAGATGGTAGCCGACTTGACGCACATTATTGTTCTTATTGCGCTATTGCTTCGTTGATTGCATCCTCAATCTCAACACCACCCTTTTCACTAAAGCTTACTTTTCTTTTGCTTTTGTTTTTCTGAATTTCTTTCAATAAACTTTTCATCTATTTTTCCTACATCATAAAAATTTTAGGACATTTGTTTACGTCTCCAATTATCTTTCCCCAATGTTTCTTTATTTTGTGAATCTCCCTGCTCCAAAAATTTGTAGACAAAACAAACATTACTAATGTGACTTTTCATTCACTATTTGTAAAATAACATATTTTCAAGCTGGATCTATTTTTCTTGTATATTGGAGGAAGCTTGTGATTACCTATTATTGGAATCAGCAAGATTAGTAGTATCATTTGATTCGGGAGGATTAACATTCAGATTGTTATCCATAGATGCATTATTATTAGCAGGTGTTTTTTGATTGATACTATCATTTATAACTAAAAGAAAAATCACAAAAGATATTAATAACTTTTGATCTCATCAATTATTAAGTATTAACAATTGAACGCTCATTGAATCATTATTGATCTCTTCAAGCCAATTACAAGAAACAAAAAAAATTCATTGAATTAAATTAATTCAGTTAATGCTTTTTTTATTGAATAAAAAACAAAGTTGACTAATTTATGTTAGCACCAAAATTAACAAGCTTTAACAAAAATTAACAAGATTTAGTTAAGAGTAACAAAGTTTTGAATATAATTTTAGCAAGGTCAGCACAAAAATAACATGATTTAACCAAATGTTCAACCCAATTTTAACAAACTTGGCATAATGATTATTGAATAATAACAGAAAAATAGAACAAGATTGAGCAGTGAATCGGTAACACAAAATATGTAATTTATCATCAAGCAATAAGCTAGTAATAGAGTTATCAAAATTGAAATTTATCATCAAGCAATGAACAAAGCCAATCAATCAAGAACAAGTACGAACACTGACTGAGCATTCGAGGCATTACCTTCAGCGAGGGCAGTGAGCAGAGATTTGAGGAGAGCGAAGGACGACAGGAAGTTGGCGACGAACATTGGCGAGTTGGCAGCGGACGACAAGGAGATGGCTACAAACACTGGTGAGGAACACGACGGACTAACGACGGGCATAGAGCTGCAGAGCAGGACCTGGAGAAGCAACGATGGGAGGGCAGCCTTCGAGTACGACAAACCAGGACAATTGGCGAATGACCATGACGAACCAGCAGCGACGTTGAGATTAGGGGTGGCAAACGGGCCGAAACCCGTAGGGCCGATCTGCGTAACCCGCCAAAAAAGGTGGACATGGGTTGGAAATTTGAAATTGCCAAACTTAAAAAGCCCGCCTAACCCACACCGCCTAATCCGTGGGATTTGGTGGGGCGAGGCGGGCTTCCCCGGTGGGCCAGGCATTTTTTTTGTCAGGGCTATTTTTTGACAAATTTTTATGATGTTATTCATCTACAAGCGGATAAAGATAATAATTGAAGATGTTCTAAGTTATATTTTGGATTATATTTTATGTTTGATTGATTATAAACTTAAAAATGTTTAAATATATGTTTTGGACAATGTTTATTTTATTTTGGACAATGTTAATTTTATTATTTTATTTCAAAAAATTTGGTTTACGATTATGTTTATTACATAAATTTTTTTTAAATAATCCAAAAGCACTGTTAACTCTTCTGTTTTTGTTTTTGTTTTTTTAAACGAAGAAGTCATGTATTACTATTTACGTATTAAAAGTTCTTATAACAATTATCAAAATTAAATTAGTTCTAAGTGCATGCTATAATGATTCTGATTACAGTCATTATAGTAGCTATGTATGGTTTTAGTAATATTTAAAAAATGTTATTAAAATTAAAATACTAATTTTTTACTATTTAACAAAGTTTTTAATTTTAAAAATTAAAATTAAAATAAAAAATATTATAT
>NC_029787.2:22691178-22691969 GCF_000816755.2 Arachis ipaensis
TGGTAATATTTAAGTCTATACGTATTCGGAAAAATAATTTATAATTTTTATTAAGATAAATTGAAAACAGAACACACAAATATCGAATAAGTGCAAAATTTAAAATTTAAAACACATACGAGTACGATGATGACTCAACAAAATATTTGTAGTTCATAGATGGACAATATATATATATACTTCTACTTTTAATAATAATCTATGTACACTTTACTGTGTATGCATGTTATATATTGCAAGAAGGANTGGTAATATTTAAGTCTATACGTATTCGGAAAAATAATTTATAATTTTTATTAAGATAAATTGAAAACAGAACACACAAATATCGAATAAGTGTTATGTTCAAAATTTAAAACACATACGAGTACGATGATGACTCAACAAAATATTTGTAGTTCATAGATGGACAATATATATATATACTTCTACTTTTAATAATAATCTATGTACACTTTACTGTGTATGCATGTTATATATTCGCGTATGCAAGAAGGAGAAGACTACAATAGCAGCATCACCACACCACTACGTAGTTTAGCAAAGGTCCTTATTGCTTTGTGTACGGCATGAAACAGGGTTTAAAATTACATAAGACAGGTTGGCCCCTCATTTCTTATTACTATTTACCAGTTAGATCTTATCAAAGGTTTTATTAATTGAACTGAAGAATGTGACGAGTCTTATAAATTAAAGCTCGAGAATCACCTTCACGTGTTCACGTACACTGTCGTCTGTGTTCCTTTTTTCAATCTAATTAACGTTTGCAAATTATATATATAATATATATT
>NC_029787.2:22692131-22692505 GCF_000816755.2 Arachis ipaensis
ATTTGTTTTATTATTTTATTTAATTTAGTTCTAGCTTTGTATATAATAAAGTTTTTCGTCAAACAAACATCTACTATAAATATAATAAAGTTTCAACTTTACAATTAAATAGCAAAATTTGCTAAATAATTATTGAATAGAAAGATATTATCTACGTGAGATAATAACATTAAAAAAACAAAATTTTACTGTTTTATGGTCAGAAAATATTTAGCTTTATTAATTCATAATTTTATATAAGAGATGAAGATAGGTGAGTACCTTTAATTAATAAAATTGAAGGCTCGACTATGAATGCATCGTTAGACCATCAGTCACATAACATAAGGGCAGGGTCACAAGAAGAGAAAGGATTCATTTTATGAAATTTAAAA
>NC_029787.2:22692596-22694207 GCF_000816755.2 Arachis ipaensis
TATATATATTTGAAGGTAATTTTTTAATTAAAAAATCAAATAAAAAAATTATATATATGTTTATGTGCAAGATTGTGAAATCAAGACGTCAACATAATTCCTAATTTCCTATAATTATATTGTCTGGATCCTCAATCTGGAATTATAAATTTTTTGTAATTGATTATTGGGACGTAAATTTTGTAAAAAATAAAATTGAGAATCTGCTATTTTTTGACATATCTCTCAATGTGTAGTTAAATAAAAAGTAAGTCACCGTGGTTTTATCTATTATTGAAACTGAGTATATAGCTCTATTTTTTTTGTTGTTCTCAATTATTTTGATTAAAAATTCAATTAGCGAGATTATAAATTGAAAGTCAATAATATATTTTTATTTTGTAATAATATAAGTGTTATAAATATTTCTAAAAATTATATTCTACGTTCAAGAACAAAATGCATTTAAGTGATGAGATATCACTCAATTAAAAAATATGTTCAAAAGAGTAATATTGGAATTTAATTTATAAAATCAGAAAAACAACTTGTTAATATATTCACTAAACCGTTAGCTGAGGACAGAATCTAAAAATTAAGAACAACTTTAGAAATCATTAGCTCTGAATCTTTGATATAATTTTACTAATGTTCCTTTTATGAAAATTTTGTCTCGTAAGACGATGTGAGATATTTCTGGACAGATGATGAGTTTTTGAAGTCGAGCAACAAAAAAAAGGCACTACTTCACCACGTCTTCTCGTCGTCTGCCACCTCCTACCCCGCCTTCTTACCGCCAAAATCCTCTACTCTCACTCTCGAGGTCACTGGTCACCGACTCACCATAGTAATGCGTCATCGCGTGCCTAAGTCCTATCTTCGCGTCAGAGCCTTTTCGCTATCTTTGCATTTCGTCGTCTTCCCGTCAGGGCTTCCTCGTCGTCAAAGCCTGTTCGTCGTCCAGCAATATCAGCCACTTCGCTTTCTTCGCGTCAGAATCTCTTTAAAGTGATTTTGATTCTCTTAGCCCTAACTTATATTTCTGATTCTAATTACTGTAATTTTAATTATGTTTTGATTGCTTTGGTACTGATTATGTTAATTATTTACTGTAATTTTGATTCTGTTAACTCTAATTTATATTTCTGATTCTGATTGTTATTATACTGATTATATTAATTATTTGCTGTGATTTTAATTCTGTTAACTCTAATTTATATTTCTGATTCTAATTGCTATGATTTTGATTATATTTCTCAAATTTTTTTTTTCTGTTTTTTCAAGTTTTTTCTTATATTTTTTTAAATTCGCAGATATCTACGAATACCCAGATCTCTGGCGGATATGGGGTCTCCACTACCCGTCGCGAAAATTGAACGGGGACGGGGTGAGAGCATGGAGACCAATTACCATTCCTAATTATAAGTTAGTTTTAGTTTTTGCGAACGTTTTGTTTGTACACATCAAAAGAAAACTATTTGAATTATTTTGAAACAGATGATGCTATTTTTCGGTGCTTCAATTTGCTTCTCATTTAAAAATTAGAAGGAAAAAAAAATTAAATTCCAGGTTACTTATTTCAATTATTTCAAAATGAAAAATATAATTTTTTTAGTTTTTTGAAGTTTTTTT
>NC_029787.2:22694261-22712640 GCF_000816755.2 Arachis ipaensis
TATTCATAAAAATTAAATTAAACAAAATTGATAGTAGTTCCTTTAAAATAGAAAATATAATTAATTAATTGATTAAAAAATTAATGTAATATAATAGAATTATAGTTGTCAAAATTGAACCGATAATCAAATCGATCAGACTAATAGATCACTGGATCATTGATTCAATCGGTGGGTCATTGGTTCAACCGATCAACCAAAACTAAATGACTAATTTATAGGAATAATATACCACAACAATCTACTAAGAATGATATACAATAGCAACCAACATATATAATAAATAATCAACAATCAACAATCTAAAAACAATAGATAATCAACAAACTGAACCAGTGTTATCAATTTCTGTTTGAACTGAATAGAAATCAAAACATAAATCAACAATCAACAGAAATCAAACAGAAATTAACATAGATAATCAACATAGATAACAGCAATATATTACAAAAAACTAAACAATCAACAATCTAACAGAAATCAAACAGAAATCAACATAGATTATCAACATCATTAATCAATTAATTCTAACTAAAGTATTAAATTATTGAAAATTTGAAAGACTGAATAACTTAAAAAAAAATGCATACCTGGCTGATGCACCGCCGGCAGATAAGAGGGAGACCGGAGAAGAAGCACAGCGCCGACGACGATAACTGGACACACAATGGCACATGACAGGAGGCGACGAGCAGTAGCAGTAGCAGGAGACGACGAACACATAGGAGCCGACGATGTTCGAATGTTCGATGGAGGTGGCGCTGGCTGTAGTGGATAGTGCAGTTGCAAGACTGCGAGAACGGAAAGGTGGCGTTGGCTGAACGGGTCTCTTTTACTCTCTCACGCTCTCAGTCTCAGACTCTCAGCTCTTACACTCTCACTCTCTCACACTCTTGAGCTAGGATTTCTTTCAACTCAGTTTAGTTTAATTTTTTTTTTAATCGAAACGACGTTGTTTCACGTAAAGAAAGAAAAAGAGTTCGAATCGGTCCGAGTTAAATCAAATCCGTCGGTTCACCGATTTTAGTCAAATCCGATCAGTTTAAATCGAATTTTGTCGTTTTTTTATTCGGTCAACAAATTTATCAAAATCGGTTTGATTACTGATTCATTGGATTTTTTATCCGATCGGACAGATAGGTCCGATTTTAATAATACTGAATAGAATAATTAAATTTAAAAAATATTTAAAGGTTGAATCATTGAATAAATTATATTTTTCATGACCCAAATAGTGACGTGGTTCCTTACAATTAAGGCAAAGTATTTGATGGAACTCTCTTTAACAGTTGCATGGAATTGTGTAAAATATTTATGAATTGGACCGTTTCGTATAACAAAATTTTTAACTGCTCCAAAAATTTCAATAAGTATCAACTGTTATTTTCCTATTTTCAATACTACTCTGATACAAAGCGCAATTCATTGGAAGTGAGCAAAAATATCAGGAATTCGATTATCAAGAAGTTAAAATGCAAAAAGAAGAAATAATAAAGAATAACCACCAAGTTAACAATGAAAAAAAGCAACTTTAATAGGATATATTTTGTGTATCAATTTTAACTTTTATATTAATTGAATTAATTTAAAATTAAAATGTATATTGAATATAATCTTTAAAATAATGCTAATATCAATAAAAAAATATCGTATTATTTTAAATAACGAGTAATACAATGTAGTCACTTATATTTCTATTAAACTCATTAAATAAACATTATAATGTTATTAATAAATTAAAATGAGATCAAGTATTAGATCACAAATTTTATTGGTAAGATCTAAAATGAAATGAAACTAAAACTAAGTATTAGAGATGTTCCAACTGAAAATCCTTTCAGAATCAAACTCTACAAAATTTTTAAAATTCATCACCAAAAAATCTAAACAAATTATCAAACAAATTAAAGAAGATGCATGTAATTTTTTTCCAACAAAATATTTGTCCTCATCTTTATTTTGGTTAACATACAAGACCAACCCTACAACATAGAATATACCCAGATCCATTTTGGCCAGGTGCTGAAGGTGGCCTGTCGTTGAATTTTTTTAGCGGCTGCGTCTACAGTAAGAGCTGAATCTAGGATTATTTATACTGATCCATGAGTTCGATTCGATTGAAAATCCATCAAAATCGATTCTTTTGTAACACTAATAGTAAGGGAGCATGTGATTGAGTTGTTGTACTCAGATGGAAGGTCGTCGTCGTTTGATGGGTCAATGATGTGTTTGTCATCTGGTTGTGATTTGTGAACTTTTACCAATATGATCGTTGTTAACAAATTATTAAGAATTTTGTTGTCAATAAATAAATATAAAAGAATTATAATTTGGGACAAATTTATAAGCATTTTGGACTGTTGCACTCAATGGAACTTTGTATAACAGATCCATCAAATACTTTGCCTACAATCAAAGAGGTAATTAAAAGGAATGTTGTCAAAGAACATATAGTTGGAAAACGCGTACAACTAGGCATAAGGAGAGATTTAAGATATAAAAGGAAAATTAAAAAAAATAGGGAAAACACCAACAGGTGACAAGGAAGCAAAAGACACAACCGAATTATATAGTGTTAAAATAGATTCTATTCGAATAGTTTATTAGATTTAGGGTTTAGAATTTAAATAAACTAAAGTTTAGTATTTAGAGTTCTTAGGTTCTGAAATCTCCCAAATTTAAAATACTCAATAAAAACATGTTCCATGTCAGATTAAAAATAGAAGATAAAAAGACATAAACTAAATCTAGTTAAATATGGAGATAATTCTTTTGGGAAAAGAAAAAACCCACAAGGGAAGTCTCAATCCAAAGTCATTGCATTGTGAGAAGAAAGAAGTCAATGCAGTTCTTCTCACATTTGGTTTTCCATCAACATCAAGACATACAGAGAGAAGTTGTTTTATGATTCCAATATATTTTTATTATGTGTAATCTATACAACACATATCGAATTAAATGTACTATACAAACCTTGATTCTTTGATTCATTTCTTCCTCGTATTCAAAACACATACAGAACGAAAACCATAATGCCATCCGATAAATCAATATCTCCAAAGAAAGAAAAAATTGATGAGGATGGTGGGTTTTGCTTCGAATGCAGACCATTGGCTTTCGTTCTTGGATTACCCTTCGCTTTATTGGCATTGGTTTTATCTGTTGTGGGTGCAATTGTTTGGATTCTTGGGTATGTATTCATTTTCTTCCATTTCTTCTGGAATTTTCTTTTTGAATTCTTTGTTCTAGTTTATTTTCTTTGTTATTTGTTTACAACATTATATCTACAATCTCATGTAATATTTGCTATTTTTATTTGGGGGAAAAAAATCTCTTCCATCAATGATTGTTTAATATTCATATTCAGATATGAAAAGCTCCTCTTTATTAATTACATCTCTCTTATCTTTTTTTTATTTTTCTTGTTTGATTTGTTTTCAATTTTCTAAACTTGAATTGTGAAAATGGTAATAATGCAGGGCAATATTGAGGTGTTTTTGTCCATGTTGTGGATGCATAGCAGAATTGGCCAATATAGCTATGGATCTTGTGCAGCTCCCAGTTCGAATTCTTAGATGGTTCATTGACCTAATTCCTTGTTAGAACCTAGAAGATAAAAGAAGATCAATATATTTAATTTGTAGCATATTCATCTTTTTTCTTTTTTAATAAAAAAATTTTGCCCTATAGTAAGAGTACACTCTTTTCTCGGTATACTAGGTTGCCTCCTTTCTATGCCATTTGTGATTACCTCTCCTCAATTGCTAGTTTATATTTGGGTTTATTTATATATATATATATATATATGGATGATAGAAAATCTATCTTGAAATCTAAATTTATCTATCATTTAATAATTGGATACCCAAATTATTATTATTTTTTCTTTTTTGGAATTAGATTTGATAGAATAACTCAATATTATCATCCGTTGTCGAACTTAAAGTATTGTATAATTGTATTCATTATGGTCCTCTCATATGTCAAAATATTATTAGAGATAATGTTATACAACATAAAGAGATAACATATTTTATTAAAATAAAAATGTGATTACATAAATATAAAAAAATAAATATTGAAAATAAAATAATTATAAACTTGAAAATAATTTACAATATCCATTAATTATTAAGAGTGTGGTGATATATATATAGAGAGAGTGTTTATTTATAAAGAGAACAGGAGAAGCAAAGAAATGGAGGAGATGTACCAAATGAATTAATATCGATTAGGTAATAATAATAAAAATTATTAAAAATTATTAATTCCTAATAATCATGATTCTGAAAATCGAACCGGACTGGCCGGTTCAACCGGGTTAACTGGGAACTGGTCATATGGTCGATTTGGTTAATTCTAAAAATCGGCTAACAAAAAATCGGTCAAAAAACCGGTCGAACCAGTAGTTAACCGGTGAACCGTCAGAACTGGCCGGGTTTTTTAAGGGATTTCTGGTTCATGGCTACATTCAAAATGGCGTCGTTTCTAGTGTCATATATATGACAAAAACACCCTGAAGATTGAAACCCTAGCCGCTATCTCTTACCCTCATCCCACCCCTCTCTTTCTCTTACCTTCATCCCACCCCTCTCTTCCTCTCTGAAATTTGATCTCTGGAGAAGAATCCAGCCCCAAACCCTCTTGGAAGCCACAGCCACCATCCTCCCTCTGTTTTGTTAATTTGGCTCTGCTCTTGCAAAACCAGATATCTTCTTGGAATTAGTATTAATCTCTGCTAGAGGATTGGTTATGAAGCTTCCTCCATCGCTATGAAGCCTGAGTCTATGGCTTCTCAACTCAGTTTCAGCATTCATGTCATCTTGGTGGAGGACTGCGGCAAGCAATTGGGTGCCGTCAGATCTAGATAATTGGGAGGATGAATACCGGCTCTGTGTTCTCTTCTAGAACTTAGCGCTTAAAATTTCAGAACCTGGTAGCAAGCAACATGCATACCTAGGAGCACCAGGTTTAGAAATTCTTCCACTTGATACGGCCAAATCATAAGAGATCTCATCCAACGCAAACTCAAGGCCTTGCACACGAGTCTCCAGAGAACGTATTCCACTCTCAGATCTTGAACCCAACCCTAATTCTTTTTCCACAGCAACACCCAGCCACCATCCACTCTTCAGATCGGCCCTCTTCTCGTTGTCGCCGTGCTCGGAGCTCTTCTCACCGTCGCATCTCTCTCTTCAAGCTCTCTGTATCTCTCCCACGGTTGCTTACTCACAGTAGCAACCCTTGCTTTCACCTTCATCCTCCGACAGTTGTTGAAGTCCACTGTCCTTCTGACTGAGTTAATTTTTCTAGTTTTGAGTTAATTTTTCTGAAATAATTTTGTTGATTGTTGATGGTTTTTTGTTAATTTTTTTGTTGATTTCTGATTTTATTGTCCAATTGTAATGGATTTTAACTTCTGAATTTCTGGATGTATGTTAAATGTTGATTGTGTTCTGAAATTGCATGTATCTTTTAATTTCTGAGTTTGTCTTTTGAATTTTTAGATGTAATTGTTAAATGTTGATTGTGTTCTGAAATTGCATGTAAGTTTTAAGTTTTAACTTCTGAGTTTGCTTCTGAATTTCTAGATGTAATTGTTAAATGTTAATGTGTTCTAAAATTGCATGTATGTTGGTTTGTTGATGTGATTAAAAATTGTATAAATTTTTGTTTAATAATTCATATTTAGTTGCTGATTGTATTTAATTTGTGCAAGTTTGTGTTTGTGTTTGTGATGGTTGCTGATTATAAAAAAAATATTTTATATTTAATTAAACCGATTGAATCCCAGTTGAACATCGGTTGAACCGTTGAATCGTTAAACCAATCACCTTACCAATTCATTGACCGGTTCAGTTTTCGGAACCTAGCTAATAATTTCTCTTATAAAAATCTAATTAGACTTATCACATTTTAATTTATCGTCCTTTCAACTTATGATAAAATAAACAAAAATATTGTAATTTAAATATGACAATGAAAATTGAATCGAAAAACTCACTCAATTTTTTACCCAATTTTTCGATACAACAAGAGAATGACTCACTCAACCTCACTTGTCCATACCATATATAGTTTTATCATGAAACCAAAAAGTGTTTTGTTACTCCTTGAATCTCGCTATATTGCGACTATAATAGTTAATGATATATTTATAACGTTTAAATTAAAGAAAACCCTAATCCCACGAACATAAAATTCAATTTGATAACTAAACAAACAAAATTAAAATTCATAAAATGAAATTTAACATTTTAAAATATAAACTAATAACTTCTAAATAATACTTAAACTCTTTATATCACGAAGGTATCATTAATGATAAAGGACTCAAAGGATAAACAAGAAGACAAGTACTCAAATTGAATGAAAAAGATAAATTAAAGTTGAAATAGAAAATAAAAAAATAGATTTAAATTGAATACAAAGAAAACCATTTTATTTTTTATCCAATTTCTTGATACGACAAGAAAATGACTCACTCAATCTAATTTGTCTAAACCATAGTTTGGAAATTGAATCGAAGGGACTCACTCAACTTTTTACCCAATTCTCCGATGTAATAAGAGAGGGACTCACCCGACTTCACTTGTCCACACCATGATTTCATCATGAAACTAAAAAGTGCTTTGTACTATCCTTTAATCTCTATATTACGACTTCAATAGTTAATGAGGTATTTATAATCTCTTATTAGGTTAAAATAAAAAAAATCGTAAGCCTCCAAACATAAAGCACAATTTAGAATCTAAATAAACAAAATCAAAATATATCGAATTAAATTAAACATTCTAAAAGTATAAACTAATAACCTCTAAATAATACTTAAACGCTTCATATTACGAACATTTAAAACACGTATCATTCTTCTCCTCTTAAAAAGGATTCGTCCTCGAATCTTGTAATTAAGAAAATAGTATATGAAAATGACAAATACAAGAAAGATAATTTTTTTCCTTTTTTTCCTTTTTTTGCACTATATGTTTTTTTGTTATCTCTTTTAAATAATAAAATCAACAAGAACAACAAAACAACAATAAAATACAAATATGGAAGACAAATACGACAAGAATCTAAAGAAGAATGTGAGAGATCAGACACTGAAACTCAATTTTTTAGGACGCAAAAAAAAAATATAGATTAATAAGGATTAAACTAATACCTGAAATATGATACCAAATAATAAAGAAAAAAAGGGATAAACAAAAAGATAAAGATTGAAATTGAATAAAAAAATAAATTAAAATTAAATAAAAAATGAAAGAATAAGTTAGAATTGAATACAAGCAAAATTTCTCTTTACCAAATTTCTTGATGCAAACAGAAAGGAACTCACTTAACTTAACTTGTTTAAATCTTAGTTTGGAAATTAAATTGAATGGACTCACTCAAGTTTCTATCCGATTTTCCGATTTAACAAGAGAGACGTACTCGACCTCACTTGTCTACACCATGATTTTATTACGAAACGAAAAAATACTTTGACACTCCTCTGATTTCTCTATATTACAACTATAATAGTTAAGGATGTATTTATAACCTTTTATTAGATCGAAATAAAGAAAATACTAAACCCACAAACATAAAACTTAATTTAATAACAAAATAAACAAAATCAAATATATCAAATTAAATTGAACATGTTAAAAATATAAACTAATAACTCCTAAATAATACTTGAATTCTTTATATTACGGACATTTGAAGTATGTATTAACATCTTATTTTTATACTATTATAATTTAAGATTTAGTATTTAACGTTTAGAATTTAATTTTTAATGTCTATAGTTGGCCAAATATTGGACAAAAATAATAAAATATTTTGATAATATATATAGCTTTCTTATTTATTTAATTTTGTTACGATCCAGCTCCCCAACTAGGTCGAGAAATGTGTAAGCGACCCATGGCCCAAGGTATAATCTCTAACTATAGTTGTAAAAATCAAACCAGATCAATCACTGGTTCGATTACTGTAAAAATCAGATTTTCAATCAGTCCGGTTCAATTTCTGATTGCATAAGGACAAGAACCGATGTGATCAGTCAAAGTCAGTGAAAATCGGTCAAAATCGATAAAAATTGGTGAAAACCCGATCTAATCAAACTGCTTGAGAGAAAATTTTATAATTGATAAAAGTGTGGTTTGAATCTGGCTCCTTATTACTGCATATTTCTTTTGTCATTGAACTATGTTATTCCTTGATATTTATATGCTAATTATTAATTATATAGTAAAAATAATCGGATTATAACTTGTTGATTATAATTTATTGAAACTTGATTGTTTTAAAATATTAGTGAAAATATGTATTTTAAATTTAATTTTAGGTTTTTGATTATTTTATATTTTTTATTTACATAGGACTAGTTCTACCGATTCAAATAATAAGTCATCGGTTGAATCAATAAACCAATAAATTAGTAATCTAACTGGTTCAATCACTAGTTCGATTCTAACAACTACGTCTCTAATCCTATTTTTTGTGCCTTTTGAACCTTAGACCGACTTGATCTCAGAGTCATTGTAGGATCCCGCCTCATTTGACTTCAAAGCAATGACTGACTGGTGACTCTGTGTCTCATTCTCATTCAATACTGTGAATAATTCTTGATTAGGACAAATTATAAATTATAAATTATAAATTTATATCCTAAATTCTAAATTGAAGGTTTTTGATAACCTAGATAAAGGGGTTGAATCTATAACCTTTAAAACTTGAATAATAAAGTCTCAAATCAAATCTTTTAACTCAGCTTCTGTTTGATTTGTGTATATGATTATGTATGAGACAATTTCGTTTTGTCTCATAAATTATGAAAAACAGAATAAGAGCAGAGAGAAAGAAGATGACACAGCCATATATCCTAGTTCAGTTGCCTAGTGCAATGCAACTTACATCTAGTCCCCACTACAACGTTGATAGAATTTTCACTATTTTTCAAGTAATACATATACCAATTCCGATTCCTATAACTCAACATAATCCTATCTGAGATACACAAACTTCAATATAAACTTGATTTGGCTATGTAACTATCTAAACTCAACACACTAAGAGCTTACCCAAGTTAACAAGAGATATCTCTCAAGTACATGATACAAAACAGAAATACAACAAAAAAAATTCTGAAATAACTCTTAGCTTTTTTCTCTAAGTGTTTCTCTCAACCTTTTCTCTCAATGCCTCTCTTTCTTGCCTTTTACCTCTGAATGAATACAAAAAAAGATATAATATTAAAACAGAAATACAAATAGTAAACCATGAAAGAGATGATGATTTACAACCTTGATTTTATGTGCTGAACTCAACTTCTGAACTCAAAACGTTGTTCTTCGTCTTGGTGGAGTGTTCCCTTTAGTGTAGGTGCAATTCTTTTAAGACTTTAAACTCAGTTTGTGAGGTTTCTCTCTTCTCTTTCTTTCAGGTTTTCTCTCCTTATTTTCAAATGAAAAGTAATTTTTTCTTTTGTATTTTTCTTGAGCCACGGCTAACACAACTAGAAAATAGATAAATACAGACAGATTTACAGACAGATTTAGTCTTTATTACAGACGGATTTTTGGTTACCGACGAAATTACCGACGGATTTTGTCCCTCTGTAAAAGCTCCGTCGGAAATTATTTACCGACGGATTTTTTTTCCGTCGAAAAATTACCGACGGAATTTTACTAGTTACCGACGGATTTTCTCTTTGTAAATTCTCCCTCCATTTCCTGAAGGCGACAAACTTACAGACGGATTTTCCGTCTGTAATTATAGACGGATTTTCAGACAGATTTTCCGTCTGTAATTACAGGCAGATTTTCAGACAAATTTTCCGTCTGTAATTACAGGCGAATTTTCAGACGGATTTTCCGTCTGTAATTACAGACAGATTTTCAGACAAATTTTCTGTCTGTAATTACAGACAGATTTTCAGACGAATTTTTCGTCTGTAATTTGAACTTTGGAAAATCATGATTACAGACAGAAAATCCGTCTGTAAGGTAAAATAGAATTTTTTTACTTTTTTTAATTACAAAATAAACTTGCTTTCATACAAAATAAATATAAATTTAATACAAATTTTTATCTAATTTATATTTGAATATTTATAATATTTTACAAAATAAACAAATTCATCGTATTAAAAATAAACAATATTTACAATAAATTATTCAATATGAATTTAAGATACAGCTGAAGTGATTTCATTTGTTCTAGGGTCAGCACTTTCTAAAGAAACGCCACAAGGATCTTCTTTAACCAGAAGGGCAAGAACATTGAGTGAGCTCCATGTTTTTGTCACATTGCTGCTTGAATCTCCCAAAGTAACAGCAAAAACAGCATCAAATCCTCCTGCTCCTGGAACTCCAGCCAACAACACTCCTTCCAAGTTCAGTGTAGCATCTAAAAGTTTTGTTTGTGATTCTGGTTTAATCTGCATGAATTGCAAGGAAAGAGTAGTGATATTCTACCAGCAGATATAATTTATAATCAACATCATTCAAACAGAAGAAGCCTAATAATAAGTGCCAAATCAATGAAAGGAACTTACAGGAACACCTGCAGCCTCACCCATTAGGCGCATATGATATCTAATCCCAAGCATAGCTTCTTTTGCACCTAGCAATGCTTTAATAACTGCTTCCTTGTTGGGTTCAGAAGCTTGCTCTATCCACTGCAAGAATTGCATTTTCAACATCAACACAAGAAGAAAAGCAAGAACATGAGAGCCTGAAGTGTAGTCTCAAGAACATGATATCACATATGTGCATTAGAAATTCAGTCACACCACTTGAAAATTGAAAACCAGGCAAACAGTAAAGTTGGATATATAATCTCTTTCAAACCCATCAAAAGTCAACTTAATTGTATAAGTCTAATAGTAAAGATGTCCTATCTCATTAAAATAACTAATAAATAGGAATGTAGAAATTTAATCTAATGCAAGGCATACCATAAGGCCAAAATGTTCTAGTTATTTAACAGTGAGCATTATCAATCAGTTTACTCTACATCCACAGGAGTAAAAATTCTAATTTTGATGTTACTTCCATTAATTAAACAACCACAAATGATTTGAAAGAAATACCTTTTCTGATCTGAGCTTGCTACAGCTATCAATCACAGATTTATATGCATCCCATTGTTCCTTTGCTAATTTACTCAAAAAGTTCAGTTGAATTTCTAACTGCGAATTCGCCTCTGACAATCTTCTCCATGTGTCCAAGGATTTCTGAGGGTCAGACTTTTGCCATTTTTTTACAGCACCAACCATTGATGGCGTAGATGAACCACCAGTTCCTGGTTCTCCTGGTAACTAAAAAACGATATATAGTCAGAATATTAACCAATAAACTTCATATTTTTATGATAAGAAAGTCATTCAACCTGAAGTAAAAGGAAAATGTGGGGGTATAAGAGATTTAAATTGCTTACCAGAGTCATCAAAGGTGGTAAAGAGAACTCAGTCCTCTCATGGTCCCAGTTTCCATTCAGAATGTCACTGATAACTTCTGGTGCAGGCAATGCTTGTGCTGCAACCTGCAATGTTAGCAAAACAATGTCTAGTCACTATAAGAGATAACCAATAGAAGATCCTAACATGTTTAGCAACTGGAATGGCAAACTAAAATGATGGGGCTAATAGCAAGAATTAGAAAGCTCAAGTTTTGTTGTACATCAAGGAAAACTAATGTTCTTGTAATTGAGTATATTTAGGCCAAACAAATCAGGAGAGTCATTCATACCAGTTATATATTTAGACGATAAATATTCACAATACCAGCATGACCAGTTGAAATGCATATATATACACAAAAGTGTGCAACAGAAATCAACATAATTAAAGCATTTTTTGCCTAAAACACAAGACACATTAACCCCAAATTCAATAACAAAAAATCAAAATACTATACAAAATCAATACCCTATAAATGTGTCAAGTTTTATGATACCCTCAAAAAACCCGACCATTAACATTATGCAATGGCAATTCTACATCAACTATTAAGGCAGCAAAACTCACAAGGAACTAACAAAGACGTGCAGTTACTGCAAGGCTATGCTTTCCACTGGAGATTCAAACAAGATTCCAGAAAAACAAAAGGAAAGAAGCATGAAAACTTCAGAGGAGAGATGAATGACTACTTTGGTATCTAAGATCACAATCAGAAGCTAATAAGCTATATCACTATGTGAAGGAATATATTCACCAAACAACAATATCACGAGGTATATAAGTAACTAATACCCTACACTCCATCTTTTTTCCCCTTCTCCAGTGGTTAATCCACCAACCTACCATCAAATACATTAACCCTGTTTTCTTAGTTATTCCACGACTTCAGCTAATTTCTAAAAAGGCTTCAGCTAATTTCTCTTTCGTGGTAGAAAATGTTAAACCTGCACCAAGATTTTCATTCAGTTCATCTCACGGGCAACAACAAAACAAGAGAATTTAAATTTCGGGGCAAAGGCAAATCAAACACTTCTACAACAGTAATAAATAAATAAATCACATACGCTAATAAGGATTTCCACTTTTTAGAATATATTCTTCCACTTTTAAACGACTATAAAGCATGGCTAGCAGCCTAGCAACAGTGCAACACAATCCATACTACATAGAGCCAAATAATACGAACATTTATTTTCTTCTTTTACAATTGCTGCATCTACTTTCACACCTTGGTGGCCTTGACCCTATCACTCTTACCTTATTCTTCACAACAACATTCTTATATTAACACTTAATTAACATGATGCCATTAATTATTAAAACATTAATTAGCTAATAAGTTTGATTATTTTAATTTGTACCTGGGAAACTTCAATTACATTGGACATTGCTCTTCCTGCATGCACATATTATATTAATTAACTAACTTAGAAGCTAATTAAGCTAATAAGTTATTACTAACCTTGAGCCATGAATAAGGAAGTAGAAGAAGCTGCAAAGAGAATGAAGATGCTGATGAAGGTGGTTTGTCTATATTTGTGCCAACATGAGGATCCATTCATTCCCATCTTCTAAGGAAGGGGCACAATTCAATTGAAAGAGACTGCTGCACACAACAACAAACCAATATATATATATATATTCTCACTACTACCTTCTTCTATTATTGCCACTCCCACTAACCTTATTATGATGATAAATGAATAGTATGGTAAATGAATGGTACTCACCCTAGAATAGTAGAGAGAGAGAGAGAGGAGGATATATGTGCATGTGGCAGTATAGAAGGGTGAAATTCTGAAAAGGTGTCCTAAGATGGGTCACCTTATTTAATGCGTGTACCCTATGTAATGGTAAGGTCATGTAAGCCCTCATCTATTGATTCTCAGAGAAATTATTTTTTCACAAAACAAGAAAACAAAATTCTCTACTTTTAATTTACTTTATATGGATAATTTAATTTAAATATATATGTATTTAGATCATTATTCTTAAGTAGTAATTTATTAATTAATACTAAATTTGTTATTCTTAAGAAAACCAATAGCAGCCGTGCTCTGCAGTTATTCAAATCTCCATAGTAAAAGCAATTGCTTGAATAGAACTTTAAGATAAATCAAGAAAACAGCTCAAATTAGCAGACTATTGAAAAAATCGAACTAAATTTTTGGTACTCCAGTTTGCAAATAGTAATAATGATATTACACAAGAGAGGGAGAGTCCCAGGAAAACAAAAAGGCTGTGTGTAGCTATGTACCTTTGACAAAAATCTTGGAAGAAATTGCTCGGAGGAAAAGAAGTTGAGAAAGAGAGCTGTGCTGTTGACACCATATTTGCCGCAAACCCTCCATGCTTCAGCTTCATCATTGGGCAAGAATATTCGTCATGGTTATGAAACAAGCCACATATCTTACAAGATTTTCCAACACCAAAAAATATAATAAAAAACAGCAAATGACAAGCAAAAATATGCTGCTACACTTTTCCCCATAAAGGGCTAAAGTGAACTTAAAGCATGTATAACAGTTGATACATCGAAGTGAATCTGAAGATTGTACCAATCCATAAAATTTTAATTGCAAAACCATCATCAGAAGCATATATATAAGAGGCCTAAAACATGAAACTTGAAGCAACTAATAAAACTTAATCATGAGTTGCATTTCTAAACTAAATGAAAAAGAATGAAAATATTCTTCACACAGTTCACGAGCTCTATGTAACAGGTAGATTGAGCATAATTATACCCCTGATCTTCTAAACTTCCAAACTTCACTTGAGTTCCTCCAATAACAAAACCTTTCTAAATATGCCGAAAACTGATACTTTCTACTTACCTCAGGACAACTGCAGTTGTATATCTAAATTAAAAAGAGAGGTTAGTGGCAGACATATATATCAGCAAAAGGAAAACTAATCTGAAATTAATACAAGTCAAACAACCAAATAAACAGAAACACCGTCATTAAGAAGTAACCATAAGCTTTCAAGCTATAGAACAAACACACAAATTGAACAGTACAAAGTACCCTTTTCATGTAAGGAGAATTTGCACATCACTGAATATGAAGATAAGTAATTTATAGAAAAACTAAAGGGATAAAACAAAACACATTATTGTAATGTAATGTATCGTAGAACAAAGGGATAAAAATGAAGGTAAAAGACATCACAGTCATTGTATCAAACATGTGGTGATCATTACCCCAAGTGGTGCCAATACAGAAGGCCTTCTCCTTCTGCACTTCCAAACACTCCTGCCAAATAAATAAATAAACAGGGAGTTTAAAAACGAATTAGAATTAGTATTCATAATTTCATCTGAATCAGAAGTGAAAGCGTGAAGAAGCTGAGATGTTCACCTTGTCGAGATCCTCACGAGAACGAGAGGTTCTCGTAGTTCTTGTACTGCTTCAGTCGAGTCTCGCGGTACTTCTGTAGCTGTGGTTAAGCTTCACCCATGGAATCCATTATATATCCTTCCCATGGAGCTTCAGCACAGCCACACGCAGGAGGAGACAGAGACCGGCGACGCAGGAGGAAAAACATAGCGTTACGGGTTTCAGCCATGGAGGAAGGAGCGACGTTTGAAGGCTTACGAGAGAGTGAGCACGACAGAGGCTTTGAGACGGAGGGAGCGTCGATGGAGGGAGCGGCGAAGCAGGGGTTGGAAGCGCGACAAAGTTCTGGAATTAGGGTTGGAGGCGCGACGAAGCTCTGGGGTTAGGGTTGGATGCGGCGGCGGAGGGAGCCCGTGCGACGCAAGGTACGACGGAGAGAGATCTGTGACGTCAGCGGCGGACGAAGCTGGTGTGATGGAGAGAATAAGCAACTCGGTGACGGAGAGAGGAACAAGCTCATTTGATATGGGTAGAGTGTAAATGGATCGAGTGGATAGAGATAAGATTAGGGTTATCTCAATATTTATCCACGGAAAATTTAAATTACAGACGGATTTTCCGTCTGTAACCATTTTTCACGGAAAAAAAATTAATTTTTTTGATGGAATTATCGACGAATTTTTTTTTTTGTCTGTAATTTATGTTAATTCATTTTTTTAGTTTTCTAACAAAAAATCTTTCTAAAATTCTTTCTGTATTTCTGTGGGATAAAATTTATCAAAAATATCTGTCTGTAATAACTAGTTTTCTAGTAGTGTAAGGTTTCTTTTACAAAGGTCAACTTCTTGATCTTTTAACCAGCTAAAAGTCTCTTTTACCTTTTTTTATTCAAACCATAAAATTAGGAATTTGAAATTTGAATATTGGCTTGATCGAAGAAGGAAGAGCAGCACAAACTTACTTGCTTACTGATGATCCCAAATTTAAACTTTTAGATTTGTGCTTTGGCTCCAAATAACAACATCAATCATTGATTTATAGCAAAAAAATTTTGTCACCACTTTCATTAATTTTTTTCAAAATAATGGTGTATAAAAAGGAAAAAATATGAAGTAATTGACTTTCATATTAAAAAAAATTAATTACCTTTAACTTCTCTAAATTCTGCTGAATTTGCTTTTAATGCACTTGATTTAACATTAACTTTTTTTATTAGTTTTTTCTTTCTTCTACTTTGATATTTGAATTAAAAAGTGAGCTCTTTCATGTCTGACCAATACCCGAAATGAACAAACGTTGGGACTTAACTCAACTAAGGGTTGTTTTACTTTTGCTTGGGCTGAGTTGGTATAAATCATTTTTCATTCAGTAGCCTTGAATGCATTTGGTTTCATATGTTTGGACTGCAAAAATAATTTGAACCTAAACACTAAATCAACAATATTAAACCCACTTAAGGTTTTAAGTTATTAACCCAAATTAATATATTTGTTTTTTTAAATTTTTATATCTCTATATAATTAATAATATTCAACAAATTTTATTTTAATGTATATATTTTTAACTCCACCTTTAAAATTTTTTGTCACTGATTAGTGATTCCATAAGCATTAAGCATACGTATAAGGCTAGAAGTGTACGTGCGTTTCTGGAAATTTCCACGGAGATCGAGATACACTTCACTGACACCTACGAACTATAAACAGTTAAAACGAAAGTGTTCATTCATACACACTTATTTCCTTGCCAATACCATTATATCATTTGTTCAATCAACTGACACAACAGAAAAAACAGCAAAAGTGAAGAGAAAGAGAGAGATGGGTGTGGATTATTACAAGATCTTGCAGGTTGATAAGAATGCAAAGGATGAAGACTTGAAGAAGGCTTATAGGAAACTTGCCATGAAGTGGCACCCTGATAAGAACCCCAACAACAAAAAAGATGCTGAAGCTAAGTTCAAGCAGATTTCTGAAGCCTACGAGGTATCTTTCTTCTTATGGCAATTGCAAACTTTTAACCTTTTTTAATCGGAATTTGTAGTGAAAAACTGAACTGAGTAGAACTTTGAACCCGGATCATGCTTACTTTTTTGTATGTGATCCTTACAGTTGATACTGCTGATATTCTTTCTTTTATCCTGAGATGATGGTTGAATGGTGAATATGAAAGATTTATCTATCTGGATTGTGGTTTTATCTTCTTAATACTCTTATAACTTTATTTATTTTTCCTCTTCCAGAAACCAGGATCAAAACAGGGCAATCTGAAAGATGCTTATTATGTTTTGGATTTTCTTGTAATTCTATGTGATGCTAAATAGCTGATGGTTTGTCCTATCTGAAAGGGTAGAGCAAATTTTGTAGCTTTTACCAAATTGTAGTAGAAAAGGAGTTGGATTCAATAAACAGTTTGATGATAGTAATGCTTACTTTGTTCCCATTATGAATATCATAGGTTCTTAGTGATCCTCAGAAGAGAGCTATCTATGACCAGTATGGGGAGGAGGGGCTTAAGGGACAGGTACCCCCTCCTGATGCCGGTGGACCTGGTGCAGGTGCTGGAACTACTTTCTTTTCGACCGGAGATTTCCCAGGAGGATCATTTCGGTTCAATCCCCGGAGTGCAGACGACATTTTTGCAGAATTCTTTGGGTTTTCAAGCCCGTTTGGTGGCTCCGGTGGGAGAGGAAGTGGCATGAGGTCGAGAGGATTTTCTAGTGGAATGTTTGGAGATGATATGTTTGGATCCTTTGGCGAAGGAGGAGGGGTGCATGTGAGCCATGGGGCGCCTCGCAAGGCGGCTACCATTGAGAACAAGTTGCCCTGTACCCTGGAGGAGATATACAGAGGGACCACCAAGAAGATGAAGATTTCTAGAGAAATTGTGGATGCTAGTGGGTGAGTAATAACATTTTCTATATGGTAGTAAATTAGAGCATGCATGCAATCATTGAAGAAGAAATTAACTGCATTTTTGCATGTGTGCAGGAAAACCATGCCGGTAGAGGAGATATTGACCATCAACGTGAAGCCTGGTTGGAAGAAGGGCACGAAGATCACCTTCCCGGAGAAGGGAAACGAACAGGTGAACGTGACGCCAGCAGACCTCGTCTTCGTCATCGAAGAAAAGCCGCACGGCGTCTTCACTCGTGACGGAAACGATCTCATCGTGACGCACAAGATCACCCTCGTGGAAGCCTTGACCGGTTACACAGTGCGCCTCACCACACTGGATGGCAGAACCTTAAACATACCAATCAACACCGTGATTCATCCCAACTATGAGGAGCTTGTACCGAGAGAAGGCATGCCATTACCAAAGGATCCATCAAAGAAGGGCAACTTGAGAATAAGATTCAACATCAAGTTCCCAACCAGGCTCACTGATGAACAGAAATCAGGAATTAGGAAACTCTTGCCTGCATCAGCATCAGAATAAAAATTAAAATATATATTGATGACAGTCGTATACAAGCTATTTAGAGAAATATTATACGTATTATTTTTGTCTTTCTTTCAACATTTTTCATGTTATAAATATAAATAGATCTCTAAAAAATTTTTCTTATTTTATACGTCTAGAT